>NW_017729033.1:38493129-38499325 GCF_001723915.1 Gavialis gangeticus | reverse complement strand
CCTTCTTCATCCTCCCAATATATTTGAAAAAGGACTTTTTGTTATCCTTAATCTTGGACGCTAATCCGAGCTCTATGTCCGCCTTGGCCTTCCTAACAGCTCGCCTACAGGCCCGAGCAGAGGAGGTATACTCCTCTTTGAAGATTTCACCCCCCTTCCACCGGGCGTACGCCGCCTTTTTGGCAAGCAGGCAGTCCCGGATGCCCTTGGTGAGCCAGAGGGGCTTTTGGACACTCCTGCCCCCCTTGCTTCTTGTATTAATTAATAGAATTAATACATGGCAACATTCATTTTCAGGTCATTCATTGTTCTTAGATTTGGTGTGAGAGTATTCATAGTAGCAGTTAAATCACAGCCACAAGTTCCTTAATTTTGAATACTGTTAATTTGAATGTAGACTTTTTGTATATCAACATTTTTGTAGGAGCTCTATCAAAATATTGACATTAGCATTTTTCCCTCTTTTTGTATTACAGTACATTGAAAAGCATGTACATTAAATATTGCCATTGAGTTCCTCTGGGTTTGGTATCAATCCAGAATTCTTCGTTAACAGGATGTCCCAAATACTCCAGCCCCTATTGTGAATGTTGTTTTTGAATAAGAACTCAAATCTTTTTATCTAGAGCATCTTTTGACTTTGTTTATGAGTGCACAGCTATCTAGTGATCTTTGGAGGAGTAAAGCTGTTTAGCAGGCAAAAGAAGGATAATGCCATCAAGGCTAAATGCTTCACTGATAGCTTCAGCTGCACTAGTAACTGATGCCACTTTTTATCAATGGTATACTACCATACAAAGGGAATGGAGGCATATGTAATTGGTCCAAGCACAAAACCTTTAAACTAATAGTCTGTTAGCAGCTGCAGCCAACCTAGGCTCCTATTAACAAACTGTAAATAAAGAGCAAACACTACTGTTTGTTAACAGTGACATTTCAGATTTTGGGAAATCTCCCACTCCATCAGCATGGTGAATTAATATGTTTTTGAATCATGATAAGACATACATGCTAGCAGTTATTTCTTGTGTAAGCTAAGCAGAGGAGAATAGTTTACAGGGATACTGATAAAGATCAGGGGGCTAAAAATACACCCGAAAGCTTTGGTCCTGGGGGGAGGGTGAGCATGCGCATGTGTATCATATGGTGCAAGCTTCTCTGCACCAATTTGCCAGCCTGCCTGCCTGCAAAATGTGTTTTGTCAGGCAGTGTGGTTGATGTAAATGTGTGTGTATGTGGGTTCTAGGACCTTCAGTAAAATCCAGAAAGCTCAGAGCCCCAACCCTGGTGCAGAGCAGTAAGTATATTGACAATGTGGAAGCCTTGGTTTTAGAAGAGCTCAGAGATTTTTCAAAATTAGACAGAAATTATCTAACACATAAATTTTAGACCTGTTAACTACACTGTTGTCTCTCTCATGTAACAGATATTTTAAGACAGAAGGTAGGGCGGGGTGGACTGTTATTCCTAAAGGAAGCTTTCCAAGAGGCAGTAAGTGTTGTGTTAACAAAAGTCACCTGGCAAAGATTAGAGGAGTTACTATGACACTGCAGGGATGAATTTGGGATGGGGATGTGCCCTTGCAATATTCACTGATGTTAGTGCGTGTCCTGTTTGTATATCCAAAAGAGTTTGAAAATTGTCAAATGGCGATCTTCAAGAAGTTTCCTATAGACACGGGAAGACACCTTGAAGAATAAACTGACATTCTCTAAGAAGAAGTGTAATGCTAGAAGTAAAAGATACTGCAAGACTTCAATATTTATAAAAAAATGCAGGATAAATAGAAAGTGAAAAGGATACTTCATAAACCCAGTTCCAGAAAGAAGATCTGCAATCAAAAAATGGAAATCTGATTTGACAGAATAATATGTGGTTAATGCTCCCTTGAACTTGGCCAAGCAACATAAAGACTTGCTCTATAAAATCATTATTTTTAGGTTCTGTGAAGTTCTGCCAGTTGAATGCATGATTATGTCCAACACTGTGTTATACTCTGAAGTCCCAAAGCCAAACCAGAAAACTCCACTGGGTCTTGGTTTTCAAAGTTCCTTTTTTATTTCCAAGGGGAGGTGACATCTAAAACAATCAGCATTTCAAGAAACACTAAAATTCTCTCCTCCCCCTACAAGAATATAAAAATTGAATTAAAATTTTAATTTATTTGTGGTTTGTCACATACTGTTCCTTCCACTTCTCATATTGCATTCAGTTTGGACAGTGACAATGATTAGTCCATTTCACTTCCCAGTCTTTCCACCCCCTCTTCCTCCTGCCAAGTTGGGGTTGTAATTAATTTAAGATATGGTTCTCCAGTTAGATATGGATCTATGATAGACACCCATTGAAGTCAATGACCTGCTCATAGGCACAAAGATCTACTAGTACAGGGGTGGGCAAAATGCGGCCCGTGGGCTGGATGTGGCCCTCCAGGCCAGTCTGTCCGGCTCACAGGGCCCCTAAAAGATTTAGAAAATTAATACTGATCTGCCCCTGGCTGCCTGTAATGCGGCCCTTGATGGCTTACCAAAAGTCAGAAAGCGGCCCTCCACCCGAAATAATTGCCCGCCCCTGTACTAGTATGACTGTGAGTACAGAATTTGGGTAAAATTTACCGTTACAAAATAATGAAACTATAAAACTTTGAGGAAAAAAAGGCCTTGAATGCTTGAGCCAGGCTGTGTCCATTTAAATTTTTAAAAGTTTTTAATAGGATTTTAAAATGAGACTTTCAAATCCATTCCTTACTTTAAGTGTCTTCAGGGTTGCTTCATACTCCAGCAGGGTTTTCTAGCACTTGTGATATTGTAGAATCATACGTTCTAGAATGTTGCAGCAGATCAGAAGATTGATACAGGATTTCACTGGAATAAAGAACTAGAAACGGGCATAAATCAGAACTCGGGATCAGGACACTCTAGCACTGCAGAGAAATTTGAACTTGGATTGTGTGGTTTTCTGTTTTTCTGTCTCTTTGTGATATAGCATGAATTCTATTTCTCCCCTCCTCCTCCTTGTAAATACCTAAGTTTTGATTCAGAGTTGCGGTTTGGGGCTGTCTACTCACTTTAAAGATTTGTATTTAGGCTTTTTGTGTTCTGAGTACCTTGAAAGTCCCCAGTCACACACAAGTATCCACTGACTTGAAGCCATCTGTTGAAAATGGCTGAAACCAGTTTGAGCTAAACCTGGTTGAATGTAGTATCAGACTTAACTGATTTGGGTCAAACTAGTTTATGCAAGGTCTGTCCCAGACTGCTTGCTGGTTTAAGTTAAATCAGAGTCTCCCAACATCCCAACATGCTCCCTGGGCTAGGCGGGGCTCTCTGCTCCACAGCAGAGCTGGACCCTCCCCTCTGCTCCCTGGCCAGAGCTCTGATAGAGACTTTCAGGCACAGCAGAGTCTGCTGGCTTCCCCATGCCCCCCTCTCCCCACCCCCTCACCACTCGCTGCTTAAGCAGGGATCCTTTCCTCCTCTCTACCACAGCACAGACCATAATCAGCATGTGGTATGCTAGCTAATGCTGTGTAAAGCTCCAGCAGAGACTGCAGACACAGCAAGGTCTGCCTGACTTCCCTCTGCCCTCCCTCGCTGCTCAATCAGGAAATCATCCCCTTCCTCCCTCCCATCTTCAACAGCATGGACCCCAGGCCCATGGACACTAGGCATGTGATATGCTAATTAATGCCAGGAGGTGTCTCTGTGTGTGTCTTTTTCTCCAATGTTACTGGGGCAGGCAGACAAAACAGTGACTATTTAGGGCTGTTTGGAGCTAATCAACAGGTCAGCCGATAAGCTGCTTAAGCAGTTTGAAGTAATGGAGAGAGGCCATTTTTTGGTCATCAGGTGATAAAGGCTGTTATCACTATCAGCCCCCAGCTGGCTTGCTTGCCTGTCAGTTTGCTGCAGACAGTATGAAGGAAGCAGGGAGGTGGATTGAAAAGCTCCATATCATCAACAGATACATGCACTGCACCATTCCCCCCACCTTTGCCTTAGAGTGCTAGCCTGGGGCTGCAGGCAGGGCCATCCCTAGGGGAGGGTGAATCTGGGTGACTTCTCCGCACCCCACACTTTGAGAGGCCCCACAGAGCTGAGTGGAGCGGCTGTGGCATCCAGCCACTTGCTCCCCCTCCCCACCCCCTGCAGCCACCGCTGCAGATGGGAGCAGTAGCTTCTTCAAGTCCAGGGCATGTGGGATCGGAGTGGGGGCAGGGCCCTGCATGGACTGGTTTGCCCCAGGCCCCACACCCTGCTTGGGTCAGCTCTGGCTGCAGGCTGGCAACACTCCTGCCCCTTGAGCAGCCAGTGGGGAAAAGCCTTGGACTGTGCCAGCAGACCTCCCTAATGAGAGAGACTTGCTGGGGCCTGGCCACACCCCCCTCAGGTCAGCTCCCTGCAGAAGGGAAGGGAGGACTCCTCTAGCACCTCCAGCTTCTAGCCTGAGTCATTGCAGGCATGTGCCTGAATTTCCTCAGTCCACAGAGAATGTTTGTCCAATATCAAACCAGTTCAGCTTAGCCAGGTTAGACTAACTTGCAAAGATTGAATTAATTTAGGCTTAGGCTTTTTGAATGTCTGTCCCTAGCCTTAAAGTCTGAGATGGTTGGTCCCATTGCAAGATCATGGCCACTAGCAGGTCATTCAAAAAAGTCTGTTATTGTACAATGAGTTTCTGCTGTGTTTTTTTTATCTGCAAATTACCTTTTTAGGACCCTTTCATCTTTCTCTACCTCTCACAGACCCAGATGCATCCAGTATTTTGCTGCTGTTTTGATTTTGATCAGCAGTAACAGGAGTAAAGTTGCATGCCTCAAACAAGGAATGAAACAGTTGAAATTGGAGATGAGTTTTTAACATGTGGATTCTTGCTTTAGTCTTTCTGAACACTTTAGCAACCATTGCAAATATCTCACTGAGGATCTGACAGATGTCTCTAATATGGCAATGAATCTGTTTTTGAAGACCAACTTAATTGCCCTTGCTAGCTTCTTACATTAACATCCATTGCCATTGTATCTGACCCCTGCCTAACTGTGAGAACAACAACAATGATATCTCCGTCTTCCTTTCCTGCCAGGCCTGGAAACAGTTGGTTTGTTCTTTCCTAGCAAAGGAAGTTAAATAGGGTCAGAGAGCTAGGGTGGTTTACAATATGGTTTTGTGACTTGATAGCTGGGTGGATATTTTACCCATTGTTGTTTTCTTCCGGCTTTGAGGTGGTTGAATACTTGCTTGCCAACTTGTCTTCATGGTCATTGGCATAATTTGAAAATATAGGAGAAGGTTACAAGTGGTAGCAGATGTGAAGCTGGGAAGAGGTGGGATGTTGCATGTAACAGGCGTGGTGACATAAAGAGGCTTTAAAAAGAAGAATCAGCAGTAAGAGGAAAGAATTTGCTCCAAGGAATGTTGCATTCCCAGTGTGAAGCCCATAGAATTTTAAAGCAAGCAAGCTGCTGAGAATGCTTTTCTGTCGAGGGTTTGTCCCTCCTCACCCCTCTCATATTTTTGAGAAAGGTATTTTGCCTTGCTCTCTGGTGGCTGTTGGAGGCCTTGATGGAATTCTGTGCCACAACAGAGAGGAGAAGCAGGGGACAGAGATGGTAGTATTGATAGGCTCTGTCACAGTTTACAGACCTTAAGAATTATGTAAAATAGGATGGAATCATGAATTAGTTTGGTAATGGCAGAATGCAGTGTCAAATTGATCTCATAGGGATAACGTATGATCTCATATGGATAATATGATTTCATAGGGATAACAGAGACCTGGTGGGACTCCACCTATGACTGGGCCACAGGTATAGACAGCTATACCTTGTACAGGAGTGATCATGTGGAAAAAAGGGGCAGGAGGTGGTAGCTCCCTAGTCAAGGAAAGCTATGTGTCCTTGCAAGCTGACATTGGTACCCAGGGGGAACGATTGGAGACTCTCTGGGTCAAAATCCATGGTGAACAAGGCACAGGAGACACATTTGTGGGAGTCTACTACAGACCTCCTAGCCAGGGTGAAGAGCTTGACCAGGAATTTTCCAGGCAACTAGCTGAGGCTGCATGCTCCCAGTGCATGGTTGTCATGGGACATTTCAACTACCCTGACATCTCATGGGAAGAGCACTCGCCCACATCCAAATGGTCGCAAAGGTTTCTTATAGTTTCATAGTTAGTTTCATAGTTTCTAGGGTCGGAA
>NW_017729033.1:38490420-38493118 GCF_001723915.1 Gavialis gangeticus | reverse complement strand
CTATCTCTTACCTGTTCATTTGCTTCGCTCGATGGTCTGGGCTGGGCTGTAGTGTGGATGAGCTCTATCTGACTCAAGAAATCTATGGAACGATGATAGGCAAAGTGCTGCTTGACCTGGTACTGGCAATGGGGTCACTTAATCAGTGATCTAACAATCGAAGGGAAGCTGGGAGACAGCGACCATGAGCTGATCACCTTCACCATTCACTGTAAAGCTGGCAAGTCAGTCAGCAAAGCAGAAATCCTCAACTTCAGAAAAGCTGATTTTGACAAGCTCAGGAGGCTTGTTGGCAAGGCCCTAAGGGACCTCGACCCAAAGGGGAGTTCTGGAAAAGTGGTTGCTCCTCAAGGGAGCAATCCTGGAAACTCAAGCAGTGTCTATCCCGTCTCGGAGAAAAGGCAGCAAAAGGGCACAGCAGCCCCCTTGGCTCTGCAGGGAACTAATGGACCTCCTGTGTTTAGAAAGGAAGATCTGGATCCACCACAAAGGAGGAGTACTCTGCACTGGTCCAGACCTGTAGGGAGTGAACCAGGAAAACCAAGGCTGCGACTGAACTCTGACTGGCTATACATATCAAGGAAAATCAAAAGTCCTTTTTTAGATATGTGGGGAGCCAGAGGAAAAGCAAGGGTAACATTGGACCCCTGCTTAACCATATGGGTCAACTGACAACCAACAACCAGGAAAAAGACAACCTGCTTAATGGGTATTTTGTGTCGGTCTTTCACCAGCCCCAAAGGATGGCCCTGCTGAATATGGTATGGAATGGCCAGGGCAAGGGAGAATTGTTACCCTTCATCAATGTTGACCATGTGAAGGAACAGCTTAAGAGGCTGGACACCTTCAAGTCAGCTGGCCCAGACAGCTTACACCCCAAGGTACTTAAGGAGCTGGCAAGCATCATAGCTCTGTCACTAGCACGGATCTTCAAGAACTCATGGCACTCAAGTGAAGTGCCTGAAGATTGGAAGAAAGCCAATATTGTGTCTGTCTTCAAGAAAGGGAGGAAAGTAGATTTGGGGAACTACAGGCCCATCAGCCTGACCTCTATCCCAGGGAAGATCTTGGAAAAAAATCATCAAAGAGACCATTCTTGACAAACTGGCTGAAGGCAACTTCCTGAGGGATAGCCAGCACAGGTTTGTTGTGGGTAGGTCTTGCCTGACCAATCTAATCTCCTTCTATAACCAGGTGACATATCATATGGACAAGGGAGAAGAGATTGACATCATATATCTTGATTTAAAAAAAGCTTTTGATTTAGTATCCCACGATCATCTCATAGAAAAACTGGCCAACTGCGGCCTTGGCTACATCACAGTCCACTGGCTGGGGAATTGGCTCTGAGGTTGGACCCACAGAGTGGTAGTTGATGGAATTCAATCATTGTGGTACACAGTGACCAGTGGGGTCCCTCAAGGCTCTGTCTTTGGGCCTATTATTTTCAACATCTTCATTAATGATGTGGACATTGGTATCAGAAGCAGACTGGCCAAGTTCGCTGATGACACCAAACTTTGGGGTAAAACGTCCACACCCAAGGACAGGATGGTGATCCAGGCTGACCTTGACAGGCTCAGAAAATGTGCAGACGAAAACCTGATGGCCTTCAACACTGAAAAATGCAAGGTACTCCACCCTGGGAAGAAAAACCCACAGAATGCGTATAGGCTTGGTAGTGCTATGCTTGGTAGCACCGTGGCTGAAAGGGACTTGAAGATCATGATTGACTACGAGATGAATATGAGCCACCAATGTGATGTTGCAGCTGGCAAAGCGAGCAAAATGCTCGCTTGCATCCATAGATGCTTCTCTAGCAAATCCCAGGATGTTATCCTCCCACTGTACTCGGCCTTGGTGAGGCCGCAGCTGGAGCATTGCATCCAATTCTGGGCTCCACAATTTAAAAAGGATGTGGAGAAACATAAGAGAGTCATGAAGAGAGCCATGTGCATGATCAGAGGACAGGAAAACAGGCCTTACGATGAGAGGCCTGGAAAGGCGCAGGTCAGGGGGCACCTGGTCACTGCTTGTAAATATATAAGGGGTGTACATCAGGATCTGGGGGAAAGCCTGTTCACCAGAGTACCCCATGGGATGACAAGGTCAAACAGTCACAAACTCCTCCAAGACCATTTCAGGCTGGACATAAGGAAGAACTTCTTTACTGTCTGAGCCCCCAAGGCCTGAAACAGACTGCCGCCAGAGGCGGTGCAAGCACCTACTCTGGACTCCTTTGAGAGTGAATTGGATGTTTATCTTGCTGGGATCCTGTGATCCCAGCTGACTTCCTGCCCCTGGGCAGGGGGTTGGACTCGATGATCTTCCGAGGTCCCTTCCAGTCCTAATGTCTATGAAATCTATGAAATGTAGTGTCACACTTACTAGTTATGTGGTTAGATCAGGGTAAATTTCATATACCTGTAGGTTATGTTTTTCATAAATCTTTTTGTAATGTATGAAATGCAGTTTTCTACATTTTTTTTTCCTCTGATGTGTCACCACTCTGACTCTCAACAAATGGAGACAAGAGCATGACTAAGCATTAGGGCTGTGCGAAGCTTCGGATGCTGATTTGATTTGGAAGAGATTTGGCCCAATTTGGCAGCTGAATTTCCAAATCTGAATCAATCGGGAGACCAATAAGAAGGTCTGAATTCAAAGCTCTCTGAATTGATTCAGAAAAGATTCAGAG
>NW_017729033.1:38477469-38490245 GCF_001723915.1 Gavialis gangeticus | reverse complement strand
CCTGCCCACTCTCCCAGCCCCTACATGGCTCCCCTGCCCTGTCCCAGCTCCTGGTTCTTTAAAAAATAATTTTTAAAAAGCCCTGCACTCACTGGCTGCTACCAGGTGTGGGGGGCAATTCCCACTGCCCTGCGCTGTATCCAATGCCCATTCTGCCAGCCTGCTTGATAGCTGCCACACCTGGCCTCAGCTCCCAGCTCTTTAAAAAAAAAAAGAAGCCCCACACTCACTGGCTCCTGCAGCAGCCTTGGGACTTCTTGGGGCTCATGGCAGAGCCCCACTCATACCGTGCAGGCAGTGGGGGGCAGCAGGGATCACTCTCTTCCCTCACCTGCCTGGCAGGATCTGGTGAGTGCAGGGCCTTTTTTTTTTTAAGAGCTGTGAGCTGGGGCCAGGTGGGGCAGCCATTGAGAGGGCTGGGAGAGTGGGCCTGTTTGATTTGGAGATTCGGCGGTGGCCGAATCGGCGAATCAAATTCAGCTGAATCAATTCGGGACAGTGATTTAAATCACTGAATCAAATCATTGTCCCCCAATTAGGCTGAATCCAAATTCCAAGTGAATACTAGCTGCTTCGCACAGGCCTATTAAGTAAGCATAACAAAACATCATTAGGCTAGATTTTTTTCAAACCATTCATCTACATTCAGTGATACTGTGGGATTCTAATGCAGTGATTATTTACAGTACAAACATCTGCGAGCATGACAGACGTTGCTATTAAGGCAGTAAACATCAGGTGGTTAATAACGTAAGAGCCAAAATCTGGTCTTGGTAAGCATATAGGACTCTAATGTCAAGGGGATCTCTGCACATGTAACTAGCTTACCTAGTAGGCTCCTTGACTTCTAACTATATGCACTTACTAATAGTTTGCTTAAGCAGGTTTTGTGACAAACTTTCCAGCAAAGCTTGTTATTTGCATTTAGGAGTAAATGATTTTGGCCTTAGGATCTGTCCTTTTCCCTCTTCCCTCTTGTCTCAGATTTTTATTCTCCTTTGGTTTCTCTCAGCCTTGGTTCACAGAAGCCAACGCCCTCAGTAGCTGTCAATTAGCAGGATGCCTGGTGATAGCCAGGTGATTGATAGCTCCTTCACTAAACTTGCATTGCCTTTCTACATCCCCTTCCCTTTCCTTGTTACATTTCCTTTTCCCCTTGACAGAACAGTGCTGTTAAATCTGGGGGTGTTTGGCATAGCTTTAACTTTAAAAATACTTCAAAAGTACTCTCTTCTGGGGGCTTGGAGGTGGGGAGGGCAGTTAATGGCTTTTCTTTTCCTCTAATTTTCTTAAGTTCCCATGAGAAAGGGACAAACTTGAGTGACCAGCAGTCAGCCTTGCTATATTTGGGAACTGCATCCTGTAGTTGACTCCCTGGCTTGGGGATCATGTGCACCTGTAATACATTCACAATGGTGTCAGCATTTCTATTATAAAGCCTGTGGTTGAATGTCTTATAATTCAGTTATTTGGATTCACCATGAGGTGAAATTTTTATTCCGTAGTCAAAATGATTAGGGGCTCATTTGTGCCATGCCAGACTGCTGACGCTATTAGGCTCAGTTTTTGAGTGTTAGGTAATTTGTAGGGTTTCTTCTTTTGGTGCTGCCTAATGGGATTTACAGCTCACTTATCAGCCTTGGAGGACATAGAATGAAATTATAAGGAAGAAAGTTTAAAACAAACAAAGTTCTTCTTTGCACAGCTTGCAGAATTCATTGCCATGAGATGTGGTAGAGACTGATAATTTAACCAGGTTCATAAGGGGACTGGACAAATTCATAGAAGACAGCTCCATTAGTTAGGGGTACAGCAAGCCTTGAATACTAGAAGCTGTAAGGCTCTCTCACTCTCCGCCATTGTGAGAAGCAAGATAGTGGGTAAGGTGGGCCTGTGATCTGATCCAGTATGGCACTCTTATGTTCTTACACTCTAAGGGTTAATTTCTCTTTTGGTAGCTCTCGTGCCTACACTTCATTGTATGATTGGATTCCAGTGTTCTTTTCCATTTTCATTTTTATTTTGGTTTGGTTTAGAATTTTCCTTTTGCAACCTACAAACAGGACAGAGAAAAGAGTTCCCTAACATGTCTGACAGTATCATTGGGGCACAGGATAAGGGGGTTCTATAGTTCCTCCATGTTAGAGGAATTCACAGAAGAGGAATATCAAGATATTTTCTCTTGTTATTAGTAGCAGAGTGACATTTGGTATAAAAAGACTCAAATTGGCCTCCCAGGCCTCGGAGAACTGGAAACTGGTGGTTAATTGGTATCACATAGTTACCAACTACACAACTCACAAGCCTAGGTCTTATACTAATAAAATCTGCTGGATTAAAAATGGTGGAAATGGTAGAGGGAGACCTTGCAGATACAGAGAAGTCAAATTTGGGCCAGCCTCTTACTCTCTTACATCTGAAAGATGTTACTAAGAGGATCGAAAGCCTGCTGCCAGGAAATCCAGGGGAGACCTGAACCTGGCAGAATGGGCTCTGCTCCAGACTGCCATGGAAAGGAGAGGAAGGGAGCATGCTGAGGGAGAGTGCAAATGGCAACCTGGGGACACTACTACAGCCCCAGGCAGGAGGGTGGAAGTTAGAGGCTGTTCTATCTCATGCCTAGGCTGAGTTAGCTTTTGACTACCTCCAAGATAAGGCAGTGGAAAGTCATTAAGGCTTCTTTTATCTCCTTTGGTACACTGAACACTCTCAGGAAGATCTGGTCTTTTTGGCTATGAAAGCAGAGGGTGAAAAACCAAATTAACTAGCATTTGAGTTGAAGATAATTCCTTGTTTCATTGGGTAATAAGGAATCTAGAAAATATCCATCAAGTCTCTACTAGCTGTGTATTGGAATTGTCTTTGTTTTCAGTGAGAGGGAATGAAAAGTTAGTTCATTTGCTTTGCTTTAGGAATTTCAGGATCAACAAGATTTATCAATGTAATGTTTTTCTGTTCAAATTTCTTTACATTCAACTAACTGGATGCGGGCTTCAGTTTACTCCCACCTAAATAGCATGAGGCTAAAAATTACTCACATACAGAGAGTCACTCTTCCTGAAGTTTTGTTACTTAGCAAGGCCATGATACTATGCAGAGACCCCAGCTTAACCTTTTTGTCAGACACGACTGCCCTTAGTCACTTTAACCCAGCTGGATCCTCCTTTCCATGATGGGCTACTGAGATGCTTCCTTCCCACAGGACTCTTCTTTTTTTCCCAAAGAGCTTTTCTAACCTCCCTTGCATCTGGGTGGAGTAACCAGCCAGCTGCACCAATAGGAAGTAAACCCACTTAGCATTTTCCAGGCAGAACAACACCTGCTCACGGGTGGGGTATGTGAAGCAAACACTGTTAGCCTGTTACAATAAGTGATGTTTTACTAGTTTTAAAATTAGTGTTGAAATGAGCAGCCTAATTTAGTCACCCAAACTTGAAAACTGAGTTCCTTAAGTGTACTTTGAAAGGCAGTTAATAAATGTGCTTCTGCTGTAGCAGATCTCTAATGAAAAGAATTGTGTATGGGATAAATGCGAAGATGAGCAGAGGGTATTTATAAATCAGATATGAAGAAAACTGCTTTGTTAAAAGCTTTGCTGTGTTATTAAAAAAGTTACTGCACAGGTACACTGAAAAGGAATAAATACTTCTGATACTCAACCACACAACCCCTGCTGAATTTTTTTGGCCCTATCTTGAACAGGCTTAATTTTCATGGGTCTATCTAGTGTCCAAATAAAAGATCCCAAATGTATTTATTGTAACTTGGGATGGTTTTATGTGGCCCCCCACTCCCCAATCAGAATGTGACAACATTTAAGGAAATGATGCAGCATCATGCTGTGTGACTGTGTAGTGATGCAGTACTATGCAGTCCGGTACCCAAGGTGATGCAGTACAGGTAGAATGAGCATTTGGCAGATTGTGTTCTTCAGGATTTGTCTCCCAGGGGTCTGTCCTAGGTTCCCCTACTTAGGTCTTCATGCTGGTGATCTGTCAGAGGGAGATGTTAAAATTGAAGGAGACTTGCTTCCTCACATGCCTGTTGTTACTCCTTTCCTCAGTGCCATCTGTGAGTCATTTCCATTGAATTTGTGAGTCCTTTTTCAAATCAAGTGCTTTTTATTTAACGTTCTTAAATAGGGATTTAATAACCTAAGTGTAGGCACTCAGATTTGAACATCTTGGCCCTAATGCTCATAACTACACTGAAATATTGAATCTGTCCTCACTAACAAGGCAGTTTTTTCACATGGTAAAGGAATTTGTGTCATTCTGGATCTGTTATGTTACTGAAGTGTTGGAGCTCTTCCTTGCTTAGTGCAGCTGTACTCGTCATGTATTGCAAATCAATAGTAAAACACTTAGCTAAAATACTATTGAGTATTGATTCTTCCCAGATTTCAATCATACAAAATAAAAGAAACGAAGACTGATTGGTCCCAGGAGACTGAAGTCATAATTCAGCTGAGATGCTAAAAAAACCACCCAAAGTGGTTTTTCTAGTATAGTGCTTATACCTAGTTAATATTTTAAACTGCAAATAATTACAAGAAAAGACACAAAGATGAGTAGGTGTAATGCACATTTCCTATGCCACTTTTCAGATATATTGTGGGGCAGAATTCTTTCCCACAATTCTTCTAGTGTAAGGCCAATACACCCATTGAATTTACTTGTCCTATCTAGAGGATTAATGTGGTGTATGGACCTTGTTCTAGTCCTCTGCATAGGGGTGAATATTGAGCCATGATAAATACTTTATAAGTTTTCTAGTAAAATGGTGAATTTTTGTCCCTTGGTAAAGTTGAGCAGGTAGAATGCATCTGTGCCTAAAAATGTAAGGTTACTCATGCATTAAAACATTATTTACAAAAACAGTAGTAGTTAATGCTTCCAGAGATATTTGAAAGACTGGTCCTTGTTACATGAGGAGTATCGGAAGAACAAAATGCTCCAGAAGGACTGTAGTTTTTATATTTTAAAAGTTAAGTACCAAGAGGGGCATATATATTGATGCATTTTTTCCAAGTCAATACATATCATATCAAGTCCTTCATGGAAGGAGGATGTTGCAGAAATAATTATGACATGATGCGATCGGTTGTTTTTAAAAAAAAAACTAAAGCAGAACAATACAGTAGTGTTCTGGCCATCAGGAAGCACCGACAATGCTCCCACCTTTTTCCTGTGACTTACCCAGAGTTCCTTCCAGGCGACACAGATAATGCCGTGGACTGAGTTCTGTGCCAACTGAAAATAGATTTTTTTTGTTAAAATTGTGTCTGATTAAAAATGTGTTTTAGCTTCACTCGTTCCATGCAGTTTTACCATAGCTATGCAGTATAGATAAAACCCTTCTGGTAACTCATCAAATTGCTCAACTGCATGGTATGTTCAAGGGTTTTTCAGCTGGTGACTGGCACAGAAATATTTTACATTTAAAATTTATATTACTATAGTGCTGACTCTTTGGACTAGTAAAACAATCCTTTGCTGTTGATGTATTCAAGAATGGAGTAGCATAGTTAAATCTGTATTCTAAATGATTCAAAGTACTGTTGAAATAAATAATAAATACTTATTAGAGAGTGTCCAAGAGCTAAATGGTTTTAACTCATTAGTATCTGTGTCTGGGCCTGTGTCTGATGGGTCTCTTTCAATACCTGTTATAACCCTAAGCTTCAGTGACTGGACACTTCAGCTCAGGGAGTGTCTGATGATGATTTTAGCCCTAGAGATCTCCACTCAATTCCTGGTTTGTTGGCCAAGGTGGATTCTCCTGTTAGTTTGTGAATAATACTTGAGTGAGTATCCTTCATCCTTTCAGGGCCCTAAAAGTGCTGCATAACCAAACTCTCATTCATGTATTAGTTTATTAAGGAAGACATTCCCATTTACTGCATTCAGCTCCATGAACCAGTTGTTCTCAGCTGGAGAGTAGGGGACCTGTCCTCCATTCTCCCTAGCTTTTCCCAGTTTTATGCACTAAACTCATTTCCCCAGCTTTTTTCAAGGTTGGGTAAATTTTATGCTTTATTTAAGTCACTCTTTTTTTTCTAACCACGTTCAAATGAACAATAAATAAGTTTTCTCCTCATCAGCTGCATTACATGCAGGGGAAAAAACAGATTTCACTAAATGGAGACGGCTTCTCTTTTTCCATTTCCCAAATCCCAACCAACTGGTTTATATAAACAGAGATAAATATTTATAAAAAATGCTGGGCATGGCAACCAGTGTTTTTTTTTAAATATTTGGATTAGATTGTGAGATTTAACTATTAATGACACAGTTTGGCATCTGTGTGACTTATAGCAGAAAGCTTTCTACTACAAGTAAAGTTAGGTTTTCTGCAAGGATTTAGAACAAATATTACATTTTTGCTTGGGGCTGTGTAAGAAAAATTCCTGAAGCCCTGAAACTAGTGGGTATCCAAAAAGAAGACTGCAGAATAAGTTTTATTTCATACCTTCATATAAATCATTTTCATAAGCCTGTCCAGTGGTTATGATCCATCCATGCAGTGTCTGTCCTGTTTTCATTTTTCTGAGCACAGTTCCGCTAGGTACCTTAAGTATATTCACAATCTTTATTGCTGAGCATGCTTACACAGCTGTAGGCCAAAACTGGGTCCTGGATCAACCCCAATTAAAGGGCACTTATAGAAGGATGTGGAAGTTGGGGTGTGTGGTTTTCACACCCCCAACATACAAGTAGAGGCAAAAGAGCATCAGTGCAGCTCCGCTTGTAGGTTGTAGAAATACCTTCCATTCTTATCCTTCCCTGTTTACCTCTGCATGTTTGCTTGTCTTTCTCTGGAGGGGGCTGGTCCTACTCCTATTGAGATCAATGCCAAAAATCCATAGATTTCAGCGAAACGGAGTAAGGCCCTTTTTCTGTGAAAATCCACTATTGCCACTTATATTGCTACAGGGGCTATCTTCCTAAGTGACTTCTGTGGGGCCTGTTAATGAATGCTGGACTGGAGTTTCTACGTTCCACTGTTGCAAAAGCTACATGCCAAAGACCTGGTCAGATTTATTTTTTCTAAAAAAAGGCGGTGGAGGAATTTTAATATTTTATGAGGTTTTTAATAATTAATTTTCAAAAAATGCAACAAAAATAGATAGAAAGCTGAAGCAAATTTGTGTGACATTGAGGTAAAGAAATGCAAATAGAAGCAAAGCCTGTATTCTACCTTCAGCTATCAGTATAAAACTCATCAAAGTAAACCTGTTTTATTTAGACATCTGGAAAATGTACTTTGACAAACATCCATTTGATGACTGTCAGTGTCTTATAAAGAGACTTTGATATCAAAGATCCTCAGAAACTGTCAGAATAAATTGCATCTTCTTTATGACAGAAGAATCTTTCCTAGCCATGATTTGTATTGTATAGTTGATATGTTTTTAGCATCTTAACACAAAAGATTATTTTGCAAATAGCTTTTGTACATATTTATGCAAAATAACCTGATGTTACTAAGAGGTCATTTCAGGTAGTTAAGCAAACTAGAAAGGAGAATCAGTGGTGCCATTTTCTCTGGCACTTATACATGTGTTACTTCTCAGGTTTTTAAATGTAAAACTAGTCAGTAATGATACATGGTCAATATATTTATGTACATTAGGTGACCTGGTTTAAAGTCTTTTTTTAAATGCTAGGGAGAAGAATTCCAAGCCCATGTCATAAAAGACATGATCACTTTGCATTAGGCTAATGCAACCTATAGCTCAGTTGTTAAGAACTATTAGGAAGAGGGCAAAATATAATTGATTCTGTTATACATTTTATCCTTTCTTCAAATGGCCCTCCCGCAGTGGCCTCTATTGTGAGAATGCTTTACCTTAAAAAGTAAAGAGATCATTGGTCATTGAAATGAGTGAGGCTATGGGTATGACCAGTTCCATTCGATGTTTCAGGACATTTCTTAGCTGAAAAACTAAAGAAAAAAAAAAGAAATACTGTCTTGTGGTGGAATGGAAGAAGCTGAGTGCATGAAAATGGAAAGAGAAGAGGTCTTGTGGAGAAGCCTCTCTTAGAAAAATGGGACTTTTTGTAAATACAGTAGATTGTTAATAATCTGAACACCATTTATCTGACTCATTCAGTTATCTGAATGCAGAATGTCTTGCTGACTTGAGTAGTTTGTGCAACAAGTGAGAGCAACACTGACTAAAAATGAGAGTGAATTGTGTAATGATCAAGAAAAAATAAAATAAAATAATCAACAAACTGAGGAAAGGTGAATCTGTTACCAAGCTTTTTTTAGAGTAAGGCACTGGAGTATGTTCATTTAATATGTGCTTCATTAACCAAACAATTTGATTTTACAAATAGTGTTGGTCCCAATTACTTTGGATAATTGATGTTCCACTGTATGTACCTTGATTGTCTTTTACTGGGAGAAGACAATTTTAGTATTTCTGTAGCACTTCAACTATCCAAGCACTATTGATGTTAATTATTGAATTCTCACAGGGCGTGTCTACATGTGCCTCTGACTGCGCAGTTGGTACTGCGCAGTCATTAAGTACTTGCTTTAGTACTTGTTAGTACATTTAGTGAGTAGCAAATGACTACGCAGTGCCATGCCACTACTGCACAGTCCTTGTGGTGCACAGGTTGTTTCCGACCCTACTGCGCAGTAGTGGTGGCTTCACGGTTAGTGCCCGCCAGTGCTACATTGCTGTAGCTCGTTGCTACAGCGATGTAGCATCTTGTGTAAATGTGCCCATAGTGTCTCTGTGAGATAGTTGAGGATTAATTTCCCCAAAGCTGAAACTAGTCTTTTGATTTGCACTTGTCCACACAGCAAGACACTGTCAGAGCCAGCATTAACTGTTAACCCCAGACTTAGTATAGTGGACCCTTGCTCCCTCTCAGTAAGGGGATGTGGTGAATTGGGTCATGTAGTCCAGAGTATAGGGAAGGTACTGTGAAAATGTAACAGTTTAAGTCAGCTGGGAAAGTTAGGTTGCAGTGCTGTTGTTACCTGACACTTAGGTGTTACAACAACCTGTGGATATTGTTTGTGCAGAATCATGTGGAAGAATCCCAAATGTGTGAAAATTTGAGGGATATTAGATATAGTTTCTGAATAAGGGAATCTGTAAATCCTGCATTGTAAGAGTTTCATGGGTTTTCTGGTATGTTGACTAACCTCTTTATCAGTGACTGTCATTCTCTTGAAAAAACTTTTGATAGTAATGTCTGTAAGTGGTACTTTTGGGAATCAATATCAAAACAAAAGGTTTAATTCTGCATGTGTGAAAATAACTTCTTTCAGGGGTTACTGCACAGTGTTGGCTGATGCTGTATTCCTGTCCTCCGAAGTACCTTTGCTTTGAGGCTGTATTTCCAAGTGTGACATCACTAACAGCATTGTGCCCACTTGCCATGAAGGAATAATTAATTTGCAGCAATACATTCTGTAGACAGATGGAAAACAAGGGTCTTGAAACAGGCTATATTACTAAATCCAGGCTTCCTTTTATGTGGATATCCTGTATGGAGTCAGGAAGGTACAGGAGGGAACAGGAGACATTATGGCCACACTAGCTGTTGATCTAGAAATGGATAATAGTGGGAAAGCTTTTTGTAATTTTACATCAAATGTTATTCTCTATTCTTTCTCATATACTATTTTTGTTAAAAAATTCTCAATCAGTCAATACTTTCAAAGCAGTCCTGGTGAGGAAATACGGTGTTTTAAAGTTTGTTTTGTTGGCTGTAAAGTTCCAGAAAGTTCAATCACCCTTCTCTCAAAATAAAGTCACTGAGTACAGTCCATTAGTTAAATACTGGATGGTTAAGAATGTCTTAGAATAATTTATAAAACACCCTGCTATTTTGGAACAATTGCTCATGATATAGATAATTACATGATATAGCTGATTTCCTTGTGTAAAGACGACTGTTCTGGGAATTGTGGGTATCAGCTCATTTTGACAGGTCTAGTGTTGGCCAGAGGCTGAATACAGGACTAGATAGATTGCTAATCCTTTGTGATATGCCACTTGCTACATCCTTATATAAAGGACCAACATACAGCATAATGAGCTAGAATAGGGTTATTTCTACCATTCACAGCTGTTTTTTGGTTGTCTTTAGGGGGTTTTACATGCTTTGAAGCAACCTCAATAGCTACTCCCAAAGGGTCAGAAGGCCTCAGTCAATACCTTTCAGTTTCAACTCTAAGTTTAGCTGTGGCTCCCCTTCAACATATTTTTAGAGGATGAAGCATTATTTGCTTCATTGTCATTAGTGTTATGTAATGTGTGTATAATTTCTATAGGCCTGCATAGTGCTTAACATAGAGTTGCTTGAAAGAATAATGAGTACTTAGATTTAGGTCAAATAAAACAAGTAAATAAACCATTTACCTAGAAGGAACAGAGAGAACCAATGGAAATAACTGAACTGCAAAATTTCACACCATTGAAGTAATGTTATGCCAAACCTCTGTGGCCAGGCAGTAGAGTTTTTCGAGTTATAAATAAATTGTATCTTGTTATTAGCTTGATTCTTTGTTTTTCCTTCTGGTTAATGTTTGCAGCTTTGCCTCTGGCAGCTCCAATATCTGTCAGTTCTCTTTCAGAGCCTAACTCACTCATCATATTTCTGGCAATGGGCTGTCTCTACCTAAACTTCAAACACCTTCCTGGCGGTTGATGTAGAGTTCTTCCTCTTAAATTCTAGAAAGGAGATGGCCTCCTTAGTTGGTCATTAAACCTTCTTCCTGGAAACCTCCTTCCTTTCCATTCATCATCTTATCAGCTAACCTTTGGTTATGTCTGGAACATCTTTCCCTAGGACTCCAATACACACCTGTAGGGGCTTCCATCTGAGTGGACTGGATGTCAGCAGTTTTACTGGGAAATCTAGACAAATATAGAATTATGGTTAAAGTGTGAATCTTTGAAGATGTCAGTTCAGGCTATTGCAAGTGATATTGAAGTCCATGTTTTCCAAGTACTCTAAGTTTATTTTCTGCATTGCATCTGGAATGGGGAGAATTGACATTTTATTTCTAATTAACATTTTTCCAAGAAAATGTTTTTCAGTCTCTTTTGACAAAAAAATAAACACATGATTAGATATCACTGTTATACTATGTTTCTCTTGTCCCCTAGGGGCATGTCCCCATGAGTGGGAATGTGCGTTTCCCTGGGGACAAACATCAATGGCACAATGTGTGCCACTGCTGCTTGTTCCCAGGGAATGCCCCCGCACACATACTCTGGTGTGGGATCTCCCGGTGTCAAAAAACCCCAAGTGCTGCAAATTAGCAGTACGGGGAACAACTGCATGTGTGGTGTGTGTGGTGCCTCAGACAGGTCTGCAGCACTGCATATCACATGTCTGCATTCATTTGGACGCATCCTAGGTGACTCATGTCTCTTAACCAGTTCTCCTTGCTGGTACCTTTCCTGGTGCTTTTAGTAGTGTGACTGTTTTACCTAATAACCTTATGCTTACCTGAACCAGGCCAAGAACCATTATACTGTCTGTTGAGATCAGTTTGGTAACATGGAGATTTAAATAAGTTCTGAGCTTTAATAGGGTGGACAGTAATGGTTTATTTTGTGCCTTTCTGTTAACATACCACATCTTGCCAATACTGGCTTTTCTTTTTGTTTTTTTTTTATTTTTTTTGAGTGGGTGTGATATATTAGATTTCATAGACATGAGGGCTCGCAAGATCACTAAGTCCAGCCCCCTGCCCAAGGGGCAGGAAGTCAGGTGGGGTGAGATGACCCCAGCAAGATAAGCATCCAAGCACTTCTTAAAGATATCCAGAGTAGGTGCTTGCACCACTTCTGGGAGGCATCTATTCCAGACTCTGGAGACTTGGACGGTAAAAAAGTTTTTCCTTATGTCCAGTCTAAAACAGTATTCGAGCAGTTTGTGACCTTGTGTTCCTTTGGGGTGCCCTGGTGAACCGACATTTTCCCAGTTCCTGATGCACACCCCTTATATACTTATAGGCTGCCACCAAGTCATCCCTGAGCCTTCACTTCTTCAGGCTGAAAAGTGCCATGCCTCTCAGCTTCTCCTCATAAGGCCTGTTCTTTTGACCTCTAGTCATGCATCTGGCTCTCCGCTGGACTCTTTCAAGCTTCTCCACATCCTTTCTAAAGTGCAGAGCCCAGAATTGGATGCACTACTCCAGCTGCAGCCTCACCAAGGCCGAGTGAAGCAGATGGATGACTTCTTGGGTCTTGCTTGAGATGCATCGGTACATGCAAGCCAGAGTTTTATTTGCTTTGCCACCTGTGCATCGCATTGGTGGCTCATGTTCATCTTGTGGTCAGTCATGACCCCCAAGTCTCTTTCGGTCATGGTGTTAGTGAGCGAAGCACTGCCGAGCCTATAAGTATGCTGTGGGTTTCTTCTCCCAAGATGAAGCACCTTGCATTTCTCCGTGTTGAATGTCATCAGGTTTTGATCTGCCCACCTTGCGAGCCTGTTCAGATTGAATTGCCAGCCTATCCTCTTGAGAGACCGCACTTCTCAATAGTTTAGTGTTGTCTGTGAACTTAGCCAGTCTGCTTCTGACACCTGAGTCCAGATCATAAGCTGAATTAGGTTGAATAAAGGTGGAATTTCAAAAGGAAGGAGGAGTGCTAGGAAATGTGGGGCCCTTGCAGGACAAGACGGGGAATCTGGTTGTCACGCCAGATGACAAAGCCAACATATTTAATAACTTCTTTGCCTCTGTCTTCCTCAGTAAGGACCAGAACTGCCACCTCCCTGCTGGGCCCCCTT
>NW_017729033.1:38466598-38476532 GCF_001723915.1 Gavialis gangeticus | reverse complement strand
TATGCGGCACTGGTCAGGCTGCAGCTGGAGTACTGCGTCCAGTTCTGGGCGCCGCACTTTAAGAGGGATGTGGACAGCATCGAGAGGGTCTAGAGGAGGGCCACTCGTATGATCAAGGGACAGCAGGGTAGGTCCTATGAGGAAAGGTTGCAGGACCTGAACCTGTTCAGCCTTCAAAAGAGAAGGCTGAGGGGGATCTTGTGGCCTGTTATAAACTGGTTAGGGGGGATCAGCAGGCGCTGGGGGAGTCCCTGTTCCCCTGAGCGCCGCAAGGAGTGACCAGGAACAATGATCACAAGCTGGCGGAGGGAAGGTTTAAGTTGGACATCAGGAGGCGCTACTTCACGGTCAGGGCGGCTAGAGTCTGGAACCAGCTTCCAAGTGAGGTGGTGCAGGCTCCCACCCTGGGGGTTTTTAAGAGGAGGCTGGATGACCACCTTACTGGGGTCATTTGATCCCAGTGCTCTTCCTGCCATGGCAGGGGGTCAGACTAGATGATCTGCTCGGGTCCCTTCTGACCCTAGAAACTATGAAACTATGAAATATATGCCACTAAAGGTGTTTACAGGGAAGGCAGACAACCATTTGAACTATATAAATAATATTGGTCATTGCCCATCTTTTCGTAACTTTGAGGCTAGACTACTACAATGCACTTAATGTGAACTGCCCTTTCGGGCCATCTGGAGGATGCAGCTGGTGGAGAATGCAGTGTCCTTCTGACAGGGGTGGGTCACCAGACACATTACTCTACATTACTTTGCTGGCTTCCAGTAGTTTTCTGGGAGTCATTTAATGTACTATGAGACCTTAAATAGTTGGGGCCCCATGTACCTTAGGCACCACTTTCTCCCTTGTGTTTCAACGCAGTCCCTGAACTCAGTGGAGAGTAATCTCCTTCAAGTAGCAGCTGTGCACCAAGTTTTCTCGGTTGTTCTAGGAAGCTACTCCTCAACTCTGTGATTCCCTCCCCACCGTGGTTCCTCAGAGCCGCAGCTGGGACACATTCTGGAAGCACTGTGCAGGCAGGACTTCAGCAGGCAGAGTTTGTTCTATTACATATTGTTTCATTTTAATATTTTCCCTGTCTATAACTTACCAGCTTTTTATTGTAAGCCACTTTGAGTCTGTTCTGGGGAGAGCAGCATATAAATCTAATAAATAAAAGAATCCTATTGATTTAAATATTAAAAGCACTTCTTACTGCAACGTAAGTATGCCTGCTAACAGAGGGCTCTTAGCTTTTCATACACCATTAACACTGGCTGCATTATTATTTAAAGACCGTTCTCAGCCTCTGCAGAGTGGTTTGCACCTTATTAAGGCTTGCTACATTGTTATTCAGAGATCAGTGCCTCTAACTAGCAGGCTTGAAACTAGCATGTCAATTTTAGGGCTGCTTCTAGCTCAAGACTAGCAGTGGTTGAGATGTTTTAGACCAGGGATGCTCAACCCCCCTCTATATGCAGCCTGCAGGGCCATGTAATTTGGCCTGCAGGTCTCCCAACGGGTCTGGAAATTTGGTGGGTGGGAAGTAGTAGCAATTAACACTGTGACACTCACCTGCTACCAAGTTTCCAAGCACTGCAATGGTTGCATTGGGCCCCAGCTGGGCCAGCACAGAGTGCTGCATCAGGACCATAAACCATATCTGACCCATGGATGGATCTGACATCAGTCATCCAGGGCTGTCCAGCTTTTGAGTGGCCAAAAACTGCACAGCCCCAGGTTACATGGCATGCAGGCTGCATGCCACACTGCATGCCCCTCCCTCCCCACTGGACTGTGCCAGAATAACTCCTGTGAGGCCCTGAAACCTTTAACCATGGCCTCTCTCAGCCATGGCCTGTTCCATCCTGCCCCAGCCCAGGGGAGGAGGCAAGCAATGGAAGCAGTGGGAGGGAGGAGGAGCCTGGAGACTCCAACAGCAGTGGGAAAGCAATGAGGGGAGTGCCTCCCAGACCAGGAGCCCACGGGCTACGGGTTAATGCTTTGTGCGAGTCAGAGGTGGACTGCAACCTGCCAGTTGGAGAGCCCTGGCCTAGACTGATTAACTGTCCACCCAATGCAGGGCAGTTTTCTGGTTACCAAATACATCTGTTGGATGAGGTGTAAATGGTATTGTTATTATTTTCATTTGTGTTACTGTAGCACTTGTGACTGAAAGTTAGACATCTGGACCCTATTTACTAGTTGCTTTACAAATGCAGAACAAAAAGTAGTCCTCCAAAATTATTATAATATAAGAGAAAGACAAGAGTTGGATACAGAGAGATCGGGAGAAATAACGAGACAATCCTGGCCAGCACGATAGGCTGAATATGCTATTAACAGTGGGGGATATGATAATTAAAAATTTCAGTGCTGTGTATACATTACGAATGAATGCATTAGTTTGATGTGTGCTTCCACAGGCTCCTTCGTGTGCTTTTCAAATCAAAGCCTTGCCAGGGAATTCTGAGGGCTTTCATCATACCTGCAGTATGGTTATAAGGATGGAGGTATACCAGTGGTGTTCAACCATCCAGTCCTGTGGCATAGAGCCAGGCAACAGGCCAGATCTGGTGCACAGGGTCGGTTCTCAGGCCCCATCTGATATTCAAAGCTGCCTCTGTGAGCCAGATGGGGCCATGGACAGATTCTGTGTACCAGCTCAAACTGGCCACGTGGGCTGGGTCTGCACAGCAGATCTGGCCCCAGACTGACCCTGCAGTGGCCCAATCCTGTGCACTGAGTTGCATCATCTGGTCCATGGAACTCCCTACTGGTCTAGAAATTTGGCAGCACCAGAGCTGTAGCAGAGACTGCTGTGCCACTGTTTCCTTGTCATCAACTATCCAGACTTGGGGGGAACCTCCAAGGGTTGGATCCAGCCTTTGGGCCATAGATTGAATACCACTGATATCGACTATTCTCTGTAACTGCAAGGGACAGGACTAGGTGCAATTGTCTCTAATTACAGCAGGGGAAATTTAGGTTGTATATTAGAAAGAACTTGCTTGTTATGAGGATGATTAAGCATTGGAACAGACTGCCCAGAGAGGTTGTGGGATCTCCATGCTTGGAAGTTTAAGAGCAGTTTAACTAGACACTTGCCTGGAATTGTGGAGTCAAGAGATGACCCTGCCTTGAGTATGGAAAGGACTGGACTAGATGACCTGCCAAAGTATCTCCCAGTCTTACTATTCTGTGATTCATGGTGAAAGTCTGGTTAAAGTATTATTTTACAAGCCAGTATTTCATACAACTATGAACTTTCAGTAGATTTTTACTAGGATTTGAATGATGCTTAAAAAAATTAAGTGATAAAACACCATAGCAAAAATGTTGCTTAGCTTGGATTAATAGTCAGATCTTTTGCTATAATTCTTGGACAGAGCTGTTTCCCCTTGGCATAAGGATGTGGAAAACAAAAAGAGCCTACATTTACACAGGCACCTGCCCTGAGCAGGAGCATCCAGAATCTGGCCATTGCAATTTATAGCACATGGAGCTAGGATTTGCCAGGGTACCAGCAGCTGTAATAAGCTCCCCACAACTGAAGCCCCAGGAGCATCCATCGTTGCATCCCTTTCTACACCAGTTCTTAGCCAAGGTCTGGTTCTGGGGGAAATACACAATACAGCTGGCAGTTGTTTTGTTTTTATTTCTCTCCCAGCATCTCAGTTGCCTCAGCCCTTGAATAGGAAAAAAAACAGGCTCCAGAACTAGCTGTTTTTACAAGTAAGCTCCTCTTTGCTGCTGCTGTGTGGTATAGGGAATCAAAAGGTACAACAGGATCTTTAATATTGACACCTCAAACTCACTACATATTTTCCTTGTTTTTGTCAGTGCTGTTTCTTATTTAATTCTTGATTATTTTTGCATCTGAAAAACTCTTTCAAGATGAGAGCACTTTAATTCTGTTTTCTCTCTGACAAACTGTTGAAGAAAATGGGAGTTTAATAATTCAAAATTTTGAGCTACAACATTTGCTTCAGGGTCTTGCACAGTGAGTGGGTATATGCTATTATTTCCTTTCAGAAAAAACATTGGGACCTTCCTTGTCCTTCTGGGACATTTTACATTTCCCACAATTCTCTGAAAATCTGCAAAAAGTTCTTGTTCTGCATCATCTATGTCTTACTGGGATGACGAGTAAGAGGCTGGAAAGAGGTTTTATATACCCATTCACTAACTAAACATTCCCAAGTAGAAGTTATTTCAGTTTCACTGGAGCCTGAAAAACTTTGAAATACTGAAAGCTAAAGGATTATCCATATTATGAGAGACTACACTTAAATATTCTGTTTTCTAAATATTTAAAATCAGGCAGCAAGAAGTATTGTATATGTTTATATCTGTTTCTAAACTATTCTTCCAGCTGGAGTAAACATTAAAAACTAGTATATGCTTTTTTTTTTTAATAACTGCATGTGATCTGAGTTCAACAGTAGGCTTTATAATCAATATGGTGGAAAGTACAGGAATCCAAAGTACTGTAGTTCCAAGTTCTAATGAAGCACAGATTGGATGTTATGTAGATGTAGACTGAACTGAGATATATACAGCAGTGATTCTCACCCAGGGTACTGCAGAACTCTAGGTGTCACGAGATTTTTTTAATGGTGTCCCAAGGTGATGTGCAATCTTAGTACTGTTAGGTGTGCAAACACCTATGCATGATTCACAAGATAAACCCAAATGGCATTTGTACCCATGCCCACACTGCAGTGGTGGGTGCTTTGAAAAGCACCAGGTGCTGCAGTGCATGCACTTGTATAAATGGTAAAATGCGTGTGAGTGCTGAGAAAATGGCGGTGGTGTTTTTGAACTAAAACACATCAGAGGTACTTTAGTTCAAAAGCGTACTGCCACCATTCTCTGTGCACTGACACGCATTTCTCCACTTATACAACTGCATGCAATGCAGCGCAGTGCACATCAGCTCGCATGCAGACCAGACTTGATTAATTGAGTCTACTCTGACATGCCAGACCTCTGGTATGTCCCTACCCAAAAATGTATGTGCATAAATGCACAGAGATTTCAAAGAGGAATCTATAATGCTCAGAACATCCTGTCTTATTAGGGTCTTTCTAAGTTCTTTGAAACAGAATTGCCCTATTATTTTTCCATAATTAAAAAAAAAAAAAGAGTGAATTGTAAGAGGGGGCATTTTCCAAGGACTTCCTTGAGTGTAACTGGTATATAGTATTCAAAAGACAGCCTAGAAATACATATATTTGGTAATATTAGTAGTGGGAAAAAGTATGGGGTGGTCCATAACAATACAAAAAACGGATATAGCTGACCACATCTCCATATCTGCATAAAAATTGGTTCCCAAATGCCATAGTAATAGTTAGTTATGCCTGAGTTGAATTTTAAGAAACATAAGGAGTGTGCCCTTTTTCTGTGAAAGAAAGTTTATTAAGTATTTCATAACTTTCAAGTAGTTCTGTTGTGCCAACCAATTTCACCATGTGAATAGTAGATGAAGTATATGCTATGTACTCTAGGATTAGATATACAGAAATGTGCCAACATTGGGTTGGGCAAGTCATTCTTAATTGAGTTCCATCTCACCTCTTCTGAGGCACTCTCAGTACACACTGACTGCATAGAAGTTGATTGAGGTTGTTCAGTCCCTCATAGGAGACACTTAGGGCCAGATCTACAAAGAAGTTAAATGTCATGACACTCAGTGGCTCCTGGAATGAAGTTAGTTGTCTAAGTTCCCTTGGAGAATTAGGCACTTTGGAAAGAGATTGCTTGTCTATAGGAAAACATGGTACTAGTGTACCTTTCCTGCAATAGTTCAGGGGACAAGGAAACTCACCCATGGTGTGAATTGTCCTTTAGCTGGGGCTGGCCGGGGGGAGAAAGCGGAAGAGGCAGGGGTGATGGGTATCTCACCACTTAGTAGACTGTCTCAACACCCTGTCTTCAGGTTATTCAAGATTGGAAGAGGGACTCTTCACGCTTGCTTTTGAAGCTGTACCATTCTGCAAAATGAAAAATGCATAAGCAATCCCTGAAGCCATGATTTCTGAATGAAAACATTTACTGCTTTGCTTTGTGCAGAGCTCAGTCTTGTCAGGGTATGTGTGAAGCATAGGATGAGCATGCCTAGTAGATTGGGTTTCTCAGGGCATTTAGGCAGGGGTACCTTGTTTGAAGATCCTGATTGGACTTGTGCACAAGATCTGTACTGAACTGCTTGACTCTGATAACAAGGCAGTAATACTGGGCATGCACAGAAGCTATATTGTAGGTACTTTGGGAACTTCACTAGTGAAAATTTAGGCACCCGCTGTCTTTCAGTATTTAAAGGGTGAGGGAGAGGTTTTGAGACTTGTGCTCTTGGTCTCAGGTATCTGCATTCAACCTAAGTTCTGCCTCAGGTAATTAAATCCTTTGAATCTAAGCAGTAATATTACTAGTGAATCTAAGCATGCCTTTAAGAAGCAGGCATATTAAATTTACCTTGTGCCTGGGCCAGATCCAGACAATGGGGCTCATAGATGGGCAGGATCTGCAAGTAGCAGAAACTACATGGTGTTAGTGGCAGTGGGACAAGTGGTAACAGGCCCAGTGACCACCAGGTTAGCTGGGCTGTGTTGTCACAACCTTTATGTCCCCTTGCCAACAAGGGCCATGTCCATTGGGACCCCAGGCTCTGGATTCTGTTGCAGAGCTTGCCCATCATTAGCCATAGCCCCAAATTCCCTGGCTGACTGGTAACCCATCAGGCCAGACAGAGTAGCTTTGTGGGGTGGGTGCCTGCTAGTGCTGGCTGAAGGTGTCTAGGTGATGGGGCTATGGAGGGGCAGGAGGGTTTGAGGTAGTGCTTGCTGCTACCATTGAGACCAGATCTATGCTGTTGCCAGTGAGGCCTGCCCCCCTGAGCAGAGGAAGGGTCCTTGGGGGGTGGCAGGGAGATGCATAGCTGGGCTGGTGGCACTGGGGGCTGGTTTCTGTGCTCTCAGGGGCAAGGGTGGGGTGGCTGGGGACACTACCTTGGCAGGGAGGGAGGTGGCCAGGCTGCCTGACACAGCATGGGAGCCCTAACCCCAGGGTGGGTGGTGCCACAGGTATCCCCTCCACCACCCTCCAGCCTGAACCAGGGCTAGATTCCCTCTGCTGCCTTGTGCACAAGCCAAGACCACTGCAGCTGCTACTCTCTGGCCTGGGTGGGACAGAGGCCAGCTGAAGCCCCTTGCTCTCCTGCTGCCTGCAGCATTGCCTGGGTCAGAGCGACACTCCACTTCACGCTGCTGCCATGGAGCATGGTGCTGGTCCTCTCCACTGCACTGTGCCACAGCCCCAGTCCCACCCCCAGCTGGCAGCAGCGTAGGGCCAGCGTAGCATGTGGTACCCCAGCCATGGCTGGTTCTTCCGCATGAGGTGCGCTGCGTGCACCTCATGCTGGAAGTTATCCATATCATGTCCCCACAGACCATCATTCTGTGAGTCGACATAGGGCCAGGGGGCTGTGGGTTGGAAGTGAGGGGTGCTGGCATGGCCAAGGGGTCAGGAGAATGTAGGTTGGGAGAGAGGGACACTGGTAGTGCTGGGGGGTGGGCATGCTGGTGGTTGGGAGTGAAGGGTAATGGCATGGTCAGGGACAGGGCACCAGCATATCAGGGCTGCTCAGCACCACAAAGCAGCTGGGCAGCGGCAGCTGGACCCCTGTGCTGGTGAGCAGAGCGGGCAGGGGGAGCTCTGATTTTCCATGATAAAAAAACTCCAAAATCGAACACCAAAATATATAGATATTTAGAATTTATTTTATTATAATGATTGAGGCACTAGTAGATTTCCAAATTGCTTTAAAACCATAAATATATCAAGAAAACATTGTGTTCAACTAATACTTCTCTCTATATAATGGTGTTTCATTTTAATTGTGGAAGAACACAGATTTAGGGTTTTTTATCACAAGGTTTTAGATTTTTTTATCAGTGAACTCGAGATTTTTAAACAGAGAAAACCAGGATCTCTGATCATCACTAACTAAAAGATATTTATTTTGGATAGGTAAAAGTAAATGTAACACCTAAAAAGCATTCTACAAGGAGCAGTACAGCCACAAGACTGGAAAAAATATTTTTATTAAGTTATTTCTCTTAAAATACTGCAGGCTGGATTTGCAGCTTACAAATATGTGTTAGTGTCCGTCCGGATCTAGGAAAATAATAGTTGATGGCTAATGAGGGGAAGGCATAAGTAAAAATTGTCTTGTTTTTAGAGGCTACTTTATCCATAGTTTTTCTGAATTAATACATATATAGATCACACAGAGACTAATGTTAGCATTCTGGAGGCTGTGAGGATATGATTAATTGCTCGGATCACTGATGTGTTGATGTGCATCTGGCAGAATCTCTTGTGGTGATTTTTGTATTTATAAAATTATACAATTGGATATTATTTAAAAATATATTGATGTCTAAAAATATTCAGCGTCCTAAGAATACAATCAATCAGTAGTTTTTACATATAGATATCATTGTAAAGAACTGCTGCTCTGTAATGCTTGATTGTTAGTCACTCAGAGTAACATGTTACAACAGGAACACATTGCTATAAATGATTATAAAGAATATATTTATTCTTGGTAAGGAAAACAATATACTTTTTTTCCTGCTTTGGCCTCGATTTGTTTGAGGCTTTGATAAGAGAACACATTTTGTCTCTCTCTGCTCCCTTTCTGGCTTTCACTCTCCTCTAGGGTAAATGAGTGATTGCTGAATACTGGGAATAGTGTTAAATAAACAACAAAAAGAGAGAATGTTATGCAGGTTTGCAGCAGAACTTTGGTTGTTGTATATTGTCTTGCTATACTCTTGCAACCTTCCTGAATGTATATGCATTAGGGAAAATTAACATTTAAAACTAGGGTGGATTCTTGATCCTTTCAAACTTTAATGAGTGATGTAAATTCCAAAACCTGTGCTTTGGATTGGAAATCTTTGTATTACAAGAGGACTAAAAAAACTTCCACAATAATTTTCCACAAAATAATTTCCACAATAATCCCATTCTCACAGTTTGCAGAAAGAATAAAATATATACATAGTATTATAACTCATAGTTATACCTTTTCTTTTGCGACAAATGATGGTATTGTTATGGGCGCGTCCACACGTGCAGGCATGTGCGCTTGCAGCAGCTCAAAAAGAAGTGGTGCAAATTTGAGTCTGGGCTTTTTGCCACAGCACACATGCCTGGGCATACACTTTGTTGTGGAGCAAGTAGTGCCACTTGGGGCAAAATAACTCTGCCTGGCTTCTCCCAGATCTGCAGCCACGGGGAGCTAGAGCCCGGGGCCAGCTCCTGTGCTGTCCCCAGCAATATAAAAAGCTGTCTTATCCTGGCCCCATCAGTACAAAAAGCTGCCCTGGCAAGTAGGTCAGGGCTACTTGCTCTCAGGAGCTTCTGGGGCCCAGCCAATTGGTACCTGGGAGCACTACTCCTTGTGCCAGCTGGACTGCTGAAGCAGCCCTGAGAGTTCCCTGCACCCTCTACCCACTACAGCAGTCTGGCAGTGAGGGCTGCTGCCTGGCTGTGACCTGCTGCACACCTGCCAGACCCGGATGAGGCATTTGCCCCTCTTGGCCAGCTGCCAGTGGGCTGTGGTTGCAGGGTTGGCCTTTGTGCAGCACTACTGCCATGTGTGCCCCTCAGCTATTGCCCAGATGTTCCCAGTGCGGCGGCCTGCTTTGAACGGTCAAAGCATGTCCTTCTGGCCCCATTTGACCAGGAGGTCAGCCACAGCCAGCTGGGTCCAAGGTGCCAGCTCTGAGCAGGCAGGGTCCTGCCACTGGCCTCCCTAGCAAGAATTCTTGTGTTCCGTATTGGAAAACTGAAAAATCCCTGATAAAAAAAAATCCCAAAGTCACTCTGTAAAATACCCCAAAATCCATGTTCCTCCACAATTAAAACAAAA
>NW_017729033.1:38457353-38461598 GCF_001723915.1 Gavialis gangeticus | reverse complement strand
CTTAGAGTCTTGGTTAATAACATTAATTATCTGATATACAGTCATAGTACAGTTAGTCTGCCTCTTCTGTTCAGGAAAAGATTTCTGTTGAGTGCTTTTGTACTATTTACTGCTATTTAATTTCTTACTATAACTTAAGAGACGTGGAAAACAAATTAATAGTAAAGGCTACTACAGAGAGATTGGGTCTCATTTGAATTTTTGATTCAACTCCCCTAGTTATCTAGCTGACAACTTTACCAAGTTGAGTTTTGGGGTGTTTGGCTCAGGTGTTCTACTACGGCCCAGTGTAGAAGAGTGGTCAGCCACAAAGTTTGGATTAAGACGTACAGGACTCCAAGTTTAGCCATGTTAAGATGTGGGGTTTTGGATGCTGGTACATCACATTACTGTAACATGCAGTTGATTTCAAGGCAAAACGATGACTGCTGTTTACATTTAAACAAACACCAATAGAAAAAAAAAAAGCCTCTACTCATCCTAGATGTGGGGGCTGGAGGGGCTCTGGGCCTCCTGGCAGAGCACCCCTGGGCAGCACAAGGCATCAGGGCTTGGGGTTTGAGATGCTGCAAGAGGCACATGCGGGCTGATCTGGATGCACCCTATGAGTGCAGTCTCCCAATTTCATGCCAGAATTTTAAAATTTACATTTTATTTATTTTTTGTATTTTAACAGGTCAATAAAAATGCTATTTGCAGTTTTTTTCTCTAACATTATGAAGCTATGATTAAAGTGAATGCATGAGTATGCGCACAAATCTCATTATGCTGAATTTGTACATTCATCAAGACCCTGGATTACAGAAAGTTGTCAATCCCTTTCAAACATATTGAAACTAACTGTGCTACTAGTCATAGTGAAGTGATAGGTGAGCAGCACTAGCACCTTCTTGAATTAACTCTCCCCATTTTAGAATCATTGCTTTGGGAAAAAATAAGGGAAAAATTACACTTGATTTTGAGAGATGCTTCTTGAATAGCTTCAAACAATGTGGGTTTTTTCTGATTTTGTTAACATTCAACATATTCAAAGGGGTGAAATTACTGAGGTGAACTCAACTGCTATAATGGAGTTCTTGAGAAATAAAATATTAGAAACATCCAAAGGCATCCTCAGCGAATTATTATGTACCTCCAAATTCTTTCCTAGCACTTGCATGTGACTTGCATGTCACATGTGGCTTGCAAGGATTAATGTGAGTATTCAAGTGTAGCTCCCTTCCTGCTCCTAACAGAACAAACAGAAACTGAAAATTGTTTCAGTTCTCCCTTTTTTTGGGCATGCTTTTATTACTAACTTAAATAACTGCTTTTACCCTCAGATCCCAAAACATCCCAGTGTAAGATTTTGTTTGATGGCTCGGCATTTTCTTACCTTTGATGACAACTTCTTAGAAATCTGTTGTGGGACCCAGAGACCAGTTAGTTATTCCTTAAACCAAATTTACTTGACAACTGACCCAAACTTTTTTGGGATGGAAACTCTTTTATACAGGTATCATTATTGGGTAACATAAACAATACCGTGTGACTTACTATCCAGTTATACAGCTCAAATGTTGAATTGTGCATATTGAATCCTCCCAGGAATATACTCCATGCGATTTGTTCACTTATATTGTTCATTGATTAACTCTAAATAGCCAGGAATAAGTAAATGAATAAATAAATAAAATAAGGGAGTACTTACAGACAGTTGCAAGAGAAAGGGCTAAATATTCCAGCCTAATTATTCCTCATCCATAGGAAAGTAGGGCTGGAATAGTTGGCATAAAGTCAACTAGTTCAGCCTCCTGTTCAGCCATTCCCAACTACACTGCCCCAGCAAATTGTCTAACTGCTTTTGAAAGGTTTCAAGGATGGAGATTCCACAAATCCTCTAGGCACCCTGTTCTAATGCCTGACCACCTCATAGTCAGAAAGTTCCTCTAATCTCCAGACTAAATTTCCCCTGCTGTAGCTTAAGTCCATTGCTCCTAGTCCTGTCTCTTAGTATAGTCACAGAGAAAAGTCTGTCTCCATCTTCTCTATCATCACCCTTCAGGTATATGAAGACTATTATCAAAACCTGCCTGAGTCTTCTCTTAGCCCTAATACTTTCCGCCTTTCCATATAAATATTGCCTCTAGGCTTCTGATCACTTTTGTTGCCCCATAGTGGACTTTTTCAAACTTTCCATGTCCATTCTGAGGTATGACACCCAGAATTAAACAAAGCACTCTGTGTGATATCAGGGCCTCTGGCCATTATCTTTGAAAACTCATGCTGATCACAGGAGGTCCCAAACGATTGGAAAAGGGCAAATATAGTGCCCATCTTTAAGAAAAGGAAGAAAGAGGATCTAGGGAACTATAGACCAATCAGCCTCACCTCAGTCCCTAGAAAAATCATGGAGCAGGTCTTCAAAGAATCCATTTCTAAGCACTTGGATGAGAAGAAGGTGATAAGGAACAGTCAGCATGGATTCACCTAGGGCAATTCATACCTGACCAATCTGATTTCCTTCTATGATGAAATAACTGGCTCTGTGGATATGGGGAAAGCAGTGGACATAATATACCGTGACTTTAGGAAGGCTCTTCATACCTTCTTCCACAGCATTCATGAAAGCAAGCTGAGGAAGTATGGGTTGGATGAATGGACTGTAAGGTGGACAAAAAGCTCGCTGGATTGTCAAGCTCAATGGGTAGTAATCGATGGCTCAATGTGTACCTGGCAGTCAGTATTAAGTGGAGTGCCCCAGGTGTTGGTCCTGGGACCAGGTTTGTTCATTAACAATCTGGGATGGGATTGCACACTCATTAAGTTTGCATATGACACCAAGCTGGGTGGTGTAGTAGATATGCTGGAGGGTAGGGCTAGGATTCAGAGTGATCTACACAAATTGGAGGATTGGGCCAAAGGACATCTCATGAGGTTCAACAAGGATAAGTGCAAAGTCCTGCACTTAGGACAGAAGAACCCCATGCACCAGTACAGACTTGGGACCAACTGGCTAAGCAACAGGCTTGGGGCAGCCAAGCCTTTGCTACCACAAGCCTCAGGTGCACAATGCAAACACTGCACCACCTCCTTGGGCTTCCCATATCCTGGGCCATGTCCCCACTGACTTGTGCCACCTTCAGTGGCTCCAGGAGCCCCCCCCCCACTGCCCCCAAGCCTGACAGGCCCTTCCCTGGCAGCCCCCAGCCTCCTGGTAGCAGCAGGAGCCACCGGAGTACAAATGCAGCCATGAGGCTTGGGGCAGCAAGTACCCAGCTGGCTCCCCCCTTGCAGCCCTTCCTGCAAACCCCACAGCCACACCCTCCTCCAGACACAATTACAAATACCACACACACATACACACATCCACAGCTCCCCACATACCCCACATCCACCCACTCATACCACCCAACACCACTGCACATCCCACACACTGTACAAGAGTAAGACTACATTTTGAGCTATTATGCAATCACTTCTACACATAAAGCACAAACACAGAGGTATCAGGACAAAAATCTATTTTTTAATTGAATTAAAATATAATATTATGGGTATTTGATTTTTAGTACATAATTTGTTTTTTTTCCCCAGTTCTAAGATAGTAAAAACCCTCTTCTCTGAAGGAGTATTTCTGGTGGCAAGAGTCAGAGGTCAGGGGTGGGACTTCCAGTCCCAAGATGGTGACCAGGGGGTGGGGCACCTGTCAGGGGCTGGGTTATCCATGTGGCCCTCAACAGCTTGCCAAAACTTGCTAAGTGGCCCTATGCCCAAAATAATTGCCCGCCCCTGAGCTAGACTGTTCTCAGTGGTGACAGATGACAGAACAAGGACAAATAGTCTCAAGTTGCAGCAAGGGAGGTTTAGGCTGGATATTAGGAAAAACTTTCTCACTAGGAGGGTAGTGAAGCACTGGAAAAAGTTACCTAGAGAAGTGGTGGAATCTCCATCCTTGGAGGTTTTTAAGGCCCCATTGACAAAGCCCTGGCTGGAATGATCTAGTTGGGGTTGGTCCTGCTTTGAGCAGGGATTTGAAGTAGCTGACCTCTTGGGTTTCCTTCTACCCCTATGACTGTATGATTCGATGAGGCTTACTGGTGTTGAATGAAGTGGAAGAATCATTTCCCTTGATTCGCAAGTGACGCTCCTTTTAGGACAACCCAGGATGCCATTAGGTTTTTTTGCAAGAAGAACATGCTGTTGGCTGATATTCAGCTTATGGTCTACCATAACCCCTAGGCCAAGGTCCTTCTCTGCAGTACT
>NW_017729033.1:38448693-38452353 GCF_001723915.1 Gavialis gangeticus | reverse complement strand
TGGATTGTCAAGCTCAATGGGTAGTAATCGATGGCTCAATGTGTACCTGGCAGTCAGTATTAAGTGGAGTGCCCCAGGTGTTGGTCCTGGGACCAGGTTTGTTCATTAACAATCTGGGATGGGATTGCACACTCATTAAGTTTGCATATGACACCAAGCTGGGTGGTGTAGTAGATATGCTGGAGGGTAGGGCTAGGATTCAGAGTGATCTACACAAATTGGAGGATTGGGCCAAAGGACATCTCATGAGGTTCAACAAGGATAAGTGCAAAGTCCTGCACTTAGGACAGAAGAACCCCATGCACCAGTACAGACTTGGGACCAACTGGCTAAGCAACAGGCTTGGGGCAGCCAAGCCTTTGCTACCACAAGCCTCAGGTGCACAATGCAAACACTGCACCACCTCCTTGGGCTTCCCATATCCTGGGCCATGTCCCCACTGACTTGTGCCACCTTCAGTGGCTCCAGGAGCCCCCCCCCCACTGCCCCCAAGCCTGACAGGCCCTTCCCTGGCAGCCCCCAGCCTCCTGGTAGCAGCAGGAGCCACCGGAGTACAAATGCAGCCATGAGGCTTGGGGCAGCAAGTACCCAGCTGGCTCCCCCCTTGCAGCCCTTCCTGCAAACCCCACAGCCACACCCTCCTCCAGACACAATTACAAATACCACACACACATACACACATCCACAGCTCCCCACATACCCCACATCCACCCACTCATACCACCCAACACCACTGCACATCCCACACACTGTACAAGAGTAAGACTACATTTTGAGCTATTATGCAATCACTTCTACACATAAAGCACAAACACAGAGGTATCAGGACAAAAATCTATTTTTTAATTGAATTAAAATATAATATTATGGGTATTTGATTTTTAGTACATAATTTGTTTTTTTTCCCCAGTTCTAAGATAGTAAAAACCCTCTTCTCTGAAGGAGTATTTCTGGTGGCAAGAGTCAGAGGTCAGGGGTGGGACTTCCAGTCCCAAGATGGTGACCAGGGGGTGGGGCACCTGTCAGGGGCTGGGTTATCCATGTGGCCCTCAACAGCTTGCCAAAACTTGCTAAGTGGCCCTATGCCCAAAATAATTGCCCGCCCCTGAGCTAGACTGTTCTCAGTGGTGACAGATGACAGAACAAGGACAAATAGTCTCAAGTTGCAGCAAGGGAGGTTTAGGCTGGATATTAGGAAAAACTTTCTCACTAGGAGGGTAGTGAAGCACTGGAAAAAGTTACCTAGAGAAGTGGTGGAATCTCCATCCTTGGAGGTTTTTAAGGCCCCATTGACAAAGCCCTGGCTGGAATGATCTAGTTGGGGTTGGTCCTGCTTTGAGCAGGGATTTGAAGTAGCTGACCTCTTGGGTTTCCTTCTACCCCTATGACTGTATGATTCGATGAGGCTTACTGGTGTTGAATGAAGTGGAAGAATCATTTCCCTTGATTCGCAAGTGACGCTCCTTTTAGGACAACCCAGGATGCCATTAGGTTTTTTTGCAAGAAGAACATGCTGTTGGCTGATATTCAGCTTATGGTCTACCATAACCCCTAGGCCAAGGTCCTTCTCTGCAGTACTGTAACCTAGCCAGCTAGTCTATATTTGTGCATGCGGTTATTGATTGCAGACCATTTTTCCAGTATATCCAGGTCATTCTGTATATTAGTTCTGCTCTCCAGAGAATTCACAACCCAACTTGGTGTCATTCATAAATTGCACTCTGTTCCATCATACAAACCATTAATGACAACTGTGAACAACACCTGACCCTGGAGAGACCCCTGGGGAATGCCACTTGATACCTCCAACCAGACATTGAAGGCCTTGATACACGTGCAAGTGATTTATCTAAATATGGATTCAAACTGCATCCGATTTACATGCATACTTATTTAGATGAGAGTGATATATGTTCATTTGGTCATGTGTGTTAAATTACGCACCTCCTGGCACCACTGGATGGCGCTTACATGCCATGATGTTTTTACAGATTCATGTAGTTTGAATTCTCATGCTTTAGGCAGCACTGTTCTAGACAGAAAATATATTTAATTTTAATTTAGCTTTAATTATTTAGCTTTAATTTAAATACTCCAAAAATTTAGATATTTCACCTAAAATATAAAAAAAAGTTTAAATATTTAACATTTAAATAGTTAGCTTTAATAGCTTAGCTTTAATTTAGCTGTAATTAACAATATATATGCATGTATATATGTATATAAAGAAAATTAAAACTTTTCACTATGTAAAGAATAAAATTTATTTGCTTGCTATTCTGAGCCTGGTTTATTCTTGTGGGGGGAGGAGGAGGAGAGTGGTTGAGGGGCTTAGCAGTAGGGTGGGGGGACCTATCAGCAGCCAGGTAGAGCACAGCTATGACATCTTCTGGAGTGTGACGTGGAGATACGGGGCTACAATGAAGCATTTTTTCTGGGCAGCGAAACAAGGTGGCCATATGATAGCGTGGTGCACTCAAAGGCCGTGGGAAGTTACTCTGAATCAAGGAAGCATTTATTCCAGAGCCCTCTTTATTTGGAGGATCTATATTTGCAGACCTTGCAGTGATTTCAGGCAGAGAACGGGCCCTTTCAGTATGTCAGAGGCACGAGGTCTCTGAGGAAAGACAGCAGTGGTTTGTCTGAATGCTAGCTCACCGTCTTTTGTTGTTGATAGGATTAAGGCTGGGCGGGGGGGGCCTCTGGATGACTCTTGCTGACATGAGACCAGCTAGACCCCCAACAACAGATGAAAATGGCCACCATTGTATATGGTCAAGGGGCTACTTAACTTCACAATGGTAGCAAGTAAAGAAGTTGAATGCTCACTAATTGCTCCTACCTGTTAGCTTTCCAGTTTGTATCCATCTGCTTGTGAAACTTAAAGGCTGTGTGGGCATTCTTATTTTGGCTATAGCAGTCTATATTTCTAGTTATTGTAAGGGTATAATTATAGTGGGTTAGCATAAGGGTAAATTTAACATGGCATAATGCATAGGACCATAAAATCTTAGCCACCTCCTCACTGTAGCTTAGCTGAAAAAATTATTCAGGGCCTCAGGGGGTTGCACTGAAGGTTGAGGGGCTGCCAGCAAGGATTGAAGGGCTCGAGCAGGGCTAGGGGCTCCCAGGGCTCCAGTGCAAGTTCCCAGCCCCCAGCCACCCTCCCAGACCCCAGCACGCATGCTGACTTCACAGGCCCCCAGTAGCTCAGTTCCTGGCTCCCGTCCTGGCTTATTCAAACACCTCACCCACCACATTCCTCAAACCACGAAAGACATATGGAAACAAGTGACATGAGAGGGGATATTAATTAGAAAACCATCTGCTAGGCAGGGAGTGCTTTCCCTCAGGCCCAGGGGGGAGAAGTGGGGGGAGGCACCTGGGGCCTGAGAAGGCTTCCTCAGCGGCTGGGGTGAGTTTTTTAAAGCTCCCAGGTGGCTTGGAGGGTCTGTCCTGGGACCCGGCTCACAAGTCCTGGAGGCCCTTGCATGCAGCTCCTTGGTGCTGCCACCCTGCCCAGCACCCACCTCAGAGCTGGCCCCAGATGGGGGCATTTTCCCCTACGAGCAGAAGCAAAAACTGCCCAGTGTCTGCCCATTCCCAGAAGGGCCAGCCTAGCCTACATGGCACTGACCCCCCCCCCCCCCTTGGGGGGGC
>NW_017729033.1:38434854-38448569 GCF_001723915.1 Gavialis gangeticus | reverse complement strand
CCCCCCCCCCCCTTGGGGGTGCTGTGTCTCACATGTGAAGTGAGTCTGCTGGTTCTCAGCCCGTAGGCAGGCAGGTGGCCAAAGCCAATAAAAGATTGCCTCTTGCATGATTCCTGGAATACCACAGCTATAACATCAATCTAACATTACCATAACTTGCTTAATTACATTATGCCTCCATTAATTCTCTTTCAGTTTCAAGTAGGAATTCTCTTCCTTGGTTTCCTGTCCTAAATAACTGTGTGGCATTGCTGTATTTTATAGGCAGATACAGCTGTACTGAGTAAAGCTCAATGTTACTCAGAAGCTTGTATCAAGGCTTAATTCTGTCTACAAAATGCTTAAGAAACCCTTGTATTTTGCACTTCTGGTATGCATATTGCTGCTATTCATTGAATGAGACTAGAAAACAATAGAGATAAATTATACAGTCTGTATACTTTTCCTCATTTCAAAATATTAATTCCTTACACTGCACATACACAACACAGATATTAAGACAAAATTCCTTCATTAGGAGTTTTAATGATTCCAGCAACCTATGATTGTTTCTTTACAGAGCTAAACGTCTTTGTTTTTTCTTATCTTAACACTTCCTTCACTGTACCTAACATGTAGTCTGACTTTTTTTTTAGTATAATAAATGGAAGTTTTGCCCCTCCCATTGCTGAGACTTTTACAGTCTTGGATTGTATCTGTACTCATACTTGAATTTTCAGTGTTGACACAGTGTTGGTAGCAACAGGATCATCTTTATTCAGAGGATCTGAGTTTGCAGAACTTGCCATGATTCCTGGCAGACAACTAGCAGTTTCAATACATGTCATACTCCATCTTAAGCTTGGCCTTTAAGCATACCAACCCCCACCCTGAGGGTGACTGCTTGGAGGATGAGAGGGAAACCTCCTAGAACAATGCATTGCCCATCACACTATTGTGTATGTCAAGGGGCTACTTTCAGTGTTGGCAAATACTGTATCCAAGTGATAGCTAAGTAGTTTATACTAACAGCAACAGAGCTAGTGGACAGGACACTGCTGTGTTCAGTATCAAGCTAATTTCATATCAATCAGAGAAAGAGGAACTGATCATGGCCTTGATCAAAGTGGAGTAGAGGGAGATGGAAGTTGAAGAGGCAGAGCTGAAGTTACTCGAGTTAATGAACTTCTGGGCTCTGATATTGCTAGGTTTATGAACCACCATAATTTTTCTGACTGGTTACTCCGCACTGTTAAAACAGCTCAGAGCTGTCTTTTCTCCCACTGGACAAGCAGGCTGCAAAGAGCAGTGAGAATGAAAGGAGCCAGGTGTAACAGGAGAGGTTTAGGAGGGCTTGCTGCATGTGTCTGCAGGGAGCCAGACTCTGTGCTTCAGCAAGAGCTTGGCTTCTCCAGCCCCTGGGAAGAATTTTTGGTTAAATCTAGTCTGGCTCTCAGCAGCGCAAATTCAGGTTACCTGCCCCTCTGTGGGACCATCATGCAATCACAGGGCCCTGCAGAAAAGAGGAGCAGGCAGAGGCAGCTGTGCCTGGGGGACTGTCTGCCACCAATCATGTCTAGAGACATGGGCAGCAGCAGGGAAATTGTGTAGAGCAGGGGTTTTCAACCTTTTTGGGTCAGTGTACCCCTGGCGGCTGGACACAGAGCACTGTGCCCCCGGCAACTGGATGCAGGGAGCAGGGGGTGGCGCATGGCTGGATGAAGAGCAGCTCCTGCTCTGTGCATCCAGCCAGCCAGGCAGAGCCCCTGGGATCATGTGTGGCAGTGCTCTGTCCCTGCCCGCCCACACATACCCACTAGGGACTTCTCAAGTACCTCTGGGCATATGTATAGCCCCGCTTGACAACTCCTGGTGTAGATAAGTATCATGGAATTTCCCCCAACCACATCAGGCAGCAGCTGAGGAGACTAACTCATTTCTTGCGTTGAAATTATCCCACACCTATCACTGAGCCTACCCAGCTCCTCTTCTCTTATTGTTCTTTTTTGCTTTGGAGACCGTCTTTTTATTCTATGCATGTACAGCACCTGGCACAATGGAATCCCACCCCATGGCTGGGGCTGCTATATGCTCCTGAAGGATAAATACTGATCATATCTGAGCCTGACACTGGCATAAAAGGGACTGAGAAATGGGAGAGGGTTTAATCAATACTTTCAAATAGATCAGAGCTTTCTTTTAGTTGAAGTTTTTGTGACTATTTTTTTTCCAGTTTTTCATCTTTCTTCCCCTTTCCTTCCCTGCTGGTGTCTGTGCAAATATGCGCATCTTGGAAGAACAAATATATGAACTTGTGCATCTGTGTATTTGGAGGCATGTGAATGGAAAATGAGTCTGTATGAGTGCTTCTGACATCCTAAGACACAAGCATCTCAGGAGTAACAAGTGATCAAGGTTTGATGGCTCATAATCCTCTCATTTCTCTGTCCTAGGAACATTTAGATACAACACAGCATAGTTCATTCCAGACCAGGGCACAGAGGCTTAAGTGTATAACTGCAGGACAGTCTAGGATCCTACTGCTGAAATCTCCTAGCTCAAGTGGCTACTTGAAATTTCAAGTATATATATATGTATAGTATAGTATATACTATATATAGTATAGAAAATATAGTATATTTTCAAGGCGATAATTGAGTACTTTGCATTTCCAGCAACACAATCTGCTTTATCTATTTAACCTCACTCACACCCACTGACGACAAGGAATTGTGGAGATGAGAAATTATAGGCTCTGGAGCTACACCTGGTGGGCAAACTATGTGCCTGATAGATGTTACAAAACCAATCACAGAACCTGGTTCAATTACATCAGGTTCAGCTAAACTACATCCATTGAGCTTTAGTTATTATGCGATAATGAGATTTAGTTATCACCCCTAAACAATATTTAACCCCATGCATGTGTATCACGTTACAGGTTGTACTGTAAAGTGTAACGTCTATCATGGCCTTGAGTCACTGAGGACTACTTGCTAAGTATGATGACCCAACCAGTTATGTATGCACCTTACAGTACTTTTGTCTAGTCTGTATTTCCTTAGCTTGTTAATAAGAATGTTATGGGAGACAGTGTCAAAACCTTGCTAAAGTCAAGGTATACCATGTCCACTGCACTCCTCTCATCCACAGAGCCTGTTGCTTTATCATCGAAGGAAATCAGATTGGTCAGGCATAACTTGTTCTTAGTGAATCCATACTAACTGGTCCTTGTCACCTTGAGGTATTTCACAATGGATTCCTTAAGGACCTGCTCCATGATCTTTCTGGGTATAGAGGTCAGGCTGACCGGTCTATAGCTGCCCAGATATTCCTTCTTCACTTTCTTAAAGATGGGTACTATATTTGCCCTTTTCCAGTCATCCAGGACCTGATCCAAGCTCCACGGGTTCTCAAAAAGGGTAGCCAGCCAATCAATGGCTCCAAAGTTACCTCAGCCAATTCTTTCAGTACCCTTGGGTGCATCTCATCCAGACATGCAAACTTAAAATCATCTAGCTTTTCTAAGTAATCCCTAACCTGTTCTGCCATTACTCTAGGCTGTTTGTCTGCTTTCCTATTTATCTCTGCTGCCAACTGCACTCATTATCTGGTAGCTGTAAAAAGTGTCTGTGAAATCTGAAATTAAAAAGTTACGAGATACTTCAGTCTTCTCTGCATTGTCTGTGACTAAGTTGCCTTCTGCATTCTCTAAGGGACCTATGGGACCGCCGGTCTTCCTCTTGCTTTTGACATACATATAGAATCCCTTTTTATTGACTTTTATGTCCCTTGCCAACTGCATCTCAAACTGTACGTTGCCCTTCCTAATTTTCTCCCTGCATGCCTATGTAATGCTCTTATACTCTTCCCTAGTACTATGATAATACAACACATTTTAGTAAAGGTTTGTGTCAGTTGTTGCACTGCACTAATCTAATTCATTCCTATTAGTCCTTTCTTAGTGACTTCTTTGTTTTGTAAAGTCCACTGGATAGAACTTGAACCCTGCTTTCCAGATCAGTAGTGAATCTTCAAGGATACTCCCCAAGCATAACTGTTTTTTGCTTATTTTCACTGCCTTTATTGAGATTCTTCCTATGAAGCAAGATATAAACATTGTTAAAAAGTTAAACTGCAACTGTGTATTTTCTATGCAGCTGTTTTTTGCAGCTTTTCTGAGACCTTCTAACTCCTTTCACTGACCTTTCCCTACTGTGATATGCCTAAACAGCTGTTACGACAGCCTTTAAAGCAATCAAGCTTAGTACAGTATTTAATCAATCTAGAATTACAGCAGAATTTTATAGTTCAAATGTCACTCTTTACACCTCACTAAGTTGTTTTCCATTTATTTTTAACTCATCTGTCACTTTTTTCTTGGAGAACACTGTTTAAGCCAATAAAAATGGTATAACTCTTATGGACATGAATTACGTTAGAATTATAAATAAAAAAGGTGAAGAAACCCAGTATGTTTTATATACAGCAGCCTGCAAGCAGAGCACTGGATGCTAGAGTGAAGCAAGAGGAATTTTATTGTATGCAGTGGATATTTTCATTTGCATAACAATTCACCACCCTCTGTAGCTATTGAATATTCATATTCCCATAGTAGGGCTCTTTGTATTTACAGGTCTGTTTAAGTGTGAGATGGCATCCAAGCCCTCTAGCGTTTTACTAGGGTAGATGAGTCACTTGCTACCTTATTCTAAACCTTTCTAAATAGCACAAGATCAGTGGTGTCCCCATACACCTCTCCAAAAACTCCTCTTGCAATTGTAAATGTAAAACTGCAGTGACTAATTTATTTTACTGCTCCTGTAAAATCACCTTTACTAGCCTGGCTTAGAACATGGAGTTTCCTTTCTGGGGACCACTAGGAAGGCTCTGCAGGTCACTGTTGAGTTACTAACACTGCTCAGAGAACCACTGTATTACAGGAAATTGATCCTAATATAACTGTGTATGGTAATAAGAATTATCATAGTGAGAATCCAATATTAATAATATGGCCTATAATTGCATTTAGGGGTTCTAGGAACTATAAATCAGGAAAGCATACTTTGTAATAGCTGTCACTGCCTCTCAGTGGAATTACAGCCCTACAATTCAAAAGTTATAGACATTTTAATTTATATAAAATAAATAATCAATCTGACTATTTTCCTGCCTGCGATACCTTCCTTCCTCTTTCCTTCCATGCTGCTACTGCACTATTATCCCCTGTGCCGTAGTCTTCGTTGTCTAGCACTGGAGCAGCTCTTGCTTCCCACTCTGGCAACTGCATCATCTCCTCCAGAGCAGCTCCCAACTCCTGCCTAAGCAGCCTTCTCTTCCTTGCAAGTGTCTGCTGCTTCCTTCTCTAGAAGTTTTCTCTCTCCCATTACGCTGCCTTTCTATTCCAGCAGCAATCTATGCAGGCAGATTAATGTATTCCCATCAACTGCAAGTGAGTATTAGCATAGTTTACTGCTGATATGTTCCATTACACCATAGGTACACAGACAGTGAGCTCCTTATTTTAAAACAGATGTAAATAGTTTCTTCCTCTGAAAAGGAATCAAGCCCACACTCCTGACATTTTGCAGCACCTGTGTACAAACTTTACTTTTAAGTGATCAGTCAGCATAATTAGGCAAGATTGTACTTTAGAAGTACCAAGTGAGTTTCCTCTTCATCTCAGTTGGGAAACAGAACAAATGTCAAGAATCATGCTCTAGCAGGTTGGATTCTGAAAGAAGTTCATGGAGCAGCTACAGTGCCTTTCTAATCAAGAGACTTCTTTCCAGATCATAGTTAATGGTTTCACAAGACCTCATCAAATTGCATTGCAATGCTCTGCAACAGCTACATGCACAACTGTGTAAATAACATTCTGCCACTGTTCTGGCAAGTTATCACATTAGTGGGGCATAACTACACATATTATACATTGGCGAACAGGCATAAACATAGGGCCCTGTTGATGGGATAAGGAAAGCTTAAGCGCTTAATGGTGCTGGAAGAGGGAAGGGACTGGAGTGTGTGCAAAAATGATAGATTTTAGCTTTGAGATTCTAAGAGAAAAGAAAAACTGAGTTTTACAGGGTTTTATAGTGCAAGCCCTACAAGCAACAGTGTCTTTTTGGAGAAGGGGACAGGAGTTCAAGACAAGGCTCTAAAGTTTACAGACAGAGCGCTGACAGGCAGCAGGAGACAGCTTAGTGACTTGCTCTTTTATTGGATATTTACATTGATGCCTATGCAGAGGGTGGGTTTTGCTTAGGGTTCTATGGACGATTATCATCCCCAAATGCATTAAAAATGACTTTCACAAATACCATGTGATCTCTAGAGAGTGAACAGTCACCCTTCTCTGACACTTGGAATACAATTTCCAATATACCAAGTTACTCCCTTTCCTTCTCCATTCCTTTCTTTTTTCTAATACAGATCTCAGTATTGTGTATTTTACAGGTGAGGAAAGCAGAAATATTCAAAGAATAAATGGGAGTTAGGTGCCCCACTCCCATTCAGTTTCAATGAGATTTGGATATCTCACTCTCACGGAATCCTGTGCAAATACCAGCCCTCATACTTTTTGGTTGTCAGTTTGCTGTTTTAGTCATATAAAATGTATAGGAATGTTTTTAGCCAATGAGGAATGCTTCAGCCAATACCTAAATGTAGGATTAATGACTCCCTCTTGTACATTTTTTGTCTAAATTTTCCATTGTGACAGGATTAATTTTTTATTTTATTTTTTTTTTATTCCCAGCCTCTGTTGCATTTGTTTCCAATGTTTCTGACTTCTGGGTTTTTCTGCATCACAATACTTTATAAATATAAATGGCTTATGGCTTGATGCACCTGAATGGGATTTCCTGGACTGTTGTCTTGTGTTTTGGAAACAAGGTTTTCATTGTTTGTTTCAGTGAAATGGCACTAACAGTAAACTAACTGCATGGCTTCTCTTAATCGTCCCTAGCCAAGATTATTTGAATCATCCAACAGAAAGGCATAGTTCATGCACCATATGTTGATGATGGTAGATAACAGAAACAGTGAATCTTCCTTTCAAACTTTTTGGGCTGAACATCTCATGGGGCAGATGTTTTCTTGTTGGCTGGTCTGTTTATTATTTTTCTTAAGAAATGTATGTGTGAAATAATGCAGACTTGTTCTAGGGATAGGGTATCTTTGGGCTAGCACCAGCTGCCTCTGATGCAAAAGGAGGGGAATGCAATTACTTGTGCTGAAGTTTGTACATATTTGCCAACATTTATAAATGTTTACAAGTAACAAATCTTCATATAAGTAGGGCCTTCAGGGAGTGCTAGGCCCCCATCTGCTGGAGAATTTTATGTCAAGTGTGGTGAATTTTAGGTTCTATTTTCTTTATATTATATCTCTAATAACTATTATTACTATTATTTGATTGTACTATTTATATTTTGGTAGTGTCCAGAGGTGAAGCTAAGATTAGGACTCCAGTTTATGTTATTTTCTATAGGAACACAGGCTAATAGATTCTTCCTCTGTCAAAGCATCTGTCATTTAAATCAGGAGTGTCAAACTCACACCACCTCATGGATGCCCCTGAATCCTAGCCCCCCTGGGAGCTCCAAGGACCATATATTTGACACCCCTGATTTAAATAAACAAGCAAGGGGTTAGAGAAAAGAATTATTCCTATGTAACAAATAAAGCAAAAAATATTGTAAGGGTCTAATCCCCAGTGTGCTGAACACTCAATCTTTTGCTCCAGCCTAGTACTTTGGCGTATAGCTCTGATGAGGTCAGGGATTTTAATGGTTATTTTCAAAACAGGAACTTTTGAGGAAAAAAAAAATTCAGATTAGTTTGGATAGTTGAAGGGTGAGATTCTTTGCTGTGCCTTCTGAGAAGGAGAGAAGGAATTTTGTGGCTTTAAATCATCACCTGCTTTTTTATGCAGTGCAAAGTGGCCGGAGACATAGGTGAGAATCTCACCTGAAGTGTCCAATACAAGTAATTAGTACATAGATTTTTAGTAATGTTGGACTAAAGTATTTAATACACAACTGTAAAAGCAATGTTAGTTGGACAGATAAAAAATACTTTAAAAATTACTTACAAAATCACAAGAATTGGGAGCAATTTAAAGTATAACTTTAAAGGAATCCTCAGAGAGGATGCTGTAAGAATGTAAAAATGTTAATTGGATTCTTCTTTCTCAAATGGAAGTATGATTGGAAAGAAGGAGAGTCTCACTGCCTCTGTGAGTGAAAGACTGTGCATACAAAAGAACCAAAATCAGTGTGCAACTCTTATGTAGCTACTGATGCCTTTAGCTGATTAGAGGCCAGGATAGGATAGAATAATGGGAATTTGGAATTCCATTAGGAAGTTTCCTATTCATCTTCCCTGAAAGATGAGGGAACAACATTCTGTGTTGGGCCTGACTAAGGAAAAGGAGGGGAAGGCGGCCTCAACTCCTAGCAGCACCCTTCATCACGAAAGAGTAATTTAACAGCCCTACAAGGACAGCTAACTGGTAATAGCAGGACCAGTTTGTGGAGCAAATGCATCTAGTTAACAACAGGGGTAAAGCCCTGATTGTAAATAGGGCCCCATCTTCACTGCAAAAGGCAACTCTTTGAAGATGACTGTAAATACACCCTGTTCCTCTTTGGGCCCGCTTTCATTCTCTGTCCCTGTGCAATATAGCAAAGTCTATATCAAACTATGATATAGATATCAAACTGGTCTTTTAAAAAAAGAAAAACTATGCTGGAATCATAAAAGGATTTTGTCATCTTAAAATGAACAAAAAAGCATCCACCTTGTGTTCTTTTAAACTATTCTTATAGAGCTAAAAACCCATACTTTTGCTTGTAACAACACCTAGAAGGAATCTGGAAGATGAGATTTTTTCTGCAACCTTGTCACCCAAATGGCTAGTAATAATTAGACATTGGAGATCAACCCTTAGTGACAGTGCTATAAAAATATTATTATTTAACCACTGAACACAGTGCTTGTCTTCTGGACAGTCTGGGTGCTTCCCCATGCAAACACAGTATATTCTCCAGTTACCTTTATTGTACTGAACAGCACTAACTACCCTGAGCCCAGTTCCTTTGGGAGAATTCAAAGTCCACTCTTTCAAGTGCTAACTAATTCCTATAATGTTCCATTGTGCCAGATGCCTTAAACTTTCCTTTTTAAACTCTTTCTCAAAACACTTTCCAGGGTTGGTATACTGCCCCAGCCTCACTTCTTATCCCACTACGCCTGACATTGTTCTTTCAGACTAAAACAAAATGAAGCAGAAGAAGTAATATAATATATAAGTGGAGAAGGAATCATATCTAAGAAGACACTTAAGCCTAGAATTTCAGTCTTTATCCTCTGTGCGTTTCCTCTGGCACCATTATTAGTTCCACTTGGTATGTTTCCTTGCTTATTTGTACTGTAAACTCTATGGGACTCAGATCTGCCATCTTATATTTTTGTAAAGCATCATACACAACGGTACACAATAATAGTAATGTAGGGAAAAGAGCTTAGACACACACTGGTCAATATTCTCTTCTGCTTTTGGGTTTCACCAGTCAGACTTCTGCAGTGCTTTTAATTTTCCAGTAGTATCATTTTTCCTGTTTCTAGAATGCTTAGACAATGAGCTGCTAAGAGAAGAGAATTAGTCAGTTTACTCAGCTCTTTACTGTGTACTGCCTTTTTCAGTATTTGACCCAGTCTCTCCCCTGTTCCTCTCATAGGACACACAACATTGCACATGAAGAGTGTACAGAATGCATAATTATTGTAGCAGGATGACTTCAGAACAGCTGAAAATGGAATGCAGCTGAAGTTAAATTGGAAGCTAAATATTGAATTGATCAGTACATGATAAAGTCACACACATTATATTTTATCATTAATTGCAGCAGGAGGTCCTAAAAAAACACCTAATAATTAGTCAACCTCCTAACCTCAGAAAACAAAACTTATTAGTTATATTGCCCTTCACAATGTGTTTTATTAATAGCTTCCTGTTGTCCTCATTGCTCATTATGAAATTAGAACTGCAGTTACTGTGTCTTGATGATGACATTGTACAAATAAAGTATTTGGATTGAGCAAGTATAATGCAGTTTCAGTACTCCCTTATCAAAAGCAAGAATGTTTATTACTTTTTTCTAAAAAGGAAATGGGTGTGCTCAGGAAAACTGTGTGGCGTTTTTATAAAAAAAGCAAACTCTGGTTTTTAAAATTGAAGCACGTATTAATGAATTTTTGGAAAGTTATAGTCCTTGTTCCAAATGCTCTTTTGCTTATAGTATTGGCCTAGATACAAGATAGCCAGGCTTTAGCATTATATTCATAAACACATCTTTTAAAACATAGAAACTAAAAGTAGGAAGATACTATTTTAAAAATATACATTGTAAGGGATTATAAATTCCATACACATATCTTGCAGTTGCAGTTTTCTAGAGTTTATTTCAGTACTAATGCTTGTTGGTATGCTCATTGAAGACAACAGCAAAATTTCCTGTGATTTCAAAGCTGCTGACTCAAGTCTTTACTGAGAGGGTATGTAAACAGGGAGTTAATAACAAAGTTTTAAAATGAATTTTCTATGAGAGGAAAGGAGAAGTAGCCTGTATAATGAAGAGTGACCAAAAAGAAAGAAGGCATCTCATAATCCCTGAAACCAAACTAAAATATGCCCAACGCTGGAATTGTCTACAGAGAAGAAAAGAACAAAAGTCAGTAAGATGACAGGCAAAAAACATAAACATCACTTCAAAATGGCTGTGAAAAATTATTAGGATAATATTAGCATTTGGAGCAAAATTAAGCCAGATGTCTAGTAGAAGAAAAATGTTAGTACATTCCCAACTATCATGTCTTGTACTAACCCAAGTCCATTGTACAATACATTCACTCCACAAAGCTATAAGAAATAAAAGATCTAAAGCTGCTCCATAACACTGACTTACTGCAGTTATAAGTCAGCCAGCAAGTCCAAGCATATTTTTTCTAAACATTTTTTTTTGGTTTGGTAGAGTGCCCTCAATGGAGCTTCTTCAGCTTGTTTGCATTTAAACATCAGAATGTCTCCATAATATGAACTAAGGGATTAATTTATTTAACTGCATTAAAATTGTTTCTAAGTTGTCTTTGTAGTGTTGGATTATGATCTAGGACTTTTGTGAACAGTAAGGATTTTTTGGGTGATGGCTTTTGTTGGACCAGCTGCATAACTGGGATAAAGTTAGACAAACATTTGAATGCAAAGCATTCTTCATCAGGTCTGCAGAGGAAAGCATATATAGGGATGATTAAAAATAGTGGGTAGAACAGTGGAATTGGAGAGGGGAGAAATTCCCAGGAATAGCAGACAAACAATTAGCAGAAGAAAAGAGGCTTGATTACTGGGAGATCAAGACCCGTCAAAGGGATAAGAATCATTATCATCTGTCACGTGTAGGAAGAATTTTTGGAATTATATTATATGGGGCATGTCTACAAATTCATTAATGCCAGTAGTTAGTGCACATTTAGTTTAGTTCTTGTTTAATGAAGTACTAACTACATTTGCAGCAACTACAGTTACTGCACAGTAGCGCTGGCACAGTTTTTTAGTGACATTTACTGCACAGCAGTCTAATACTACTGCTCAGGAGTGTATTAGCACGTTTTTTGCCCAGCATGCTACTGCACATTAAGTGTTTCATGTGGATGTGCTCACTGTGCCCTAAAGTCCTTATCAGCGTTCAGTCCTTGGTTCTTAGTATCCAGCCAGTTTATAAATTGTTATCCTAAACTCGCCTTTTATAGATGTTCGGTAGATTTCCCTTGAGCACGAAGATTGTGAGGTCATAAAGGGAGTGGTTGTTCTGTGAAAAATGTGCTGCTAGTAATATTTGTGTGTCTCTGTACTTTATATTTTTTAAAGTGAGAGTTCATTATCATGCATAGCTGCTGTTTAGCTTTACCCATGTAATTACTATGAGGGCATTGGATCAGATATATCACATTGTGGGAAAGGACTCTGTAGGATCTACAAATTTTGATGGGTTTGTTGTGGGTGTTGTAAGTTTGTTGTGGGTGTTGATTGCTATAGGAGTAGAAACAGGTTGTAGCAGTGCGTTGGTAGGTATCTATTGTTGAGTCAAGGCCATGTGTTATATGATGACTGTTGAGCTGTGAGGAATTTGCTTCTGATGATGAGCTATGCAAGTCTAGGGGGCTGTTGGAAAGCCAGGAGCAAAGGGACTACGAATTTCTCTCTCAAGGTCTGATTTTTGAGTGTAGGTTGTAATTGTTTGATAATTCCTCTGATCTATTATGGTGTGAGGTGGTACATGAACACCAGTGGAGTGCAGTCACAGAATGATTTCTTTTTTTACTGTAGTAGGTTACTACAGGGTATTTTGTTGGCCCTTTCAAAGATATGAAGGTATGATCTGTTTCTCTACTGGAGGGTCTTTTCGTACAAGAGGAATATTCAGGCTGGCCTGGTGAGCATGGTGAGTATTGCCCTCAGGGCAAATACAGTAGTATATGAGGGCCTAACTGTAGATTTCAGCTTTCTTGGTGCGTTTGCGATGATTGTCTGTTCATTGACATAAGTATGGTGGTGTAACAGGAGGCCCCAAGGCAGCTGTGGTGCTCCCTGGTGGTCACGCTCTGCTCCTGTTCTGCTCTGGTTCTAGGTACCCTCCTTGTACTCTCACCTGCCCCACTTTGATGGTCTTAGTAAAGTTTGGAAAGGGAGGCTACCCCGGGGCCCTAGAGCAAAACTTCACACTGGCCTCCTCCCAGCAGATCTCCTCAGATCCCATGGAACTCACTTAAGTCCTCACACTTAGTTGGCCCTCCCAGCCTACGTGTCCCCCATGACACCTGTAGCCTTGTGGGTTAATAACAGCTACTGAACCTCCACTACAACTGTGCCCTACCTTACAGGTGTTTTGAAATGTAACTCAGTTGGGCACTTTGCCCTAAACCACCAGGCGACCCTGGCCCTCCACTTCTCTGTAGTAACATCCTCTGGCCTCCATTTCCTTCCTTCATGGTTTCCAGCCCCTTCCTCTAGCTGGTCCTTTTCTGCCTAGGCCCACTGCACCAAGTCCCTATTCTTGGGCTCCAGCCTTTGTCTCACCCTCCTGTACTCTCATCTTCGCCCCTCCTGGGCTCTGGGACCCCTGGCCCCATTTGCCTCTCACAGGCTCTTGAACTCTGCCCTTCTTAGGCTTTGGGGCCCTTGGTCCCAAGCTCTGCTCCTCTTTAGGCTGTAGGCACTATAGCCCTATTAATGCCCCTCTGGGGCCCCTTAGCCCCAAGCTCTTCCCCCCTATGTGACGTGGGCTCTCTAGCCCTGTTTCTATCCCTCTGAGGCAATGTTGGGCTTCCTGGCCCCTGTCTGTGCCATAAGTCTGACCCCTGGCAGGGCTCAAGGTAGTTGTGTGCTCTTCATGCACTAATGGGACCTTCAAACCACTGGTTTAAAAGTATAGTCAAAATTATAAGCTCTCCAGCTATAACACAAACTGCCTCACTCTGGTCATATTCCTCTGCAAGCCATCCAAGCCTTACTTGCAAGGCCCCTGTCAGCTTCAGAGACCTCCCAGCAGTCCTCTAAGCTACAGAGCTCCTTCCTCTCCTGCCTTCAGGGCCAAACTGACTGATCTGGCTCAGCCCTTGACCCAGGTTGAATATGACCCATCCACCACCTCCCTCTGAGTATGACCCTTCAG
>NW_017729033.1:38422666-38434756 GCF_001723915.1 Gavialis gangeticus | reverse complement strand
GGGCCAAACTGACTGATCTGGCTCAGCCCTTGACCCATATATCCAGGCCCCGCCTCTTTCCAGTGAGGTGACCTCCCCAGCTAGTTACAGATACTTTCTGATTAGTCTTGCTGGCTTCACCCCATGGTAGCTCACTGCAGCTGCCTAGCTGCTGTGGGGGAGCCTTGTCTCTCCTGCCAGACTCAACCCTGCTGGACTACTGTAAGGTAACTCACTCTGCAATATGCCCTTCTAACCTATGTTTTTCCCCTGGCTGACTATTTTCTTGTTAATTATCTCCTTCTCCTGCTCTTTCCTTCTCAAATATTAGGAGCCTTCTAGCTCTCTGTTATAGCTGGTCTGTGGGTTTTTTTGTATATGGTGGTTTATAGGATGCCATCCCGGATGTGAATCATGATGTCTAGAAAGTTGATGTTAGTGTAGGAGTATTCCAGAGAAAGTCTGAGGCATGCTGGGTGTTAAGCCTGTGGTAAAAGTCAGCGAGTGAGTCCAGGTGTTTAGTCCAGATGATGAAAATACCATCTCTGTAATGCACATTTAGTGCAGGTTTGATGGTGCAGTTTTCTTAATGCTTCCAGAATAGCCAGCAATAGTTTGGTTCTGAAGAAACTCTTAATCAACTGTGTTCATAAACACTTCCTGGAGAGGTGTTGGTGTTGAAGCACTAGGCTAGAAAGCCCAAATAAGCAAATAATAATAAAAAAGAGTAATATTGAATTAACTTTTTCATTAACATTTTGATTTAAGGTGCAAATTCAATCCTGATCTGTTTTGTTAAGGATTATTGCTATAAGGAATTTTTGAGTAGTGGATTATCTAAAACAATATATCAGCCTGGAGCCCTTACTATTTAAAACATGTTAAACAGGTGGTTGGTAGGGACCCAGCTCCTCCAGCTGTAGAGCATCAGCTGCGCTGGTCACAGCCCGGCCACCAGGGCTATGGTGTTGAGGTAAGCCTCGTGGGGACTTGTCATAGAGGCTTATGGGTTCTGAATGCACTGTCTTATTATGGATCCAAATGAACCCAAATCTGTTAAGTGTAGGTGCATGTTGCTATCCCTGTTTTTAGGTTTTTGAGGCGGAAAGGTTGAACCTGAAGCCTCATATGTAACTAAAGGAAACTTGGAGATTGATTTCTTATTACTTCCTTGTATGAGGATACTTTTATTTATGACTTATGACTAAGATTCAAGCAGCCCTGGTTATTGTTTTTTTTAAAGTACTCTATAAATGTAGATATATTTTAAAATATAAAATGAATATAATACAGTTCATAATACATAGGCATCAGAGAATTAGTTAAGAATGCTTAGTATTTATATTGTATTTTGCATGTTTGTAGCTCTGAATTAACCATGCATTTTTTAAAACTTGTTTTAAGTATAAACTACATGATGAGTGTGACTCATTCCTAGCTTAGTGTGCAGTTATCCCAGCAATGAGTTTAACAAAATATTTTTATAACCAGCATATAATGTTATTATATTTTATGTGGTATAAATGGGTAAAGACCAAAAAAATTCTAATTACTATCATTTTACCTCAAAGTTCTTTCATCCTGAAATTCTGTCCCGAAAGTGTGGGTCAAAATCTGTTTTCATCCATTCGTGTTGCTCTGTTAAGTTGAGAACCATGGAATCCTGGCCAGTTGTCTGGAGGCAAAACTAAGGTCTGATGATATAGGCCAAAATGTATCTATTAAGCTAAATTATTATGGAAACAGTCTAAGGCAATGGTTTTCAACCTTTTAGACTCACAACATCCCTTTTTAGATTTGAGGAACCCCTCAGAAAATGCCAGTTTTTAGCTTTAACTCATTTCTTGACTACGGAAAAATAATAGAACAACACTTCTGTTGCAAAAAACTCAGAAAGTCCACAGCACTGGTTTTGTTTGCACACCTAACAGTGCTGATATTGTGTAGCACTCTGTGGCCGCATCTACACAAGATGCTTACCACACAGTAGCTCATTAGTACTGTGTAGTAGCATCGTGGGACATGAACCATGATGCAATGCTACTGCATAGTAATAACGAGCTACTGCATCCGTCACCAGGAAGCTGTACGGGGATGCTACTGCACTGTAGTGCCACTTACTGTACAGTCATTTAGTACTTGGCTGCACAGTAACTGCGCAGTCAGCGGCACATGTAGATGCGACCCATGACACCCTTAAAAAGATCTCACAACACCTCAGGGTGCAGTGGCACCTTGATTGAGAATCACTCCCTTAAGAGCAGACAGAATAATATGGTAACGTGTATTGCAACTTCCGTGAGCATGTACAGAGCCACCTTGCCTACAAGGGCTCCTCAGATATACAGTGAAGTCAGAGTTTTGCCATCACTACTTCAGTGAAGAAAACTGTCTGCAAAAATTCCATTTGAAAATGATGTCCAACTGCTCATTTAGATCATGAACTGTTTGTCAATACTGACAATTAGTGGCTAAAGATCCCATTGACCACATGACAAGAATCAATGTACACGGTACTTGTTAGTTATTTACCACAGAGTGTATTAAAGCCTGTAGATTCCCCATAAATCCTTTAAAGCTATCCTGCTATGATCCTTGCCACAACGTGCATTGACACATCAATAAAACCTTGTGACAAGAGTGATATGTTAAAATCAATGCTCATTTATCAGCTATTCCTATGTAGTCTTTTGCAAAGGTTTAAGACGATTTCCCAAAGCTATGCATATGACAAGTTGGAGGGACAGATCTTGTAGCAACCCATGTAGTCACCTTGATTAATGTCTTTCACTGAAAGAATTTTGTAAATCCCATGCAAGGGGGTAAAACTGGTATGCATGGTTCCTAGGCAGTACATAGTTTGGAAAGTGCTATTTAGTAAGGCTCTTGGCTAGGATCAGAAGGTACAGTTAAATTGGTTTAAATGATCCAAAAGTGGTTTAAACCTATAACACAACAGAAGTTCAGTGCACATAAATTGCTTTCAAAATGGCTGAAACTGGTTTAAGATAAAACCTCATTGGATGCAGTATCACACTTAACTGATTTAGGTCAAACTGGTTTGTTGAACTTCTGTCCCAGATCCCTTCCTGATTCAAGTTAACTTGCATCCCAGAATGCTTTGCAGCCCTGGACTGTGCTGTCTGCTCCAGTGGAGCAGGGCTGGCCCCTCCCCCAGCTATCACAGAGCTAAGGCATTAAAGCCTCTCTTTTCCCTGCCAGCACCCGTCAGCGCACGTGGATCGGGGAGGGGCAAGGGAATGGACACCCAAACTCCTGTACCTGCCCATCTGTACAGGACAAGGGCAAGAAAAGCCCTAGCAGTGGGGCCTTTTTGCCCTAGCAGCAGCCATGGGGAGGGATCAGATCTGAACTGGTCCCAATCTGATGACTTGGGCTTCAGGAGAGCAAAAAAACCCCCAGTGGGATCTTTCTCCCATGCCAGGCAGATGCCAGATTGTGGGAGAGGGGCTGCTGCTGGGCCAGGTGTATGCATTCCCCCCACCCCCTCTCAGACATGGAGCTGGGGAGGGGGTGGGGCTGAGTTAATTGGAGCCCTGGTAGCCAGACTGCAGGTCCCATGCCAGGCAGACCCCAACTTGGGGGCCAGGGCTGGGTGGTGTGTTCTCCCTCCCCACCCCCTTCTCAGAGGTGGGGGCTGGGAAGAGATTTTCTGTTGGCTTTCCCCGCCCTGCAGCTGACAGCAGGGGAAGGTGGTGTGTGTCCAGCAGCCAGTCAGGCCTGGGCTGGGTTTAGCAGCCTTAGGCAGCTGGCCATGCGGGTAGTACATGTGAACGCCCCCAGGCCTTGGCCGCTGCAGGCTTCTGCCTGTCTTGGCCACCTGAACACTGAGCACCAGTTCAGTTTGTCATCAGTTCAAGCTATGTTGTTTAGAAAAACCTATGAAGATTGAACTGATTCTGCCTTGGGCTTTTTGAACCTCTGTACTTAGTCATTAAGACCATCATTTTCCAGAAGTGAATGAACTCCTGGTATTCCTACAGAGCAAGCTAAGCTCTTACAGAAATCTTTCCTTCTGCTGTTAGGAATTGCCAAGGGAATCCTTGTCACGGAGCCATTTTCCATGACGTCAAGGCAGTGGCAAAAGGCTAATAATGATGTTTACTTATTTGACCTTACAACCTTACCGCAGAAATACTATAGTAAGTACAACGAGCCTGTTTTGGGAAGTTCTGCTCTGTCACTTGAGGCAGTTTCAGTTGCAACCAGACAGACCATAATCTCTCCTCACCATTTATGTACTCTCCAAGCAGCTGTCTGAATATTCCTCTGTGTTGTCAGGCTCAATGGATTTCCAGTGATCACCTTAATTTCTCAGTGAAGTGAGCTATTTTTATTTTTTACAGTGATTTCATCTATGTCAAATTTCACTCCCATCCTCATACGACACTTTTTGATTTGGAATGGCCTAAGTTAGTTATTTTATTAGCTGCTTGCAGGTGTCCTAAACAACCTAAAGAGCTTTTGAACCTATTGAAAAAAGAATGTGTACACCTATATAGAAAAATAATATATACACAATAAAATCTGAATTTGAACTCTCTGAATTTGGGCTATTTTTTCACTGGCATGTAAAAAAGAACAGTTTAAGAAAAGAAAAGTTTAAGCAGGCAGGATATTATACTGGCTATGTGTTTTGTATCCAGGGGCATATAAATCACAGAGGAGATGGAAAAAGGTCTCAAATCCTAAGGAAAGGGAAGGCTAAGAAAGCCTATTACATGGTGATTTGGAGAACTAGAGACAAAGTCAGCCTTGACAAGTGAGTCCAGCTCCTGCTTCAATCAATGGAAGCTGGAGTTGCTTAAGACAGGGTTGAACTTGGCCTTGTTTGTACAATTTTTACGTGAGGTTTGAACGTAGTAACAAGTCATAGTTCAATGTGAGTATTTACTAAAAAATACGCTACAGAGATACAATCCATAAGAGGAATTTATAATACTGTAATACCTTGGAATCGCAGGCAAGGCTTTAAGTGAATTGAGATGAGAGATTGCTGTAGCACTCATGATGGAAGATATTGCTCTCTCAAAAGACAATATTATACCACATCTTAGCACAAAAGTCGCACCTGAAAACTGTGCTCCCTGATCTCCATGCTTCTGCGTATGGATAATATGCAATTTTCTTTATATCCCATTGTCTGCTTTTCTCTCTTTTCTGCTCTCCTGGTTCATTCTTCCCCTTCAGTCCTCTCCTTCATTTCTCCATCCTTTATGTTTCTACTTCTGATTAATCCTTAAGTACTCACTTAAGTAATTTATTGAATAGCAACTGTGGTAGTAGGGACAACTGTGGTAGTACATAAGTCTCTTGTTTATTGTACTAGAGACAGGTAGATGAAGGTTTTTCCCCCCTCTGCTTACATACACGACATTTTCTATCTTTGTGATCAGCTAAGTGAATTTTTCCTCTTCCTCTCAAAAAACTTCTTAGATCCTTGTTTTTTTTTCTTTTAAAGAGGAAATCTGGTACAATGATGTTCCCACTTCTAATTAGAATATCTATTCTTCAAAACGCAACAGGATGGTTCTCTGGCATGTGCTTGGGGGACAACCAGCTGAAAAGGGAGCACAGAATGAAGAAAAGGGGTGGAATTAAATTCACATAAACAAGTGAAGGATGGTGATTCCTGAAAGAAAAAAAAGTAAAATACTAGCCCCAGGCAACAGATAACTCAAACGCATGGTGACCTTGACAGCATGAGAGCTTCTTTACGTAAGGATGAACTTCTTGAACAATTTCTCCAATATATCAGGATCATATAGGTTTTGCCTTCAACAGCAACCATGCTTGTAGTCTTGTTTTACCTCTTTTCATTTTTTCTTGAACAAATGTATTTGTTCTGCCTGGTGCCGGGAAATTCCCACTGTCTGCTCATGTCCAAGTTCTTGCAAGTCTCTTGTACTCCAGAGTACAAATGAAGTGTGGGATCTTGTTTCACACATGGAGGCCTGATTCTTTTACAAAACTGTTGAGCCAGGGAAAATTGGATACTAGTATTGTTCTCTCCCAGCAGGTCTGCATTTCGGGCATAGAAGCAGTTTTGCTTTTCCTTTTGGCATAGGTCTCCCTAATTATAGGTTTCTCCCTCTCTCCTATGAATGTGCAGTTAAACCAACAGCAGAGGATGGGGAGGCAGCAGTTTCAAGCTCTCAGTTGGCAGCAGCAGGACCTTAAGCATGAACAGATTTGTCAAGGCAGCTTTCCCAGCCTATTCTGTAAAGCCAAACAGTTCTGAACCTTGTGCACTATGAGCTGATGGAGTCTATTAAATATCCTCTCATAAAACACTCTAGAGGCCAGTGTGAGGGATATAGAGGAGTATTTATTTACAGACCAGGATTTCAAACTAGAAAAGGGATTCTTTCTGACCAAGGCTACTTGTCTATTCATTTGCAAAAGATGCATGTATACACCTCCCTCCTTAAAATGCAGAGGCTGCCTGCATTCTGTTGATGAATAATTGGTAAAGGCTCAGTGCATGTTAAGATTCCTTTGAACAGCCTAAACAAATAATCATGCTACAACCATCCCTAGTATATATGTAAGAAACTCCACTGAAATGCTAGTAGAAAGCCTGTTTGGTGATTCTTTTGTTACAGACTGAGGTATACTTAATGTACATGTGTTGCTGTGTGGAAAAACTTTTACAAATGAAGATATACCCATGGGAGCCAAATCCTTGTGAATTAAGCCTGAGAGGATAAAAAATGGTACAAGGGTGGAACAAATTGGGCATGTCTACACAAAATGTTTACTGTGAAGGTGCCTAATTAGCTCCAAAGTAAACATATTGGCATCTATATGTGCAGGGTTATTAGGCTGGAGTAAAGTAATACACTCCACTGAAGGATAGTGCCCCAGCCAGCCACTCCACAGCATGTTAAATTGGGTCGGAGAAGCCCTGGGCTAGCAGACTGACCCCCGGGGTTCTCTGCCAGCCAGGGCTGCTCTGACCTGGCTCAGTGTACTGCAGCAATAAGTGCTGGAGTTCATTGCTTTGAATTAAGTGCACGTATAGATGCTCCCATTAAGTTCTAGAGGCTTTTGAAATTTTGGAGACATTTTACAAGTTTAAAATATTAATGCAATTTACATAAGTGAACAGTAAGCTAATAGATTAGTTGGTGATCATGAAGCTAGCATTTTTACCATTTGTTTCTTCATGCAAATATTGACTCGGTGCTTGATTTCCAATAAGTTGTTTCTGAAGGCATAGAACACATAACTGTTAAAAACAGAGTAGTATATCTTCCCTTAATTTGTAATTTGATATATGAAATGCAATACTGTAGAAAATGAATGTAGGTGATGGTCAAATAAGAAAACTGGACTGCCTCATCACCATGTAATGGTTAGTTGTTATAGGACTGGACTGCTAAGATGTTTCTTGGGGTTTAGTTTGCTACCTTGGCAAGTTTAAGAAATTCTGCCAGTCTCTGCTGGTTGCTCCTGGCTTGACCTGATATGCTTCAGATTCTGCTTCAAAGACTTGCAGCAATAATCTGTGCAAAATATCCTTGGGAGCTTTGTAAGTACCAGGCTGCATATGCATATGTGGGAAACTGTGAGGCCACTTCAGAAAGTAACCAGTCATATTATTTGAAAATTCAGGTTAAGAAAAGAGGTAGGACATTAAACAAACATATAGTAACAAGGAGAGGAGAAGTCTTCAGAGGCAGAGTATTGTTGGGTAGTAGGCAAGGTAATTTTATTTTTGCCCTGCAATTTGACCTTGCTTTGAGGCTTGCTTTATTCTTGTCATAAACAGTGGTGAAACATACCTATTAAATAGCTGCTACATGTCAACACAGAGGAGGTTGCATTGCAGTGATGAATGCAATATTTTTTTCCCTAGAGCATTTGAAACAGCGAGATAGATGTGTCATTATAACGCATACCAATATACTGGGGATCTCATGCAAGACAGAGATGGGCTTGGGCAGGCGTGTTTTTGCTTTGGCAAAATTTCAGTTGTATGACAAAACCAAAATCATTCAACTTTCAATTTGTGGTTCACATAGTGGGGGCCCTGGAATATTTTATGGTTTCCATGTGGATGACATTGCCAGATAAAATAATAATATTTTCTCGTGTAAACAATACTTGCTTTGCTTCGAGGATTGTAAGAATAAAAGTAAAAAATACAAACTAGGCTCCTAATAACTAATCTGCACAATGTATCTGCTTGCTCCTGGGAGGCACCGCTCAGCATCTATCTCAATGTATTGGGGTGAAATACATTCCAGCTTTAGATTAAGATGCAGCCCTGTGTTTATGAGGTGAAAACAGGGAGGGGAGGTTATGTTGTAATGGAAGGCTATATTGCAGAAACGGCTCAGCCCTCCCTTGAAAGGGCACTCCTCTGTGTTTGAACACCTTAGATCAGTGGTTGGCAACTTTTTTAGGCTTCAGGCCAGAGTGACCCAGTTTGGGTCTGAGGCAGGCACTTGACAGGTGCTAGGACCCAGCCACCACCACTGTCTTTCCCTACAGCAGCATGGAGGGAGAGCTTGCAGTAGGCACTTCTCCCTGTGGTGGCCCAAGAAAGCGACTGAGGCTGAAGCTCCTCCTTGCCAAAAGTTGTTGAAGTCCCACGCCTGCAAGTTGAATCAAATGACACCATAGGCCAAACCCTTGGAGTAGATGACCAGTGATAGTAGTCTGAGACTACTATAAATCACTCATACACTCTTTTCTCTCTTTTTGGAGGACACTAATGTCATCCCCAGCTCTAGCATGAATCAATGTTTCAGCTTTCCTGATATTTTCTGCCTGGACTCTTGTGCAGGGCCATAGTGGGGATGTTGGTTGTTTTCCCTCTCCTTCCCTTCTCCCTCACATCTCAGTGCCTACAATTCCATGCCAGGGTAATCACACTCTGGCCCATAGAGAAGATTTGGAATCTGTTTCCTTGTTCCTCTGGTATGGGCTTCAGGGCTTGCCAGCAGTACTGTGGGAAATAAAACGCCTGGAAAAAATTAAAGTGTGATTCTATCCTGAAAAGTGACTCTGAAAATAATACTCCAGGATTCCATGCTTACTCTGTGTCCAGAATTTCCACATCAGAAACATTCAGTTTTCAAGTGAATAATAACAAAAAAAAATCATTCCTAATTGCAAACCCAAATGACTCGCTCTGGGGAGCAATCAGTGTTCAGTCTTGCTCATACATCATCAGAAATAAAGGTTCCATGACAAAAAGTGAGTCAAGGATTCTATGTAAGTAGGTGGACCAGAACAGGATCCAGGCCATTCTCCCTTTGCTAGTGACATGGCTGATATAAGAAGAGTAGATGGTAATGTGTGAATTAAAAACATTTGTTAGATGAAAGGAATTGAAACCAACTTGCAGTATAGCCATAGTAAAAATATTATTTAAAGGTTTTATAATAGGTATATAGGCTGGATTCAAGGGAAAACTATCACTCTTTAGGTAGAAGTGATTCCTTGTGAACTGTAGTGCTACAGGCTGCTTATACATGTGCTTGGGGGTGTGGAGGGGAGGAATTTTAATTACAGCAGTTCTTGGAGAGCTGCTCTAATTAAAATGCCTCACTGTCATGTGTATACACCTCTATGGGTTTAAAAACGACTGCTGGGGTGCTTTATCTAAACCTTATCAAATGAGGTTTAGATAAATTGCCCCAGCAGCCATTTTTAAATCCATGGGGTCTTATGAAGCCACACTGGAGTGTTCTAATTAGAAAGTGGAACAGATCTGATTAATTGAGTCTGCTCTGACACATTTTAATTAGAACACGTACCAGCATGTGTATAAGCACCGTCAGTGTCCTTTATTCAGCCTTAAAAGAAACCTGCAGTATTTCAGCTCCAAATCTCAAGTGGATTCTGTACACATTTATAACCTTTGACTATGGTCCTCCAGTGACCCATATGATGGCAGCCCCTTAAGCCCCCTGTGCTTACTTCACTGTAGTGCTGAAGCCTTTTTGATCAAAATAGCACATGCCCTGAGAATCCATTGAGGACTTTCCCTTACTGGCATTACAAACATCTAATGAAAATGTATGCACTACTAAGTCAAAGGCATTTCCTACTGAACCTAGAGGTAGAGGGGCATGAATGCTCTACTGAAAGTGTAACAACTAATGTAATGCAGTAAATAAAGTTTAAGCTTTTAATGAAGGTGCAAGTCCATATGGTGTGTTAATTATTTATCAAATGTTGTAAAAATGGCGTGCAGCTTTTTAAAATCTGTGGTAAACTGTCAGTTTATACGTGTGTGCCTAGAAAGCAAGCAAAGCACATTCTCTTTGATTTATGAAAACTTGTGCAATCTAAGGAACAGAAAATGAGACACTTAGTGGTACCCAGGGAACTGACAGCTTGACTGTTTCTGGGTAGAGGACAATTCTACCTACAGCTGCTTAAATATAATTAATTAAAAAAAAATAAAGAACCAGTATAACAGAGACATTAAGTGTGTGTTTAAAAAAATCAAGAAATTTGGAAATCAAATTTTAAATTTCTTCCAATTAAAGTTAGAACTATATATACATCCCTTCTACTCAAGACATCAGAACAGTTAGTGATTTTTATATAACTTATTGCATTAACTAGGCAGAATGGGGAATGGTTTAAATCAACTGTGTCTCCATTTTAACTCTACATTCTGCTGCTATTGTACACTTAAAACTGTCTTTTAAGCATCCAAAGACAATTTTTATCTAAATGTATCTTTTTGAAAATTAGTTATATCCATGTGTAACAGAAGGATATGATACAAGCACCATTATAAATATTTGTTGTTATAGTCGCTAGGTGGGTAGCTGCTCTTACTAAACAACTTAGGACTCCTTTTGGCTTTTGATGACTGTAGACTTTTAAATTGAACAGAGATTACAAAATAAAAACAATACATAGTTAGAATCATGTGAAGAGAAACTACTGCCTAAATCTACCACAAGAAAATCTTGTCTTTAATTTTATCAGATGCATCAGTAACCACATAAGTTTTATACTCTACTATATATACTGTTATAAGCAAGCCGGCTTATAATTATTATATAAGGTTGCCTAACACTTCCCATTTTAAGAATGCAGACACTAACCCCTTTCCAAGAACGGCACTGATTAGGAACTGATTCATATTTGTCCCTGGACAGAAGTGTCTTCTTATACACTGCAAAGGGCTCAAAGTAGAATTATCCTGATTGACTTGAATAAAAAGCATAATTACACTTTACAAAATCTGCATGGTGGTACCTGGACAAGAGAGGCACAGGTATGTGTGTAAGGGTGCAGCCTGGACCCCAAGATGGGAAGTGAACCCCACTTAGTGAGATACCAGGCTCATTTGGGGTGGGAGTAGGAAAGGTGGGGTTGTTTGGTGCTGTGGACTATGTGGTCACCCCACTTGTGATGTCCAGGCTGAGTGCCAGCCCTGCCCTCCACCCCCCAAAGAGCTCCTCAGTTTTTCAACCCGTCCATTTGAAAGGGACTTGTCTTGGCAATCTTGGGGGGCCTCAGAGCATGCAGCCTCTTGGTCACTACAAGTTCCTCCCCAGTACCTGGTAACTCCTTCATTTCTACCCCTAACCCAAATAAGCCTATGAACCCAGAGTGCAGGGTGCTAGCAGGGAGCCAAAATTGACGAACCCCTTTCCCATGTAGGGCTTGCAGCAAAACCAAGATCTTGGGAGGCCCCCAGAGCACCTGTGCCCCAGAAACCACAAACAAGGGGTCACACAGCTCCCCCCACCAGCACCTGCCAATCCCTCCACTCCCACTCTCTACCCCAAGCAAGTCTGGGACCCCACTGCCCAGTGTCTGTAGCAAGGAAGTCAAGCTAGCATGGAGGCTTTACTTTCCCCCCACTGTGGTCTGTTGACCTGGCTGCATTCTAGAGTAGCGCCTTGCCCTGCATGTGTGTGTGTTTGTGGGGGGGGGGGGGGGGAGGATCTGTGCAGTTTGGAATACCTGGAGGGCTGACCAGACTCTTGGCATGGAATATTATGTCTCTGCACATAACATTGAACCCAGATCACAGATAACCAGGTGAAAATAGTACTTGATATTTCCTGTGTGCTTTTGAAACCGTCTCCCATCCCATCCTCATTAAAA
>NW_017729033.1:38417121-38417666 GCF_001723915.1 Gavialis gangeticus | reverse complement strand
GGGGGAGGGTGAGGATCTGTGCAGTTTGGAATACCTGGAGGGCTGACCAGACTCTTGGCATGGAATATTATGTCTCTGCACATAACATTGAACCCAGATCACAGATAACCAGGTGAAAATAGTACTTGATATTTCCTGTGTGCTTTTGAAACCGTCTCCCATCCCATCCTCATTAAAAAATTGGGCAACTGTGGCATTGATGCCTACACAGTCAGATGGATTGCTGATTGGCTGAAGGGTCACACTCAGAGGGTGGTGTTGGATGGGTCCTAGTTGACTTGAGGAGAAGTGGGCAGCGGAGTCCCCCAGGGCTTGGTCCTTGGACCCGCGCTGTTCAATTTCTTTATCAGCAATTTGGACGATGGGGTGAAAAGCAACCTGTTTAAATTCACTGATGATATCAAAATTTGGGATGAGGTGAGCATGCTAGTAGGGAGGGAAAGACTGTAGCAAGACCTGGATAGGTTACAGGGGTGGGCTAGCAAAAACAGGATGCGTTTCAATACTGACAAGTGCAGGGTGCTGCACTTGGGCAGTAGTAACCA
>NW_017729033.1:38407649-38412121 GCF_001723915.1 Gavialis gangeticus | reverse complement strand
AGTGGTGCTGGCTCCTACCCTGGGGGTCTTTAAGAGGAGGCTTAATGCCTACCTAGCTGCGATCATTTGAATCCCAGTTTTTTCTCCTGTTCAGGCAGGGGGTCGGACTTGAAGATCTACAAGGTCCCTTCCAACCCTACTTCTATGATTCTATGAAATGTTCCAGGAAGTTTAAACCAGTCTTAAGTGACATGCACATATAGACTCTTTCCGTTCAAAATTTATTTAGAATGTTCTGAGCATTACATCTGCCCACACCCTAAAATTTTCTTTGTAATTATTAATTATTTTACCAAACTTCAACCATGTGGGCTGGAAATGTCCATGCTGGGTATGTGCCCTTAGTTGTTCTTATTTTTGAAATTTCAATAAAAATAGTTCCCAGAATGAAGAAAGAGGGAAATAAATTTTTAGTAACCTTTTCTTTGAAGAGCTCTGGGATTCTGTCCCCAATTCTTTGGAACAGAGATGTGAACTTTGGTGGCTCTTGTGTTGGCTTTTGTGCCTTTTTCTACTCCTGTGAAAATGGATCCAAAAAGGAGAAGCCCAAGAATGTGGTGGGAGATTGGGTCCCTAAAAACAAGCCCGGAGGCAGAGATTAGAACTTGCCAGGCAAGGAAGCTAGAAGCTTGATGAGTAGAAATTGAGGCTACCTAAGGGAGAAGAATGCAACTGAGCCAAAGGGAAAGGGTTGGAGAGCCACAGTGGGACAGGAGCAGTTGTAGGGTCAAGCTGTGGTTGCAGAAAAAGCAGAGGTGTGTGCATCCCAGAAAGTGTATTAACTTCGAGATTCCAGGCAGCGGGGATCTGAGTCTCTGCATTCTTCTGCCAGCAGCAAATATCTGAAATCCACTGGCAAAGTCCGTTCTCGAGTTGGCACCCCGAGAAGACAGCAGACATTTACCACTACCAGTTGCTCTGCCACTTGATGCAATTTCTGTTTCGGGAGGGGTAATGGGGGGAAGGGACTCAGTTTGTTTTATTTCCTAGGTTTTAATAGGAAACAATGCTGCATTCATGATCACCAGCTAATCAATTTAATAGGAAACAAACACTGTACCACATTTACCCAGATCCAAGACAAAGTTCCCCCTCCATCCCAGTCAGCATGGATAAAAAAGGCTCACCTTGGATTCAAGTGCTGGCAGATGGCTGCTTAGCTCTGGCTTCAGCCCTGGGCTTGGGGCTGAAGCTACAGTTTAGATGCTGCCTGCCCTGAGCCAGGATGTCTTGTTGGGGGGGGGGTGTATGTGGTTGGGGAAGGACAACAGAGACCACATGGTGGGGGTGGGGAGATGGGGAAGACCTACATGTGGGGTTCAGGGGACACTGTGTAGCTTTCCTTCCACCCAACTGCCCCCTTCCCCCTTTCCTTCTGCTTCGGCTCCAGTCCTTCCAGCCCCAACGCAGTTTGGCTACAAGTTGCTGTCACTTCACCCTGGCCAGGGTGGGCTGAGGCTGAGCCATGGCCACTACTGCTGCTGACTGCCCCAAAGCTGGAACAGAAGTTAAGCAGTGGTGTGGGAGGGCAGGCACAATAGGTGGCGGGGTGAGGAGCAGGCACAGGGGGGTAAGTGCTGAGGGGACTAGGAGTGGGGGGCAAGCACAGGCAGGGGTGCAAGGTGGGGTAGGGGGCAGGTACCAAGCGGCACAGGTTGGGGGTGAGGGGCAGGGGGCTAGGCAGGGAGGGGAAGGGACAGGGGAGCAAGGGACAGGGTCCCTTGCCCCCTGCCACTGCTTTCCCCATCATAGCAGTGGGGATGGGGCACAGGGCAAATTTAAAATGATTTTCTACTAATTAGATTCTATACCTGGAAACTACTGAAACATTTATAATTTTCCAGGTATAGAATCTAATTCGTAGGAAGTCATCTTAATTTCAACATCTTCTTGGATTAAGTAAATACTGTATAATATATTAATTTTATTGAGGTTTTCATCTCAGACTCTCAAACATTAGAAAATTCCAGAATTAAAGCTGCTTTGGTAACTTTAACTGGCTTCTGTGTATACGGTGCTCTTTTGTGTTAAATAATAACATACAATTTTTTCCACAGAGTCCCTGGGTCATGCAGTGTACATCATGTTCTTTTAACTCTCTCTGTGTGGGTGCCTATTATTAACTTTTAGAACTCTGACATTTTCAAACCTGTAGCCCTGATTAATGAAGAGCGGGGGATAAATGTAATGAATGAATGTTGAAAAGACCTATCAAATATGTGCTTGTGCACATAAGTATATATGCATATATATATAATATAATTCTCATAGCTCATATAACATATAATTCTTATAGCTTAAATTTAAAACAAGCTACAGTAACTAGTGTAATTATTTTCAGAAGTTTTCTTCTTTCCAAGACACTAGAAAATCCACTGTCCACCACACTGAATAATGGCCTGCAAATGATTAGGCCTAGATGTTGGCAAAATAATATCTAAACTCTCAAGAAGACTCTGTTGTTTATAAATCAACACCAGCTGTTCCTGTTTATATTAAACTTTGTAAGAATAAAAAAGAATATTATTTGACAGCCCATATGCCAAGATTCAGCCCGCTACAAAAACAAACCAGACAACATATTAAATCACAAAACACAAGGTTTATCCCAGAAATTCTAATAGACTCAACCAAACTTGTGATAATGGTCATAATTGTGCTGAATCAAAAAACCATCCCCCTACTTACTCAGTAGGTAGCTTGGAAGACAGATTTCTGAAGTCACACAGATAGATTGTCTTTCTGCTGTCTCTCTGAAAATGAAAAAGGGAGGACCCTGACATATACTACTCTGATCGAACAATAAGCCACACCAGTGTTTATCCTTAAAAAGCTATTGCCTGTTTAAAGGCCACATTTTGTTTTCTGTTACACTGAAGTAAAATTTGGAGAGATTCTTTAGAAGTCAATAGGTTTTACTTCAGCATAATTGGGAACAGAAATTAGTCCTAACAATTACTTCTATGGGTCTGGTTTTGTTGAATTATTGTTCCTTGCATTATTAAGCTATTAGGTTAAGGCTTTGGTATTCAAATGATAGAATCATAGAAAATTAGGGTTGGAAGAGACTTCAGGAGATTGTCTAGTCCAATCCCCTGCTCAAACAATCCTAACTAGATCATTCCAGCCAAAGCTTTGTCCAGCTGGGTTTTGAAAACCCCCAAGGATGAAGTTTCTACTGTCTCTCTGGGTAACATGTTCTAGTGGTTTACTACTCTCCTAGTGAGAAAATTCTTCCTAATATCTAACCTAAACTTCCCTTGCTGCATCTTGAGACTGTTGCTCCTTGTTCTGTCATCTGCCACCATTGAAAACAGTTTAGCTGTATTGGTGGTGGACCAATGGGGTGGGAGGGGGCCATGGCCCGTGGGTGCTGGCCTGAGGGGGTGGGGAGGGAGGTGCTGGCCGGGCCCTTCACAATTCTTATTGCGCAACGTGACTAAGTATTGCTACAAGAAGGATGGGGCAGGGGGAGAGGTGCAAATGAAAGCGTTGGCCCCCAGGTGCTGGAGACCTACGGTACGTCACTGAGCTCCATCCTCATTCAAACCCCACTTCAAGTAGTTAAAGGCTGCTATTAAATCCTGTCTGTCTCCTCTTCTCCAGACTAAATAAGCCCAGTTTCCTTAGTCCTTCCTCATAAGTCATGCCTGCAGAGCACGTTGTTTCTGCAGAGCTGCTGCCTGGCCAGTCAGCCCTCAGTCTGCATGGGCGCATGGGATTGTTCTGTCTTAGTGTAGGACTTTGAACTTGTCCTTGTTGAACCTCATTAGGTTCCTTTTGGCCCAATCCTCCAATCTGTCTAGGTCATTCTGAACCTAGCCCTACCCTCCAGTGTATCTACTACTCCCCCCAGCTTGGTGTCATCTGCAAACTTGCTGAGGGTGCACTCTATGCCATCTCCCAGGTCATTGAAGAAGCCTTTGAACAAAACCAGCCCCCTGACCAACCCCTGGAGCACTCTACTTGATATTGGCTGCCAACTAGATATTGAGCCATTGATTACTACTCTCTGAGCCCGATGCTTCAACCAGTTTTCTGTCCACTTTACAGTCCATTCATCCAGCCCGTACTTCCTTAGCTTGCCTGGGAGAATGCTGTGGGAGAAGTATCAAAAGCCTTGCTAAAATCAAGGTACACCACATCCACCAGTCTCCCTGCATCCACACAGCTAGTCACCTTGTCATAGAAGGCAATTGGGTTGGTCAGTCATGACTTACCTCTGGTGAATCCATGCTGACTGTTCCTAATCACTTTTTCTTCTCCAAGTGCTTAGAAAGGGATTCCTTGAGGATCCATGATTTTTCCACGGATTGAGGTGAGGCTGACTGGTCTGTAGTTCCCTGGATCCTCCTCCTTCCCTTTCTTAAATATGGGCATTATGTTTTCCCTTTTCCAGGACCTCTCCTGATCACCATGAATTTTCAAAGATGATGGCCAGTGGTTCTGTAATCACATCAGCCAACTCCCTC
>NW_017729033.1:38402220-38402649 GCF_001723915.1 Gavialis gangeticus | reverse complement strand
TTATGTTTTCCCTTTTCCAGGACCTCTCCTGATCACCATGAATTTTCAAAGATGATGGCCAGTGGTTCTGTAATCACATCAGCCAACTCCCTCAGCACTCTTGGATGTATCCCACCTAGGCCCATGGCCTGGTACATGTACAGCTTTTTTAAGTTGTAACCTGTTCTTTCACCACTGAGGGCTGCTTATCTCCTCCCCACAGTGTGGTGCCTGGTGCGGCGGTGCAATAGTTTGGAAGCTGACCTTGCCTGTAAAGACTGAGGCTGATACCTGCAGAGAAAGATAGACTAATCAAACTATCCTTTATGATTTTTTTCTCTGTTAGGCTTTTATTTTCTTTTTTCTTTTAGTCTTTTGATGAAATTTCCATTTAGAAACTGTCCACCAACAGATTTCATAGACATTAGGGCTGGAAGGGACTTCAGAAGA
>NW_017729033.1:38388935-38400910 GCF_001723915.1 Gavialis gangeticus | reverse complement strand
TGGGCCTATAGTTAGCTGGATCCACTTTCCTCCCTTTCTCGATCATAATTTTTAGATTTAGAAATGGTTGTAGTTAAGGACACATTGATATATCGGTGGGCTGTTGGATCGGCACTGTTAAGAGAAATTACATTATCGGCTATCGGCTTTTTTGGAGCACCCTGGTGAGCATAGTCCAGTCCTCGCACCCCACCACTGGTCTGAGTGCATGGCAGACTAGAGGTCCCAGTGAGAAGCAGGAAGGGTAGGGGGCACCAGGGAGCAAGCACAGGGCACTGCACTCAGCAACAAAGGGACAATTACTGGTTGCTGCTGCTGCAACTGCCATGGCAACACCATGTGTGCAGCAGGGGCCTGACCGCTGGGGCTGCCGCAGAGATCTTGGGCTGTGTGCTGGCAGGGTTAGGTGCTGTGCGAGGGACAGTCCACTTCATCAGGCCCTGGGCACTTTTGCAAAAGTGGTTTCTCCTTGGCAGCTGCCAGAGCTTGGCTGTGTGGGGCCTGCTGGCTCTGAAGCAGCAGCATGTTCTGGGGCTCTAAATACACCTGAGACTGCTGTCCGCAGAAGCATCTGTGGGGAGTGGGGCTGTGGTTAAGAGCTGTGAGTGAGGGAGCGACGTATAGGAGTAAGGCAGTCACTGCCTTTCTCATCGAGGGCCAGAGCAGGCAGGAGGCATGTGTGTATTATAAATGTAAAACGAATGAAAGGCAGGCAAAGTTCTTTGGGTAGATGTGATATCTTCTATTAGGCTAATTTAATAGTTAGAAAAAAAAGTTATTTGCAAGCTGTCGAGCACAAAGACCCTTCTTCAAGCACTGGGAGACTGCTGCTATGTGTTCTCCAAGGCAGAAAAGAAGCTAAAGTAAGAAAGAAGTCTATGAAAATACAAATGATTGGAAGTTTGGAAGACAATGGCTAGAGATAGGCAGCAGGGTGGGGGGGAGGGAGGGGGGAAAATGTGTGAAGGAATGCAACAATCAACAACCCTGCAAACAAACAAACAAAAAGGTTTATGGCAGTAGTTTAAAATGCCTTGCACTGTTACTAAATATCCATTATTGGATCAGCATTGGCCAATATGCTTGGTTAATCATTGGTTATTGGTATCAGCCAAGAAGATCTTTATCAGCACACCCCTAGTTTCAGTAATTATTATACCTCTGATCACGGAATGACAATGAACTGTCTGTATAGCAAATGTTGCTTTGTATTTGGCCATTGTTTGTGTATAAATGTGAAAGATACATGAATATTCCATCATGTGGCACCGCATCTGATAGCATTAGTATATTATCTTGGGATTTTTCATATTCACTAAGACTGTCTATGCACATGCTCTTGGGTGGAGGGGAGTGGTACTTTAACTAGAGTGGCTCCTGTGCTTTAACTAAACTGCCCCCACTGCCATTTTGAAGTGTGGGGATGCTGAATAGACATGATGCAGAGTGTGCTATAATCAGCATGCTCCAGCAGACCTGATTAATCGAGTCTGCTCCAATGTGTGCTAGTTAGCACATTGGAGCAGACCTCTAGCATGTGTATAGGTACCCTAATTATACAGACTTACTTCTAAAAACTGTTTTTGGCTTTACTTGAAACAAGTTTCATTTTAACCCAACGCACATTTTGTTTTGTGAATTAATTATTTTGGCTACAGGCCACATCTACTGTTTATAAACATGAACAAAATTTGGTTGCCCAAATCTTCATAAATAGATTAAATGAAACCTGCTTTGTAATTTAGCAGACTTTTTAAAGATTATTGAACCAGCTATTTCATAGGGTATTGTACAAGGAGCAGCTACATCGGGGTATAAAACTCAGTCGGTCACTGGATCGGTACGTGGGCTGAATTGGGCCATGCCAGAGCCAACACGCGGGGCTTGATCCAGCCGGGCACCACATGTAGCATATGCCCTGTACCAACTCCCTGCACCATGTACAGTGTGTGGCGGGTCCAGCCCTGCATGCTGCTGCACCACTTGGTAGTCCCACTCCAGGGCTCACTCTGCACATTGCACAAGGTAAGTGTGGGGCACATGCTGTATCGGGTGCCTCATCAGACCAGCCCCATGTGCTGGCTCTGGGGCTGATCTGACCCCAAGCTGTCTGTTTGTGCTACAGCCAGCACACAGGACTAGTTTAGGTGGCCATCCGAGGCAGCATTTGTCCCATGCTGATTTTGTGTACCATGTGCAGAGTGAATTCCAGAGCAGAGCTGGCACGTTGCAGTGTGCAGGGCTGAACCAGCTGCACATACTGCATTGAGCACAAGGGACTGATGTAGGGTACATTGCCCTGCTAAACTGTCCCTGTGTGCAGGCTCTGGCTGATCCCCCTGCATGCTGGCTCTAGGGCTGGTTTGGATTGGACCTGCATGCAGCACTTGCCCTGGACTAACTCCTTGTGCCACATGCAACATCCGCAGTGCTGTATCCAGCCTGTGCTGTCTGAGACCCGCAAGCCAGATAATAGGCCTCCATGGGCCATATCTGGCCCGGAGCCCGTAAGCTTGAGACCACTGAACAACATGAAGGGTTTCACCAGTACAGTGAAATGGAATGCATGTACTTTGCAGATTTCTATAGGTCTTTACATTAGTTGCATTGTTTTCACCTGGGGTGGCCAACCTGTGGCAGGCTTGCCACAAGTTGCATGGGCACTCTGTGTGGCTTATAGCAGATCAGGGAGGGTATAAGCAGCACAGCAGATGGAGTAGGAAGCAGGAAATCAGATGGAATGCAAGGCAGGAAGTAAATCGCAGAGCAGGAGGTGATTGGGGTGGGAGCATAGAGTGGGAGCAGAAAGCAGAGCAGCAGACAGGGCAGAGGAAGGCGCTCAGGGAATGTACAGGGTTAATTCATGGCATGCCTGCCAAGAAGATTGGCCTCCATTGGTTTTCACAATGCTTACTCTTCCTTTGTTTTTGTAGGTATTGTAGCAGTGGCATACAGAGGAGTTTCTTTCCATTTCAGAAAGAGGAAACCATGTTTTTCTTAGAAGCTGAGGAAATTAATGTGTGTATTTATTTGAAGGAACTCAACGACAACCTTTGTGTTTCATATGCAATTCATAACACCTAGAAAATTAGGAAATAAAGCTGTGAAATGTCTCTAAACTTCCATGTTTAGGGATTTTCTGTGGCAGACTTGCATAATGTTTTAGTTGTGGAAACAACTAACCAGTACACGTTATTTTGGAAATCTATTTTTAGCTTCTTTATTTACTCATTGGCAGCCTCCTAGTCAGGAGGGGATAACCCTGGGCCCCAAAGATAAGTTTTAACAACTGCTTGTTTATGCACCAGTAGGTATCAGGAGGTCAGTCATAAAATGCTGTCAGTTTGTATTACATGTCTGTGGACTTTTCTATCAAAGCATGAAGGAAGGGGAACCAGCCAGCTTTCTACTCTTAAAAGTGGTCAGTGTTTGATGAATTACTCAAAATAAGCTGATCTTTTCCTGTGCAGATATAAATAGCTAAAGACCACCGCTTACATCGTTGAACATATAAGAACACAATTTTAATTAATTTCTGGATAAGTGATAGATGATATTGGGAGGAAAAAAAGATTTAAGCTTTTTAGATATCTGCAGCTGTATTAGTTGAAGACAAGTAAGATAGAATACTAAATACCATCCTTCCAGTTTGTCATAAGCAGGTTGGCTGTGCCTCAGACATTCCTGGTATGTAGTTGGCAATTTTAAGCAACATTATTCCAAATGGATCTACCTTCTTTACTTGAATATAAGATAACATTGATTAGAAGACCACTGATAATTAGGTTCTATCTATGGAAAATTTATATGTTAGATATAATTTTCTAGGTATAGGTTCTAATTACTGAAGGGTTGTCTTGCATTTCCCCCCCTCCCTCTGCTATAGCAGGGGAAATAAATCTGGGGGATCAGGTAGCCCCTTTGCCCTCTGTCGGTTCCCACAATTTCCTCCCCCTACAGGCCCTCTGTACTGTCAGATCCTGCTGTCCTGAGCACATGGAAGTGAGGAACAAATTTGAAAAAAAGACCTTGAAATAAACATACCTGTAGCAATTTGCATATAGAACCCATTAACTTAGTTCTTCCAGAATTGATGCATTTTACCCTTTTTGAAATTGTTGCAAGTTTCAGCACAAGTACTCCATAAACACATTTTTAAGCAGCACTTTTGTGTACTTACATATAGTACAAACTGTGCATGGTATTGGTCCAAAGCCAAAAAGCTCATGATTTACCATGTAGTTCGTTAGGCTGGGCTCCACCAGAGTAAACAGCATGTCAAGCCATGGGGCGTTTTTACAAGTGCAAGTGCCGCAGCCCCAGGCGCTTTGAATTGTGCTCGGTGCTGCAACGCTTACGGTTGTATAAGCAGCAAAATGCATTTCAGCACTGAGAAAATGGGGGCAGCGCGCTTTTGAACTAAAACACCTCAGAGGCGCTTTAGTTCAAAAGTGCACCACTGCCATTTTCTGCATGCTGACGTGCATTTCACTACTTATACAACTGCATGTAGCACCGTGCTCTGAAGCGGCAGATCTCCAGCACATTGAGGGAAAAAACTGTGTATAAAAATACCGCATGGTGACCAGCCCATCACTGCTCAGTATGTCTGTGTACTCCAGATATCCCTGCCCCTTCCCAAAAAAGCCACGTGCTAATTAGCCCTCAACTCATGACTGAAGCCAGGTGTTCTTGTCATGAGTCCTGGGATCCTCCAAAAATGTATACTCATGTGAGGTGCAGAGCAACCAGCTCCACCTCTTGGAAGGCAGAGCCACACTAATCCTATGTGACAGACCGAGAGGGGGTGACAGGGGATTCTGGCTGGACTGTTAAGAGCCCTGTTTGGTGGTGTTTGACAGACATTTAAAGCTGGTGAAGGAACACGAGTCATTGGAAATGGGAGAGAAAGGTGCACCTTAGCTGTGGGAGTGAAGAGGAAATTGAAATGTCTACATTGTGGTGGCTCACTTGATAAAAGAGTCAGGGCGGAGGGAGACTGTGCTCCAATGCGCACTACCCTATATCTTATTCAGATGGATTGCACTAACCTATCAGTATAGTTGCCTAGTGTGAGTCAAATACTTTATGGTCATGCTCAGTGTTGGCTTTATTTAATCAACTTCACAGTTGGCCAAAGTATTTAATGTGGTTTCCTTGTATGCAAATGTAAGATGAGGGGCTTTCCCCCTATGCTGATTGGGGGGACCTCATCTTGTATTTGAATAAATATGGTGTTTGGATTTTAAAGACATTTACTATTTTTTCAACGTCATGTGGAGAAGATGTCAGAAGGAACGGTATTAAGCAGTGCAAACCTCAGATTTATAAAATCAAGAGTCAGACTCTGAAAAATCATGAGTTTGGGTTTAAAATATAAGATTGAGGATTAATCTTAATTATTTGCCAGTTTTCTTAACTTCTACTGGGGTCATTTTCATGTTTTTCTCTGCAACCAGAGAATACCAGACCCCGACCTTATTTAAATGCATGGGATCTTTAATACCCGTATGAGGATGAAGGTATCTTTGCTTTTAAATTCATTTTAGAAAGATCAAGCTAACACACGGATGAAAGGTTTAGTGTGTTCCTAGAAGGTCAGATATTCCTAGTGATAAATTGAATCAATAGCCCAGCAACGTATGAAACAGAAAATTTATACTGGAGCATCTGACACATGTTAGAGTAGACTTCAGATCAGAATGATGGTCAGAACTCCTAAAATCAGAGTCATGGGAGAAGGAAAAGTTCTTAAAATTATGAGTCATATTTTTAGGAAGGTTTTCAGAAGCTCCTAAGAATACGTGTAGCAGTAGGCAGAGTGAATCCATTAGATCTCTGTTTGTCTCCTCAGCTTTTGCTACTTTGGTTACCTCCAAATTTTGCTTTCTCAAAAACCCAGAAAGATTGAGGCCACACATTTTGACCTCCTTAGCTGTATAAAAACAGTCAGTTAAAGCATAGAAGCAGACTTGGCAACTGGGCATTCTGTGGGAGTGAAAAAGAAACTTAGTCTTTCAAGTAAGAAACTCAGATTCTTAGAGAGATGGTTACTTCATGCAGCACCACCTTTTCACCTTACATTTCTTGAGAGACATTTAGTATGCCTGACTACTGAGCTTATTATCATAGGAACATAATGGAACATCATGTTTCTTTTTATGTTTGCAAGATACTGTAGTTGTCTTGCCTCTGATAGTCCAATAGGTTAGACATTTCCATATGACATTCTTGATTATGATTTAGATTCTGTTTAACATACAGAACACCCATTTTTCTTCATGTCCTGCCCTTGCCACTGGGATCAGCTTGTGCATACACACTGGTAGCCCAAAGAATTGTAGGGCAAAGTGTTTAAGGTAACTCACTTTGAGAAAATTTAATGCCTTCTTTTGTTTTTTATGTATTTCCCAATGGGAAGGTACCTATTACCACCTCAGCTGGTACTAATTAGTATGCTTGAAGACTTGGTAGAGCCAAAGGGATGAACTGGCATGAAGGCAGGACTGACAGCTTAATCCTGCTAGTGTTTGCTCCAGATCAGGGTTCAGGAGCATTATCAGTGCAAAGTGAGGCAGTTTCCTGATTCTCTGCCTGTTCTGTATATCCATAAAAATGGCAGATATGTTACTGGAGACTAGTGCATGGGGTGAATTTGTTCAAGAGGAGTATTAGTCAGTTCAAGACAGTCCATCTAAATGCTGAACCTTACAAAATTAGAATCCTCTTTAAAGTTTGAAAGAATGCCTGCCTGCCTAACACACTGAATATGTAGTCCTCAATAGATGTATTTGTCCTTGCTGATATCCCACTAAATGGGCAATGTGGTTTGCACAGACCTAGCAGTCTCTGATGGGCTTCTAATTGTTTTCAGACCATGTATACTGTGGAGATTACTAACGGTGCATATTCATTCTGGAGACCAAGGAGACCTCACTGTATGATTGTAGGACAGCATCTGATCTAAGTCCAATAGACATTGCCAGACTGCTGGGACTAGCTTTAAAGAAAAGAACTGGGGGAAAGAGATATTGTGCACAGACTTGTGGAAAAGGCTGTTGGGAGGCTCAGTTAGGGATCAGGAAACAGAGGCATGTTTGAAAGAGATGTAACAGGGCTAGCTCCTGTTTACTGTGAATAGGACTGCAGCTGATTGGATAGTGCCTTCAGAAGAGGGAAAAACACAGTCTGAAGGGAAGGCTGACGGACTATAATCAAACCAGTGACGAGACCAGTAGGAGACGGTTGCAGTTAGTGCTAAGAGACAGAACTACAGGGGCAAACAGGCCACAGAGTAGGAAGCCTGGTAATAGATGGTGAGTGGCATCTAAACCCAGTTGCAAAGGGAGCAGGGGGTCGGTGACTAGATGGAGAAGGAGCGAAGGGCTATAGAAGCCTGCTTCCAGTGCTGAAGAGGCAGTCTGACCCTGGCCGCTGCAGAGGCAGGGGCTCCCATAAATCTGCGGTAGGAGGTTTTGTGGGTAGCCCAGGGAAAAGCTGAGGCTACGGGATTGGTACCTGCATCAAGTGAGACTCAGGCGGGGTGGGTAGAAGTGGAGAGAAGCCTCAGCCAAAGGCAAGTCTGGGGGTGGGGACAGAAGTCGGAAGGGAAATGCTGAGGAACAGCTGACAGTGAGAAAAGCCTAAAGGAGGACAAACTTGAGACTTCAGTTGGAGTGAGACTGGAGGGCTGGGTTGTGGCTTTTGGGGTGGTATGGAGGCCATTGAGGGGGATGGGGTACCTCAGGGACACTTCACGTTTAGAGTACCAAGGGGCTGAGGCTCAAAACTGGCAGAAGCCAAGAAAGAGGTTGAGGCCAAAATAGAAGCTTGCATAGGTCCAGGATCTAGTGGGCTATGTGAGCCAAAGCCAAGTGGTTATAGGTTGCAGGCAACATCCTAGCATTGGTCAGGGACCTCTGGGGCTGAAACTGAGAGAGGCTGAGGCCAACATAAGGCCTTGCATAGGTTTGGGGCCTGGCAGGCTGTGTGGGCCAACGCTGAGTAACTGTAGGCTGGAGACAGCAGCCTGGTGTGGGTAAGCGACCCAGGTTGAATACAGTGTAGGGCTGGAGGGTCTGGTGAATGACTGAGTGAAATCCACAAGGTGTGGCTGTGGCTAAGGGGCAGCTGAAGGCCAGTTATTGCCCTTGAAGCAACTGGGATCTGCAAGGCCATGATTACAGCCAGTTGGACCCAGGGTCAGAGAGCTGTTTTTTGGAGGGGTCAGATCCCCACAGAGGGACACATGGGATCAAGAGTCCAGCTAAATGCCACACCAGTAGAATCACTCCAGGCTTTGGGGAGTCAGGGACTTCCCTCCAATGTAATATAATATAATATATATGTATATGGTCTCAAGTTGCAGCAAGGGAAGTTTAGGTTAAATATTAGGAAGAATTTTCTCACTAGGAGGGTAGTAAAATACTGGAACAGGTTACCCAGAGAGGTGGTAGAATCTCCATCTTTGGAGGTTTTTAAGACCCAGCTAGACAAAGCTTTGGCTGGGATGATCTAGTTGGGGATGGTCCTGCTTTGGGCAGGGGGTTGGGTTAGATGAACTCCTGAGGTCCTGTCCAACCCTAATTTCCTATGGTTCTATGATAATATGGACATCAAGGAGTGTCAGAGAAGACACCAATGAGCCATACCAAGGAACTGGAGTTGGGCAGGATTATCATCAGGGGGTGTCACAGGAGGATAATGCATTATTTTCTCAGAGAGCATGAACAGCATGCTGGATCATGCCAAGCCTTCTACTGTGCAGATTTGCAAGGCTGGGCATACACAGTGTAGGTACGAATGGGGAGGACTCTGTCTTGATGGTTTGTCCAGTCTTTTTATCTGTTGATGTAGACATACTCAAAAGATCTTCACAGTGAAGACCCACTGCATTAAATGTAAGCTGTAGGAGCCAACCTTTTTGGCAGGCCACAAATTAGCCTGAGTACCAATCTAATCTCCTTCCTCTGCCTGATCTGTTGCTCTTTTTGCTTCCAGACCTGCATTCCTTACCTGATCTTTGTTACTGCCCTGGATTCCTTTTCATTAGCAATAGTTACAAACAGATACAGATATTGTAAGAGTCCATAAACACAATTGCTCTTTAGCTAGCATAGGAAGTATACTTCAGTAGATAAAATGATAAACACGCCTATGTGTGGTCCACTGCCTCAGTTCCCTCTGCGTGTTCTCCACCATTTCTGCGTGTTCTTTAGACTTAGGTCAGAGCTCTAAGGAATTTGGGACCCTCTCTTCTGTGTATGGTATGTCCTCCAAACTGTAGAATTTCTCTCCTGTGTAGCCAGTTTCCTTCTTCCTTGCCTGATCCTTTAGTTAAACAGGGCCCTTCAGCTATTAATGCGTGACCTTCTTTTCTCCTTTCCTGTCCAACTTTCCTGTGTCCAAATCCCCTCCCCATCTGCTCAACATCTATGGTTAGAGCTGTACATGGTATCTCTGCTCTGCCTGTGGGGAAATTCCATTGGTCTAGATACCAGCATCCTGCAAAGAACTTGGAGAAAACTGATTTTCTTTAGGCTTTAGCCATGTTTGCTTCTACTTGGATGGGTGCAGTCAGGTAAATTATTCTTTATTATAAAACCTATATTACCAACCTTTGGAATTTGAGGAGATAAACAGACAACAAAGAAGCAATAGTCCCATATTCCAAAAGAAGTCTGTAGTCTTATGCAGAGAAACATTGAGAGTTCTCCAAATCAAACAGAACTATACATAGAGAGACTTCCCGAATAATCATTCATGTTTTCTAGTAGTGTCTCCAGTGCTTAACGTCCCTCAGCTATGTGTAAAGGAATTTTCAAAATGTTAGAAAATAGGGATAGCTAAATACAATCCATCAAAAGTCAAGAAATCTCAAGTGAATTGGCTTTACTGCTGATGTAACAGAACTACACAGTCTGAAGCAGAAGATTTGCAGCTTATAGGAGGCTACTGCTGTGATGAACTGATGTTTAAAATTTCATTAGATGTTTATGGACTCAGAGGTGAGGCCCCAGTGGATTATCTGATACCACATAAAGAATTATTTTTAAAGAAGACTAAACTCTGACTTGTTCTGATCTTTCCATTGGATCATCTTGGGTCTCAGAAGCAAGGATGACCTTATTAGGTGATTTTCCTGACATTATGTAGCTCACACTTGGCCTTGCCTGCTTTGTTTAAACTTAGATTTATGCATTTTTCATATTTTAGCAGTAAGGCTGCTGGTAACTAGACATTGTTAGTAAATAATTGCTCATGTTGCCACCAGTTGAGTGACAACAAATGCAGTCTTACAAGGAGGTTTATAAATTTTTGTGGTAGTGATACTGATAAGTGGCCACTTGGTAGGTGAGAGCTTTGTTTGTCTAGGGTTTTAGCATAATCATTAAATCACAGCTTTCTCTAATTGCTTCAGTGGCAGACAAACTCTGTTGGATGGGATTCTATAGCAAATGGAATTCTGTCACATCCAATATCGGTGTTTGCTTTATTAAATAGCATTTCTCTGGGGACTTGCATAGACTTTTCAGAGTTCTTAATTTGTTACAATATGTAATAGCTGGCTTCTGTGAAGGAACTGTTCAGCAAACTGCATTCTCATTATTACTACTGATGCCTCTTTACTTTAAATGAGGATGACAAGATAAGATATCCTGTTTTAAAGAAAGCTGTACTTAGTTTGCTCAGTAGGACCACTTTTGAAAAGAAGCATTTCTTGTCATACATAAATTCTCCCTTTTCTTTGAAATGAAAATGTGAAGTTAATAATTAAAACAAACATACAAAAACACTGTTATTCCCACCTCTGTTTTCCAATGTGTGCTGTCTTCTCTATCTTTCTTTTAGCTAGGGAGCTTTTCAGGGTATGGACTGTATTTTTTTTTCTTAGGATAAGATTTTTTTTATAGTACCAACTATGTAGTTGGGATAAAGTTAAACATTCTTCCTTGCATTTGAAAGCTTGTCTAACTTTATCCCAATTACAGGGTTGGTCCAATATAAGATAGCATCCTAAGAAATCCTAACCTCACATAATTTTTGCCACTACAGCATCACTCTTACACTACCATATTTTTCCCCTCATTCAAATTCCAAAAGATTTTGGATAATCAACTGTTCATAATAAAAATAATATTTTTGGGTTCTAAAAAGTTTGCCTTTTAGTGATGGACTTTCTAGAGACCTTTAATAGGAAGTTTGAACATGTACCCTACCTTCTTATAATGCAGATAGGCAGATAGTTCACTTATGGGTCCTACCATATAAACTATCAGGGTATGTACAGATACTGCACTTAAATCAACCTATTCCTAATCAGGTTGATCTAAGTGCTGATCCATTTAACCATTCAGAGAGATTAGATTGGGCAGAAAATAGTTGATGTAATCTAAGATCAGGATGTGAACTAAGATCAGGAATGGGTTAGCCCAGTGGTCACCAACCAGTGGATGTCGATCCACCAGTAGCTCTCGGAGCTTCTTGGAGCCAATCCGTGGCTGGGGTCGAGGGCTGAGTGCCAATGTGCATGCATGTGCATACCCCAGCCCAGCAGGTCAGTCCGTGGGGGAGGGGAAGAGGCTGGATGGGATTGAGGTCCCCATGGTAAGGGAGAGTGCCACAGAGGCAGGAGCAGGGATAAGTTGAGTGGGGCCCTGGTTGGGTGGGACGTACCTGCTGGCATGGGTGACTAGTGCCTCTTGAGTCTGGGGGGGACCAGATCGCTGACTTGGGGGGATTCCCCAGTGGCCCATCACTGACTGGGGCAGGGAGGTCCCTCAGCTCCTAATCACCAAGCCAGAGGCAAAACCAGTGAAACCAGAAGTGCACAGTGGCACTTCCAGTTTCGCGGATGGCGCTTTCACGGCCAATGTTGGGAAGGTGTGTCCCCAAATAATTTCTCCCTCTGCCTCAATCTGTCCCCACCTCCTTCCCTCCCCACAGACTTATCTGCTTGGCGGGGGGGGGGGGGG
>NW_017729033.1:38373947-38383935 GCF_001723915.1 Gavialis gangeticus | reverse complement strand
CTTAAAAAGGTTGGAGACCACTGGGTTAGCCCTATGTACTGAACAGCTATACATGTTTAGGTTAGGGACAGACATTCAAAAAGCCCGAGCCTGAATTGATTCAGTCTTTGCATGTTAGTCTAACCTGCAGACTGAACTGGTTTACAAGTGGATAGACATTTGGCACATGCCTGCAGTGGCTCAAGCCAGAAGTCTGGGGGTGCTAGAGCAGCCCTCCCCTCCACAGAGAAGTTGAGCTGAGGAGAGGGGGTGTGTCCAGGCCCTGGCAGGCCCACCCCAGAGGTTACTTGACAGCTGGTATTCCTGGTGCACAGGGCTGCCCAGCCCCAGAAGGGAACTCTTCCCCCTCCTCCCTCTCCCCCACCATTGCAGGGGTGGGAGGGGGACCCTGTTAGGTGCTGGGGGGGCTCTTCTCCTTCCCCCCCTACAGCAGGGTGGGGAGGGAGGTTCTGTAAGGCTGACCAGGCCAGGAGGGGGACTCTTTCCCCCCTCACACCTCTCCCCACCCCCCAGGGAAGGGGGAGGCTCTGTTCCATGCTGGGGGGAACTCTTCAGGCTGCAGTCCTCATCCCAGTGCAGCCCTGCCTGCCTCTATTGTGGCTGCGTGCTGCAGCTGTGGCTGTGCACTCACAACAGGGAAGTCCTGCATTGGACTCTGTGGGGAAGCAGGAGGTGGGGCTCCGTCAAGTCCCAGCAGAGTGAGGGGACCTGTATGGCAGGGAGTATGGGAAGCAGCTGGCTCCAGTGTAGGGCTTCCCCTGCTGTGAGTGCTGGAGCTGCAAGCTCAGGGAGCAGAACCATGGGGATAAGGCAGGCTCCTTTCCCTCCCCCATGCTGCACTGGTCAGAGCCGCACCTGCGCCGGGCACAAACACCCTGACCTCCCTGCCTGCTGCTGCTGCCAGGCAGTGGGGACTGCATGCCTTAGGTGGGGAGCATGTGGGGGTCTCTACACCCCGATCCTCCCTCACATCTCATACCTCTCAGACATGCACCCTGCTCAGCTGAGCTCCACGCTCCCGCTGCCCCTCTGTGGGGAGGAGGAGGAGGGGGAGAAGTTCCCCCTCAGCATGGAAGAGACTCCCTCTGCCTCCCCATGCCCACTCTAGGGCCAGGTAGCATCTCAAGGAGCACATGCCTGTCAGCCCTACAGTGGTGGGGGGGGAAGAGGAGGCGGTGAAAGAGTCCTCATCCAGCACCTCACAGAATCCCCCTCCCCACCCTGGGAGAAGGAGGAGGGGGAAGTGTCCTCCCCAGCACAGAACTGAGCCCCTCTCCCCACCTTGTGGGACAATGGCCCCATTAAGTTGAAGGGGGCAGGGAGAAGGGTTAATTCCTCCCTTCATCCCTTCCCTGCAGCTGGAATCTGCCAGGTCCAGGGGCCACCGCTGCAACCCCCTCCCCTCTGCTATCTGGCAGACAGGCAGACCCTGGCTGCAGAGGGGAAGGAGGGAAGAATTAACCCCCGCCCACTTTGCCTTAATGGGGCCATGCTGGCCAGTGTCTCCGCTAGGGCTGGTTCCTGCTCTGGCTAGAGAGCAGAAGTGCGAGGTTAGTCCTGCGGCTAGAGCAAAAAGCCCTGCCTAGCTCAGCCCAGAGAGCATGCTGGGATGCTGGGGGAGTCCGGTTTATCTTAAACCAGCAAGGAGTCTGGGACAGACATTACATAAACCGGTTTGAGCCAAATCAGTTAAGTCTGATACTACATTCAACCAGGTTTTTCTCAAACCAGTTTTGACCAGTTTGAAACTGATTTATGTGCACTGAATGTCTGTTCTGAGACAGGTTTAAACCAGTTTCTGATCACTTAAACTGGTTTATGTGTAATGTCTGTCCCTAGCCTTGGGGTGCAGCCTGAGGGGTGAGAAAGTCCAGCTGCTCACCCCAGCTCCAGGGCTGTGCTCTTCCTACCCCTTCACCCCCAGCCAACCAGATTACATTTAGTACCACCAAGTGTCTGCCCTTTCCCTCACCCCAGTTTACTTAGATTGGGTTCCCAGTGTAGCTCACAGCATTGAAGAATGTGTATGCAGGCCACTCTTAATCTATAATCAGACAGCTTAAAGCAAGTTGTATGAGTGTAGATCAAATACAGTGAATGTTTGCATGTACCATCAGGAGAGTGTACTAAGATGAATGGGTACAGCTTTATTTGCACAAATTCTCCCTTCTAAAAAAGGAATTATACCTGTGGCCTTAACTTTTAATTATTATTTCTTCATAACACACAATTGCAATATCTTTTCATTTTAACTGTATGTGCATGGAGGCTAATAGCACTGTCAAACTGAAATGTTGTGTTAGTATGTTCTACATGTGACTGAAGATGTGTAAATGGCACAGTGCAGTGCAAAGATCCCTGATCTTCCTCTAAATGCGTCAGGTCAAGTACTGAAAGCTGCCTAGCTGCATTCATGTGGCATTCTGCCTGGGTTAATTTACCTTGCTTTTCAGGGTATTTTGTTCAGAGCTAACTCTGCACACCCTGATTACTATGATAATAATAGACTAATGTTTAGAGAATGGTGTTGTTTGTGGGTGTTGTCTTGACATATGCTTTTTCTTGTTTAGTGTTTGCATTGTTTTAAGGAAATTCACTCAAGCAACTCAGTCTCTCTAAGTTAACTGTGTTTTTTTCATGTAAATATGAAGCCTGCAGGCCTATAGTGGTGAAAGGGGATAGCTAGGGAGTGGAGCTGGGGACCAGGCAAATAATTTTATCTCCTTTGTTTAAAGTACGTCATTCTGGCAGAGAAAGTTTTAACCAGTGCTGCAACTTCTGTCTGCCACACAGAGCTTTTCATGTTCAACAGCAGGAACTTGGTGGCTTGAAGAGCTTTGAGCATCAGAGGGCAAAAACTTGAGCATCATGTATAGATTTCTCTACCAAGAGTAACATTTTAGATAGATCAAATATGATTGCTTCACCAGCTTCCCAGTAACTCTTACCTTTCCTTTAGCTGGGTTCGCTTCCAGATACCAGAGCCAGCCTTGAAATCCCAGCTAGGCACTTGCTACCTCATATCCGGATTTCATCCTGTAAAATAGAAGAAAGTTCATGTGCCTAGATGTTCAGAGCTGGTTTTAGTACTCTGACATTCATTTTCCATAAAATTTAAAAGAAATGGGATGTCTAAATCCTTTACATATTTTTGAACATCTCAGCCTTGTATGCTTACATTTTAATGTGTGTAAATGTCTGTACCTGCAAAACGTGTAGACACAAAAACGTAGCTGTGTTATTTTGCCTCTAGCAGCACCCACTTACTCTGATTACCTGTACTATGTCAAATGGGTGATGTAAGTTGGTCCTCGCCTCTGAAAACCAAGCCACTAAGTTCATGTCCACATTAGCAGGGGTGTCTGTTTGCAGGAGCGCAAAAAGGAGTGGCACAGATTGGTGCTGCTACTTTGTGCTGCAGTGCACGCCCCTGCTTAGGCGGTTTGCAGTGGGACACATTGTTTTGCTGCTCCGTGTGCTGCAGGGGCGGGGCTGGGTGGGGCACAGGATGCCTGACTGACACACAGCCCCTGTGCTGAGGCACCCTGTGTCCCAGCCAGCTGGGGAGAGGCCCTGAGCTGCCTTTTCCCCCATCTACACATGCTACAGAGCCTACACCTTGAAGCACCCTGTGCCCCAGCCAGACTCTCCCTGGCTGCCTGGGGCACAGGGTGCCTCAAGATGGGGGAGCAAGCACCTCTGGGCTGGCTGCCCCCCTGTCTCTGTGTGCCTCTGCTCCCCATCTTGAGGCACCCTGTTGCCCCAGTTAGCCGTGGAAATCCCAGTAGCAAATTTTGCCCCAGTGCTGCAAGTTACTAGTGAGGGGCATGGTTTAACATGCAACATGTGTGGTTTGTGGTGCCTCAAAGAAATTTGCGGTGCCACAAACCACACATGCCTGCATGTCTTGATCCTCAAAATGGGTTTAAACACCTGGCTTTATGAATTGATTGTTTAAAAATTGTGAACATATTTTTTACATTCTTTTTTAATAAGGGCTTAGATTATGAAACAGACATTCAGCAATGGCAGCCTTTGACGAAATAACTTATAAAATATACAGAAACGGAGTAGAACAAGATACAAACACATTCATAAACTTAAAATGCAGACTACTTGAGATTTTGCTTCATTTGAAAACTGCTGGAATATACTGATTTCAAAATTCTAGTATTTGCCTACTGGATAGAAGAAGAAGTGTTACTGATCAAATTTATAAACGGGTCATTTCAAGGTGATTGTCTTATATTACTTCTATGTAAATTCTTAGAAAATTCATTGTGGGCTTAAGGAACACCTCTATTTATTTGGGGGATATAGACTATATTGTTCATCATAACAAAGAAACATAATCCCTGCTTTAAGAGCAACTCTCAACACAACCTTAACAATGGAGCTGCTGTGGAACCACAATAATATTTGGCTCCCTGGTCTTTTCAGAATTATATAATGCTGTTACAAATTGTTTGGGTGATACTGAGCAAACAGAACCACAGTTATATTATTAAGTACTTAAATGCAGATAATATATAATTTAAAAGGGAATGTATGTTTTTGAATCAGCAGTAAGAAAAAGGAATAATTTCTTGAATACCTCCCTCACTGCAGTTACTGCTATAATAGAATCTGTCAAATGCTGTCTCTTTCACTGCCTACCTCTTTGCAGATCAAGCTTCAGTAGCATAAGGTTACAGAGAACAATCCTGTCCTCTAAGGGGTGGGATGTATCACACAGTAACTGTTTTCCATCGCTAACTTATGTGTTACTTGGAAGTAAGGTGTCTTTGGGGGAAAGAAGTCAATTTTTAATGTGTATTGTTGCTGAGAATAGTAGGACGGCCTTCAACACTTAAAAGGAAGTAAAATGCTAGTTTTTGAAGTGATTTACATGTAATTCTTTTTGTGTTTATAGACTGCAGATGTATACCTGAGTCTGAATCTAGCAAAGTGTGTAAGCACGTGCTTAATTTAGAGCATGTGCTGAAGTATTTGCTGGATCAGAGTCTTAAAGAGATGTTTTTCTCTTAGTCTTTTAATGTGGAAACTCAAGGGCACTTAAATGTAATGTTGCTATAAGTTAACTCACCTGAAAGTCTTTGCATCTCTTTTAAACTAAAACAACATTAAATCTTCACCATTTAATTTCTCATCTTGCCACTTCCATAGTTTACTAATTATGCAAATATCCATAAACTGGAAAATAAGATTAGTCTGACCAGATCAGGGAAGCAATTTGTCTGTCTAGCATCCTCTTTTTCCCTTTGGCTAGTATACTTGCTTTAGAGGAAAGTGCAAAAAATCCTGAAGTGGGCAGTTATGGACATAAGAACTTTTTTCCCCAACACTCACATTACTGTTTAGTTTGTAGTTTGCAATCTAAGGGTTTTTAAAATCTATTTTTATGTGCCTATGTATTTCCTTATTATCCATATATGTTGTCTACTTGTGTTTTTAATATGGCTAAACTCTTGGCCTCAAAGAAAAACCTATTTCTTACTGTTCAAGAAATATCTTGGTAACAAACACTCAGTTTAGACTGTAAGATCTCTGGAGCAGGAGCCTCATCTTCTTCATACATGTCTGGAAAGGGCCTGGTAGACTATTTAGGCTATATAAATAAATAAATGGATCTGGTGAGAAACCACCTCTAAGGGAGATGCATTAGAAAGAAAAAGAAAGAAACCTCTCTGCTTTTTTGGCAGTTTCTGTCAGTATAGTATTTAAATGTTGTCAGGAATTTAGTTTCTGTGAAACCACCTACAATATCATAGTTGAGTGCTTTTTTGTATTCATTGAATTTGAGGATATAGACTAAGTCTGTCCACTAAACCTGAAAGATCAAATGGTTTCTGTTTGCTGCATCTGATGGGAATAAGGTTTTTTTCATCTCCACTCTGACATACGACGTTGGACTTCACTGATGGTGACAGAACATGCTCTGTTCAATGAGAGAGACAGAGAAGGTAGTTTCCGCTTACTAAGGCAGATGCAAGCAAACAAAGTAAAAAAGAAACCAGGTCAATGTATCAGGATAAAATAAGGGAATTTGTATCACTGAAAGTAATACAAAATATTGTAAGCATCTCATTTTCAAAGGTGAAGGTTATTGCATATTCTGATGTAGAGCACAGGAGTTTGGGCAAAGCACAAAAGTCAAGTCTATGATTTTATCTGCAGTAGCCAGGGATGAAGTATATTACTAAAAATCCTATTTTGCTGACAGACAGCCTCTTTATACCTCTTAGGTATAAAGAGGGACATTATGATTAAACTTTCAAAGAACTTTAAAGAACCTGGATTTATAAAGGGTTTTATATATACGGAGGCCAAATAGATACTACATTAAAGGTGTAAATGTCCATCTCTGTCAACAACTGGAGAAGGGCAGTACTATTAGCTCCTTACACACCAGTGCCTCTGTGTACTCGCAAGGAATATAGGATTATCACAGAGGTCCCTGAAAGTCATGAGTACCATAGAAAGTTTAAAAAACTAAATTAAAATCCAGACAGTTTTGCTATGGAGTATCATGTGACAATGTGTGCATTCTTGATGCCAGCTTCCTCTGCCCTTATTTTTCTTTTCCTTATCCTAATTCTTCTTCTTATGTGCCGATTCATAGTCCTGAATATAAATAGGAAATTCAAATTAAATCCACAGGTGAAATGACATGCCTCATAAATTGCCGCTTTTTTCTTTGCATGAGCTAAAACATAACATTAAGTATTGCAATCTGTATCTGTTTGCTGTAGGTGGCCAGTGAGTCACACACAGAGTGTATACTTAAGGATTCATTTCTTTTTTGTGTGCAGTATGCAATAAAAATTTAAACAATCACAAATAATAGGTTTAGGGCCAGAAACATGTTTCTCTCAATTTTGTTGCTATACTGAATCAGATAGCTTGTTGCTTTATTATTTCTTGACTATTAAATTTAGCAAACTTCTGTCACTGAATATTTCAGTTTTCAAGAGGATGTCCTACATTTAGGATATATCTACATAAGGAAATTGATCAGCCTACCTGTATGTAGAACAACAATACCACTGTACCTATGCTGGTATAAATCTTCCATATGGACTCTATATGTTCCAGAATAATAGTGACTCTCTTTTATCATAAAACATCTGCCTGGGTATGTTATACTAGCTTAGCTGTAATAGTATAATGATTTTTCTGTAGTTATGCTGCTCAATTTCTCTATGTGGAAAAGCTCTTGTATTCATTCAAAACAGTGGTACACCATGAAAATGGCATTAATCAATCTGTGTCTCTTGCAGATTATCCCAAATGTATTGTTTTTCAGTCTGCCAGTTTTTTTCTTGGATCAAAGTACTAATGTCTGAATTCAAAATTCCTTTTTTCAGAAATATGAGCTATGACTACATTGTATCATATTGTGTTGTATCATATCACATACCAATATAGCATGATGCTGTAGGGGGCTTTGTAAGCAATAAAACTATGAAACTTTGTCCATTATGTTCAATGAACAAATTACTTGTGAGTGAGTTTGCATTTTGAACCTGATTTTCTTCTCCCACTGGTGTAATTCAATAACTTCCATAAAGTTACTCCTAATTACATCACGAGAACCTGGCCATTTGTCTTGAGACTGCATTGTCTCCTTGAGATTTGAATCTATGGGAATTTATTGCACAGTTATACATAGATAGAATGAAACCAGGAGCTATCTCTGCTGCAAAACATACGAGTTCCAAATTGGAATATAAATAGTAATTTAATTAATTGATAACTCTATGAAAAACCTGTATGCTTTGCGTACCAAGTAGCTTTTTGGCAAGAAATTGAAAGAATACGTTGGAATAGAAAACTCCTCATGACCAATGCCAAGTTTTCAAATCTTTCTTCCAGTTTTACTAAACATTGTTCAAGAGATGGCATCCAGCCATGCTTGTAAGTGAAATAAAGTAAGCAAGGCTATTAAAATAAAACTATGGGCATGTGTGAAATAACAAATGGCAGTAATAGAGCTTGGTATTCCTAATGCTGGGTGCTGCCAATAGTAGTGCTCTTAAAAGAAAAAATTATACAAAAGATTTCTAGAATTTTTATCCAGACAAAGAAAAAGCTAAAAGAAGCAAAAGGAACAACAGGAATAGTAAGAGTTAGTTCAATCCTAATGCTGGTGAGTCCAACTGACTTCAGGCAAGAAGACAAATTGTGGGTGGGAGGTGGGGTCAAAATTTAACCTCCCGGTTACCTCACATATGCATCAAGGTCTGTAGCTGATGCAAAATCATCATGAAAGTCTCCTTCCCTTAGTAGCTAGATTTCAGACAGTATATTATATATTGCTTTTCAGATCCATCTATAGTATGATCCATCTAGTAAATATTATGTATTAGTGTGGCAAAACCAACAAATACTTTGTAGAATCATTATTCTGAATGGAAGAACAGAATAGATCTTCCTATGAAGTATTTGATTGCTACAAAGTATTTGAGAAAAAGATCATTTAGCAGTCCCTCTACACATGCAGGTAAAGGTGCAATGGGATCAAAAGCACAATGTGCACAATCACAGCTCCTGGCAGGTCACATTTGCCCTGCAGGAGGCATGATTATGTGGAATGTTTATTAGATCCCATCATGCCTTGAGCCTGATCCTGGGCACCCCCTGCACCAGTAAGAATCAAGCTCCCTTAGCTGGGAGCCCAGCTGTGGGGGCATAATATGCGCTTGTCCCTGGAAGCCTCATCAGCTGACCAGGTCTTCCAGCCATGGGGACCCAGGGAAACCATAGTTGCTGCAATCTCCCAGCTGCAGGGACTTTCACACATATCTCATGGCTGGTAGACCACACCACCTGTATTTTCCCAGGCACAGGTGGCTCCACATACCCCATGACTGGGAGACCATAGTTGCTGCAGTCTCCCAGGTGTGGGGGTTCATGGGGCCCCTCCATGACTGGGAGTCCTGTCAGCTGGGAGCTCGCAGGCTTGTGGATGCACATGGTCTTCTCCCAGCTGGGAGCTGCAATCAGTTTGCAGGGTGCCCAGCCACAGGGGCCCCTGGCTACACATTCAGTTAATGGCACAATAGGAAGCAGCTACAAAGTTATTCTGCACATTTTGTGGAATAACTTTGTAGCTTGTTCCTCTTTTTATCACACCATTATTTGACCATGTGGCCAAGTGAACACTTAAGGCTTGATTAACTGGTTAATCACACATTAAGTGTAACATGTAGATGGGACCTAAGAAATATAGAAGACTTGGAGAAATGGTAGCAGGATTAAATTTGTATTTGCCTTATCTGAATGGCCCAACGTGAAAGAAAGGGGTCCATATGACCATATAAATGAATGATAGGGTCACAAAACAGAAAAGAAGAATTCCTTCTTTTTTTTCCCTCCCTAAATTGACTTTTAACTTGTATGCCCATCTCTGAGACATAGGGACAGATTATGGGACAAGAAAGAGTCCCTGGTGACATTCTGCGGTGCTCTCTCATATAGCTCTACTCACAGTCATACTTATTTATTTTGTAGATTGGAAACTCATGAGGGCACAGATTGTCTTTTATTTCTCCTATTTGTAAAGAACAAACAGGCACCAAAGAAATGTTGATAGTATTTATGAAGGCACTTATTACTCCTCCATCGTTGAAGTTGAGTCTTATAATAAGGCACATCTCAAAAAATTCCTATCTTAGTTTCATAGTAGCTAGGGTCAGGAGGGTCCTCAACCATCTAGCCTGACCCCCTGCCACAGGCAGGAATGCATGCTGGGTTCAAAAGACCCCAGACAGGTGATCATCCAACTTCCTCTTGAATTTGCCCAGGGTAGGGGCGAGGACCACTTCCCTGGGAAGTTAGTTCCAGATTTTGGCCACCCTAACTGTAAAATATTGCCTTCTGATCTCTAACCTAAACCTATTCTCCATCAGCTTATTGCCATTGTTCCTCATCACCCCAGGTGGTGCTGGGGAGAAAAGGGCTCTACCTATTTGCTGTTGATCTCCCC
>NW_017729033.1:38351740-38368208 GCF_001723915.1 Gavialis gangeticus | reverse complement strand
TTGATGAGGATGGGGTGAGAGACCGTGTCAAAGGCCTTCTTAAAGTCTAGAAAGACTATGTCCATGGCAACACCATCGTCCAAGGATTTAGTTACTTGGTCATAAAAGGCATAAAAGGCTATATGAATTTTTATAGCTATGGAAAATATTTGTAAGTGGTGAGCTGAATTTTCTTAGAACTATTGGATAAAAGCATTTTTCAAAGAGCAAATTCTCAAGAAGGAGTCCTGTTTAAATGTGGTTAGAACACTTACAGAGAAACTGGGAGATTAGAACACTTACTGAGAAAGTGGTAGTGGGTTATAGGCCCTCACTTATCTACAGGGGATTTGAATTTACATCTCTCACTTCTGAGGAAAATGGAAAAAAAGATACTCCTAGAGACAAGAGAGGTAGTTAGCTTGTTTTTGTTCTAAGAACTAAAAAGTCCTTCTACAGATACATAGCAAGCAAAAAGAAAGTGCAGAGTAGCATAGGGCCCTTGCAGGACAAATCAGGTCAGTTGGTGGTTGATGCAGACAAAAAGGCTGAGCTCTTCAATGAGTTCTTCGCTTCAGTATTCCTTAATACTGACCGAGACAATCCCCCCACCTTGAACATAGACAGATGTCCAAAAGGCACCAGACCACGAAAGGTTAGTGCTGACTTAGTTAAAGAGCACTTGGAAGGGCTGGATGGGTACAAGTCAGCCGGCCCGGATGACCTCCATCCACGGGTGCTGAAGGAATTGGCCAGTGTCATTGCTGAGCCACTGGCATGGCTGTTTGAGCTCTCATGGTTCTCTGGACAGGTCCCTGAGGACTGGAAAAAGGTCAACGTGGTGCCCATTTTTAAGAAGGGGAGAAGGGAGGAGCTGCGTAGTTTTAGGCCAGTCAGTCTTACCTCTATCCCTGGGAAAATACTAGAAAAAATCTTCAAAGAGCATATTTGTGAAAGCCCAGCAGGGGAAATTATGCTGAATGGAAACCAGCATGGGTTCGCCACAGGTAGATCCTTCCTGACAAACCTTATAGCCTTTTATGACCAGTTCACACACTGCCTTGACACAGGAGCTGAGGCCGATGTCATCTACCTGGATTTTAGGAAGGCCTGCAACACAGTTTCACACCCTATTCTCATAGGGAAGCTAACGGGTTGTGGAGTGGACGCCTACACAGTCAGGTGGGTGGCTAACTGGATTAGGGTCCGCACCCAGAGAGTGGTGGTTGATGGGTCATTTTCAACCTGGAAGGAGGTGGGCAGTGGGGTCCCACAGGGTTCGATCCTCGGGCCAGTATTATTTAATATCTTCATCAGTGATTTGGATGAGGGTATATTGAGCACCCTCTCCAAGTTCACAGATGATACCAAATTATGGGGCAAAGTTAATACACCAGAGGGCAGGGAGCAGTTACAGGCCGACCTGGACAAGTTAGATCAATGGGCGGAACATAATAGGATGCAATTCAACAAAGATAAATGTAAGGTATTCCACCTATGGAGGAGGAATCCCCAGCACACCTACAGGTTGGGAGGTGTCTTCCTCAGCACCTCAGAGGCTGAGAGAGATCTTGGAGTCATAGTTGACTCCAAGATGAACATGAACCAGCAGTGCAACGAGGCCATCATCAAAGCCAATTGTACCTTGTCATGTATTAGCAGATGCATAACCAACAGATTGAGGGAGGTGATGCTCCCCTTCTATGCGCCGTTGGTCAGGCTGTATTTGGAGTACTGTGTCCAGTTTTGGGCGCTGCACTTCAAGATGGACACAAAGGATCTGGAGAGGGTTCAGAGGAGGGCCACTCGCATGATTAGTGGTCTCTGTGAAAGACCCTACAAGGGTCTTCAGCCTATACAGAAGATGGCTGAGGGATGACCTTGTAGCCACCTATAAACTTATCAGGGGAGGACAGCAGGGAATTGGGGATGCACTGTTTACCAGAGCGCCCCAGGGAGTAACTAGGAATAATGGGTGCAAATTAGTGGAGAGGAGATTTAGGTTAGACATTAGGAAGACATTTTTTACAATGGTGGCCAGAGTCTTAAATGGGCTTCCAAGAGAAGTGCTGCTGTCACCTAACTCGGAGGTCTTCAAGAGGAGGCTTGACAATTGCCTGGCTGGAGTTGTCTGACCTCGGTTCTCTTTCCAGCCAGGGGCAGGGGGTCAGACATGATGATCCATTGGGTCCCTTCTGACTCTATAATCTATGAATGTATGAACTGTCTGCTTTGCTGCAGGTGACTTTGGGTGCATTCTATCTCCTTGAAAAATATAGTCTCTTTCCAGGAGCTAAGCCAGAGGTAGTTATGTGGGGAGTCATAGATAACCAGGGAAGTCAGGGTCTCTGAGTCCAAGGGGCTAGGGGCTCAGCCTGTTCAGAAGCTACAGCTGGTCAAGCTTCAGGTAATACTCTAAGAAGTTGTATAAAAGTGAGAGTCCCAAAGAAGTGCTACTCCAGGGAACCTGTGGCACCTTCCTGGAACCAAACACCTATATTTTTGACATCACAGTACTTATGTCCATATCAGAGGACCACAGTGAAGTGTGCCACATCCATTCTGTCTGCTCTGTGCCCCAAAACAGATAAGGCAGCTATATCTTAATGTGGAACTGTGTGTGTGCCACACATACCATATAGATCATTAAACCACATAAATTATTGTTTGCAACAACTGAATGACTTCCTCCTGCAACACCCTGTCCCAGACCAGAACAGAAACATAACATGTAAGTGAATTATAGTAATTAAGAATGTAGTTTTCTCTCAGAGCTGTTACATATTGTTAGAGTGTTCCCATCACCATGTTGTATTCACATTAATAGGAGTTTGGCTTTTAAATAACTGTATGCAATTAAAATCAAACACTTCAAGAGCACCTGAATATCAGTATTCTATCTTAGGTTTTCCTATAGAAATGTACACAGACAATAGCAACAACTTGTGCTAAAATATAAAATATTGTTTATTGCAGAAATAAGTAAGTACATTTGTTCCTGTTTATCAAAACAGGACATGAGGCACATGAAGGTCCCTCTTAATTTTCATTGAAGTAAAAGGAAAGGCTGAAGTTGACTTTGGCTGAAGTTAGATCATGACTATATATGCTGGGTTCAGTTAAGGGTGAGATGTTTCCCAAGGGTGGAGTTAAGGTTAGTGGGTATTAGCATTATGGAGTGCCCTCCAAGTGGGGTGATTGCTCAGTACAACTGTGGCCTGGACTGGTCTGTGAGAGAGTCTCCTAAAGACAGCCCAGACTTGGCTTCTAGAGTAAGTGGAAGTTGAAGCTCCTTCCCATTCTGAGAATGTAGCTTTATGGGGCATACACAGAAGTGACGGTTTTTGCCCAGTCTGGCCACAGAAAGCGGTGTATAGCCATGACCAAACACAAGTGCATGGCTGGAGACTGCTTAAAAATGACTGATCAGGTGAAAATCTGACACCTCATTGCATGAGGACTCAGATGGCGATGTTTTAATATACAGTGTTTTCTGTAACTTCTGCTTGCAAGGCCTCCCAATCTCAAGCGATTTTTAGAATGGGAGGGGGACAGGATGTGGAGGGAGTTTGGTCTGGGGTTTTTTCAGTTCCCACTGAAGGGTGGGGCAGGTGTATTGCAGAGCCCCTGGTGGGGGCTGAGTTCCAATTCACTCACCCCACCCTCCAGCACTGGCTGGGGTACCCCTAGAATGAGATCCCTCCTCTCATTCTGAAACAGGGGCAGGCTGGGAGAGAGAAGAAGCCATTGCTAGGGAAAATTGTCTCCAGGCTTGCTGCCAGCAGCTAGATTCCCCTCCCCTCTGGAACCAACTTCTGTTTGGTCCAAGAGATCATTGTAACTAAGAATTCTTCCTGCAAAGCCTTCTGATAAGGGAGCTACACTTCTGTCTGTGCCCATATCATAGGTGGCAGAAGAAAAAAAATTGGGGGAAGGGGGCTGAAGGTACACGTGAATGCCAGCAGGTGAGTCTGTGGGGGGAGGGGAAAGGACTGTGGTGGGGGGAGGGAGTGGAGCAGGGGCTGGGGCAGGTGCTGCCCAACCAGGGCAGCATGGGGCACAGGATGGAGCCATGAATCATCCAGGGGGTGGCTCCAACTGCTACACATGCTCCAGGAGGGCATGGGGGGGGGTGTGCATGCCTGCAGATCCGCACAGGGCAGGGCAAGCTGCTGCTGCAGGCTGGGGCAGGGGCTGCGCCAGGCCATTCCCAGTGGGCAGTGGCGGTACTAGGAGGGATAGGTCAGGGGGGCTACAGCGAATTTTGGGGTGGCTGCAGCTGCCCAACATAGGTCCTTCCTAGCCCCACTGCCACCCTCCGGGAAGAGCCGAAATGCAGCCCTAGCCCCAGCCCATAGCAGCATCCTGCCCTGCCCTGTGTAAATCTTGGAGCACGTGCCCCCATGCCTTCCAGGGTGTGCATAGCAGCAGGAACTACACTCCCCCGCACCAGCCACTTCCCCTTCAGTTCCATGTCCCACCGGCTGTGCAGAGCCTGCTCCGCTCCTAGCTCCAGGCTGCCCCAGCCCCACCCCCTCCCTCACTGCTGTCTGTGTGCCTCCTCCTTACCCTTGTTGCAGCTGCCAGAAACCCACAGCCAGGCTGCCTTGTGGCCCTACAGCTGCCCAGCATTTGGGGGGGCTAAGTCCCATTAGCCCCCCCTTCCACTGCCTATGGACCTTGTAGTCTTTCACCTTCCCTGGTTTACCATGGCCCTGACCTGAAGGAGCTAGCATCCAGTTCTGCATTCTGTTCTTGAGAAAAATGCTTAAGCTTTTGTTGGGGAGATCCCCAGCCCCAGTTCCAAGCATCACAGCAAACAGTTTCTTCAGTAAAAGGCAATGACTGAGGTAAAGGTCACCCAGTCAGAGGTTCTCGGTCCCATCTGTCTCCAGTCCAGCCTGCACAGAGCTGAGCACCCCCAAAAATACTCAGCTGTTCTCTTTCCAAGTCTCCAAAGGTCCTCTGCTTCTCTCAATCCCCAGATTATTCTAGACAGAGCCTGACAGGCTGGGGTTTTTTTTCAGCCTGCTGTCCCATTGTCAGGCTTATTGTCTCTCCACACCTCCTGGGTGTTGGCCATCTCACTCTATGTCAACAAAGCCACTCAAGACTGCTGACAATAAAGGTCCATCTTGTCTCCTCCTCTAGGTAGCCAATCCTGGCATTTAACCCATCCTTATTTGTTCAGAGGCTAAGAAGGAAAACTAAGTAATGCAATATTATAATAACATGAACACAGCTTTTGAACATCACAATAAAATCCAGTTTGTCACAACTGATTGCAGATGGTCTGGGTATAAGACTATTGGATATAATTGTGTCAGAATTTTAATATAAACTTGTCTTACAGGGTTTGTAACGTATAATTTCTGTGAAGGTTTTAAGGTTTTACATTTAATGGTAACACTTCTCTTGAACTGAAGGTGTTTATGTGCTGCTCTGTGTCTTGTTCTATCCTTTGAGAGGCAGTAGTTTTCTTGTGCAGAGTTAACTTTAAATATGACAAGGACGTATGTTGTTAAAAGGAATGAGGATGTATATAGTATTGAAAAGAGTAAGTGGAAACAGGGAATACCTGCAAGTGCCAGAAGAAAACTGTAAGCTCCCTAGGGCACTTCCTCTATCTATTTTTGTCTTGCACAGTGCCAAGCAACATAGACTGGCATGTAAAATTCAGTTTTTCACTGAAGAGTGATTATATGGAAATGGTCCCATTTCAAACAGATGTGCATCCTGTGTGTTTTCATAGACCTGTTTCCTTATTCTAATGATTGTGTCTTCAATATAGTGTTTATACCCTATTATAAGTGCATAGACAACAAAGATGCAAGGGAGTTAACAGTACTTTCTCCTGTAGCAGGAGCATAACTAGAATCATAGCTCACCTATACACATGCCAGATGTCTGCTCCGATGTGTGCTAATTAATCAGAGCAGACTCAAATTTGATTCTGCTGGAGTGTGTTAATTAATGCATTCCAGCAGCCTCCATGTCACATCTATTCAGTCCCCCCCATGCTTCAAAATGATGGCGGGGCGCTTGAACTAAAGCTACTCTAAAGCACCCACAGCGTCATGAGTATTCAGCATCCCGTGCTTCAAAATGGTGGCAAACCACCATTTTGAAGCACAGGATGCTGTATACACATGACACTGTGGGTGCTTTAAAGTGGCTCTCAGAGCAGCTCTAGTTAAAGTGCTACCCTCCCCCCACCCCTTTCAAGCCTGGAGCACATGTATAAACACCCAAATGGTTGGAAGTGAGCCTGAAGGTCATGTAACCTGAGGGTCATGTAGTCCACCCCAGATGCAGAGTTCAAAACTCCTAAATCATCCCAGTCAGATGCCTCTTCAGCCTCCTGTTGAAACCTTCCAAAGAATATTTTAGTTTCCTCGGGAAGCTGGTTGCATTAGCCTTTGTTTTTAAAAAGTTGTTGGTTTTGTTTTTGTTTTTTTCCTGAGAACTGATCTAAATCTGCTCTGCTGCAGTTCATTCAGCATTCATTAAGACTCCAGTTTTGCTTTTGAGGTCCTCAGTGGAAGGCTATTTTTGGCAAATGCTCTTCTTTTTGTCCAAGGGTGGATAGCAACATTTATAGCACTATTTTCCTTCACCCATAGTTTGTACTTCAGTTGATGCTCATTCTCATTCCTCATTGTGGCACTCTACATGTGTCTTTTATTTTTAATCTTTTTCTCAATTTAGTAGGATAATTTTACATTTGAAGCCTGTCCTCTAAAGTGATTGCAGCCCCTCCCAGCTGTATGTCATTTGCAAATTGTATATATGAGTTTTTTGCTTACCTTCTTAGTCATTAATAAAAATAAAAGGATTTGAAGAAAATATCACAGAATAATTCACTCGTAAGTTCCTATTGCAGGGTCAAAAAATTACACCTGTCCCATAGTCTCAGTGGCAGGCAAGGAGGAAAGGAACATTTGGCCTACACTATGTTACTGATGCAAGCATGTAACAAGGAAAAGACCCAGCTTGTTTCAGATCTCAGAGAAAATTTTCAGCATTGTCAGTTGCAGGGGGAAATCTTTTTTTTTTTGCTTGAAAACTGAGTTGCATATTGCTTAGAAGTTAGAAAAAGAAAATAACCAGGAAGCCCCAGGATTGCATTTTCACAGAGTCACTATTCAGGGTTGAACCATGGTTTAAAATACAAATAATAATAATGGTGGAGGTGATTAAAAGGAACAGTGACAGTTGTGACAGAGAAATACTTTGCTTCCTGATAACTGGATACAGTGCAATATAATCTTCTACATTGACCCAGCTCTTAGGTTTCCCCTACCTTATTGTCCTTTTGACGTATTCTTTAAGTTTATTTTAATAAAAAAATAATTTTCAAAGTATTAATTTTTTGTTACATTAAGTCCATTATTTCAATGTTTGAGTGCATGACTGCACCATGTGAAAGGGAGGTTGCCATGGTAATTTCTCATTATTGTTGAATAGAAAAATAATTACTCTGGCAAAATCCCACGTAACCTGTCAGTGCATAAGTTAAAGATGCCTGGGGGCAGTCTTGACTTCAACATCTTTCTTTTTTGTGGGGAGAAGGGGAATTTTATCATTTTTTTTGTAATAATTATATCCATATTCTGCAGTTTGGCTAGAGACACTTGGTTTGGTTTTGTTCACCATTTGGCTGTAAAAGCATGTGAGCTAATCTGTGAGGCAGTTGGACCATAGGTTTAATCAGAAAAGTATATCCAGAATTCATATGTTCCACTGGGATTTTTTACCCCTCTTTCTGATTTAAAGTATGCAAAAATTACAAGATAAAGACCTTAAGCCATGTTCAAACTTTGATAGAATGTGGATATTTTTATTTATGTATTTATTTGAAAGTGTCCATGATGATTTAGTTTGTGCATTTTCTTAGCCTTCAGAGTTCTGGAAAGGAAAGAGAATGAAAAATATGTGCGGTTTAAGTTGAAATACTGCACTTTTTCTTATCCTCTTCTCTTTGTTTCCTGTGTGAATTTGCATCACAACTGTATGAGACTTTCTTTTTACCTGTCTTCATTATTTGATTTTTGCATTAGTAGCTATAGGAATGCTAGAATACCAAATTAATAATAGGCTTTTTACTGCAGAACTGCAAATGTGATGTATAATATTGCTTAAGCCTCCCTCTGTCCCCTGCAAAGTGGTAAGGAACATGGCAAAAAGGTTTCAATGGAACAGTCATGATGCAGCATCTCTTAGGAAATGACAGTGAGTTAGAGATAACTTATAATTATTGAGTAGGCACTAAGCTGTTGTATGGGCTTATGATATCAACCTACCAGACTCTTACAAATAAAACTCAGGGTATAGACTGCTGGAAGACTGTGTGCTTTGTTGTACTGAGCACCTATCTATCTATTCTGGTCTTGTCAACACTGCTTGTCATGTCAACAACAAATAATGCAACAGTTTGTATATGTGCACACGCTCATGGAAATTACACAAGGAGCAGGAACCTCTCACTAACCACTGACTTCTGAAAAATGGGGTCCTTTTTAAAACAAAACAATATAAAACAAAAAACCTCAAAATCTTTTGTTCTCCTTGTTGAGAATGGTGGTGAATTATTTACCAGGAACTCCAAAGCCATTTCTGTTATAGATTGCATTGCCTCCTGCTGGTGACACTGCTGTCAGCAGGAATAACTAATGATGTTGTTGAATAATCCAATTTCTGGGCCAGTTCCAAAATCTCCCATGCTACCAAGACAATAACTGAGGTGATAATATGAAGTATTCTTGCCGCATCTTCTTTAAATGCTGGCAAAAATAATATAGCAGGATCCTCTGGAAAATCAGGAGGGAAATCCATTTAAAAAAGGCACTGTTTGCATGTGTCAAGAAATATGATATAAGCACCTTTTTAATTAACATTTTATTCCTGGGGTTTTTTCTGAGCAAGGTAATAAGTACTAGCTGTTTGGTATATATTGCTGAGTACATAAGAGATCTACTTACAGCTCACCAAGCTGACCGCGCTGAGCAGACTGCTGGAATGAATGCCAGAACATAACATCAGGGATCTGAGTGTTGGTATTCTGAATTTTTAGTTCTGGCTTCACCACTAGCTCTCTTTGGGCGTGTGTAAATAAAACAGAGGCCCTAAATTGAAGTGGTGGGTTTTTAAAAACACTGCTACAATTTAGGGTGAAGTAAACCCCCATGTCATGTACACCCGTTTCTTACTTGCCTCTCCAGCAGTGGGGAGGGGAGGGTGAGCTGCTGGCGGGCAGAGTGGTCCCCGGGCTGTGGGGGGAGAGGCTGGTGTTCCCTCCACAGCAGCAGTGGCCCCCCCTAGGTGTCATCCACACTCGGGCACCCAGCTCAGGCAGTCCCAGGGGGTTCTGCAGCCATGGAGGGAAGGACCAGGCCCCTGCACAGCTCAGGATGGCAGGCCGGCTCCAAGGGGGGAAAAAAAAGATCAGGCTCGCTGCTTTTTTTTTTCCTTTTTTTCCCTTTGGTGGAGTCTGCCTTCCCAGACTGCTACCAGGCTGCCTGCATGGGTTCTCTGCAGAGCCCCTGAGGTGCACAGAGCCTGATGCTTCACTCTACGGCTGTAGGGCAGCAAACTCAAGCTCCTCAGAGGTGTTTTAGTTTGCTGCGCCCCACAATCATTTAAGGGACATTACACCACTGAATGTGCTGCAGCGGCTGGAATTAATGCACACTACACCGCCGACATGTGCAAACACCAACACCATTAAAGTGGTGCAAAAGCATTTAACCTGCTTTAAACTGTCATACACACATGCCCCTTGTTTCATCTACACGTGCCCTTTATGACTGTCAGCGAGTCAATTAAGCTTCAATGCCTCTATGTATTTCCCTAGATCGCATCTGTCCATTTCGCATTTCTGGAATGAGTTCCCTATTGGCTCTTTTTTAAACCACAGATAGTTTTGCTTTCCCCTGGATTTTGTGGCACATGGAGATGATGCGCATCATGAAAATATGTAGCTGTGTTTAGGCATCCAGTCAGGCCAGGCCTCTCTTGGTCTGCTATCTGGTACCATTTAAATCAGTAGAGCCTTTTCCATGGTTGGGTGTCGGTGACTAAACCGGTGCCCCACCTGGGCAAGCCTGGGTGAAGAGGGTGTGTGGACACCCAGCAGGACTAAAACCAAGACCTGTCAAAGGGCAGATGAGCTCCCTGTGAGCCAACAGCTATCCATACCTGGATAGGAGATGGGTGCCACCAGGTCATTTTGCCTAAAAAAATCATCAATGATGCACAGCATCTAAGGTGCCCCAATGGACACAGTAGCCTTTGAACTGACAGCACTTGACTTGTATTTAGGGAAGGACATGGTAATGTTTTAAAAATTGGAATATTAGCTGGCCTCTTTGGTAGTTTTCAGCAGAGAAGCCAAGAGTAGAGATGAAGACAAAGGTGCAAGCTGAGTCTTATTAGAGGATATCTTTCTAGATCAGAGTTCAGGTACACTAGCAAAGTGTATGATGAACTTCCTTTGTTACTACCTCGATTATGAGTCCGCAGCGCAAACAGAAGGCCTTGCACCAAAGTTTTCAAGCTAGGCTAGGAACCTAAGCCCATATTTCTCCATCTCAGTAACTGGTCTGATTTTGAATTTCCTTGCTTGTCACATTTGCAAATCAGACTGCTTTATTTAGGTCCCTAAATATAGACTTGCATGCCCATTTTTAAGCTTCCATGTTTGAAAATGTTTGGTTCATTTTTCAAGGTAATTAATGGACTCAGTATTTTCTTTGGTATGTACTGGCTGTATCTACATGACACACTGACTGCACAGTTGTTACTGCACAGTCCTTTTGTACTGGCATACACAAGTGCTAAATGACTGCGCAGTAACTGGCGTTAATGCGCAGCTGCGTCCCTGTACAGACTCTTGGTGGTGTTGACTGCACAGTAGCTCATTACTACTACACAGTAGTGTTGCGCCATGCTTCATGCCACGTGACGCTACTGCGCAATAGTAACGAGCTACCGCACAGTCACCATCTCATATAGATGTGGCCACTGTGTATTTTGTATTAATCATTGGTGCATTCCAATGATATACAACACTGAATGTCTCAATACAGAAAGCACTTTAAAATATTGTTTTAATTTCTTGTATCATATAGAATAGTGTCAAACAAGTACCAGCTATCTAATTAATCTACAGTATTGCCATGGCTATATTTAATACAGCCAAGTGGAATAGCTATTCTTTTTCATTTTAAAATATCTTTCTGGAAGACTCACTTTAATAATCATGTTGCATAGTATTATTCTTTTTCACACTCAACACCTGGAATATTATATATGTGATAGATAAAATAAAGATTGCATTATGTTAAAATTTATGTCACCAAATGATTTGTAATTTAAGATTTAACAAAGTGAATATAATTATTTATATGTGTTTAAGAGACTGTATTGTTTTGCATATTTGTAATGTGCCTAGGAAAAAGGAGTAGTCTCTTCTAATATAATAAATAATTCTCAGCCTTTTTTTTATAAATTAGAATTGATTAATTAATTGGATAAATTAATTTCAAATTTGATCATCTGTGTATCTAAGCTACATTTACACACATTTACATAAATAAAAAAATGTATCTTTTCTAATTTCTTCAATAAAAAAGAAAAAAAATTACTTTTGATTCCTGTTAAATAAATGATCCTTTGCTTTGCAGGATAGTGACAACCTTTGGTGGGATGCCTTTGCAACTGAATTTTTTGAAGATGATGCAACCTTAACCCTTTCATTTTGTTTGGAAGATGGACCAAAGCGATACAGTAAGAAAGAAGTTTATTGTTATAAATATAAACTTCAGTTCTATATATTTTACCTTTAAAAGAAAGACAGACCTGAGAGCCTGGTAAGAAAACTATCACTTCAATGTATTCAGCTACCAGCAAGTTCCATGAACAAATTCATTGGTTAACTTTCTCTCTGAAAGAAATTTAAATTACAAAATTTCTTTTCTACTTCTATACCTGGTATACCCCAAAATAAGCAAGTTCCAAGATGAGCTGGGCAAATAATGAAACACATTCTTCTGGTATTCCTTAGACTGTTTAAGTATATTTGCTTTGCCTGTGTGTGCTCTCTTCTATATATTCACTCTCCCCAAACATTGAAGTGATTGAATTTTGTAGGCAAAAATGTTCACAGGGAAGGAGATTTACAGTGAATTTAAAAATTTGTGCTGGAAGTGCTTCTACATTTGAGAGATCAGAAGAAGTATCAGGAGCGTTACCCTGGCTGGTGTAAATCTCCATTTTTCCACCAATTTCATGGAGATTTGTACCAGCAAGGATCGCCTCTGAATCCTCTCTGACCAATCACAATTAAGCAGTGATGCTCAAATTTAGAATGCACTCATTCAATCCTAAATATATTCAAGTAATGACTAAATCTGATGACATTGTGATTCATTTTCCTGTGCTCCGCAAGCAGAGAAAAGTGCTAAAATAAAATGTTTTGAGTGAATTATTCACTTGGCTCCAGCACCAAGCAACACCAAGATAAGTAAACATTGAAAAACTGCATTGCAAATTGTTTCAATCCATTCCGAGTGACCCCTGTTTCTCTGTGACAGCTTGTACTCTGTGTTTAATGTTCTGAATCTTGCAAGGTTCTTATTTTTCCTCAGTGAGCGATTGTCAGTGTATCACTTGCATGCCTCTAATTCCTTTTATCAATTATCTCAGGTATTTATTTGACAAGTGTTACCTTTTTCTGAAGGAAAAATAACAGCCACTTTGAACGCACATTTTGGGATTAGTGTTGACAGAATTACAGTTTCTTGCCTTTCAAAGCAAGTGATAACTCTGTAAAGGTCCTCAAATTACAGCCTGTAGCAACATTGGTAACAGCTGATCTGTCCTGATTAGGTTGAGTCAACTTGTCAGATATCAGATTTGCTAGTTGTATTATCAGTCCAGAAGGCAGAGATACATCAGCAAAAAAGCAATTAATGTCCAGTTAGATCAGAGGAAGTTGTGTTTGTGGAAAACGGTACAGCATATGAAAGGATTTGTCAAAGGGTAAAATATTCCTGTTGTCACAAATGCTTGGTAATGGTTGTGCTATCTGTAAAGTTGGGTAGTTCAGTGCAGGGCAATGCTGTAATTCTCAGCCTTGCTGTTGATACACATGATTGAGAGGTCAAATTATTGTGAGCACACTAAAGCTGACTAGTATACAGTATTTTTTTTTTTATATCTTGACTTCTGAATAAAATGTTATTGTAACTTTTGTTGCTGTGCTCCTTAATGTTGTGATTAAAACTGACTTTGCAAGGTAGTTTAGATTATTTTCACTTCTATACATGCATTAGCAAATATTAATATAATTCCATCCTGGAGTTTTTACCAATGTTTTATAGCAGCTATATTGCTAACATTCATTGTTACTATAAGATCTCATGTGCCATCTAAGCTGTCAAACCACTGTACTAATGACTGTTACCTGAGCATGATCCAGGTTCCAGAACAACATTTTTGAGTGGCTGGAATGTAAATTGTCCCACTTACAGCTTGCTCAGACATTGTTTGGGTGAGGAGATGGGTAGAGCATTTGCCTTTTTGCCTACTAATGAGGTCTTATATCCTGAAAAGGCTACAGCTAGTTCAGAATGCAGTAGAAATATAGGTCATCTGGACAATTCATTCCTCTCTGCAGTGGTTCTTCATTGAACACAGAGGTCTCTGATTTGCCTGTCAGAGCCCTGTAAAGAATTGGTCCTTGCTACTGGAAAAATTCTCTCTCTCTCCTTGACCATAACCTCACACATTAGCTTTATTCCATGGGAACAATGAACCTGTCGACTAATAATAGGAGGTTTGCATTGTGGGAGATGGAACAGTCACAATAGCAGGACCAAAAGTACGGTATTTTCTAGGAGATGAAACACAAATGATTGGTCACTTCACAGCACTCAGAACTAAATGTCACACCTACCTCTGCCCAACATTTCCTGCAATAATATACTTCCAACAGCAAATTTTAAACATTAATCCTTAAAGGACAAAATCTATGAATGCTGTCATAGAAGGAAGAGGGAAAAATAGTGTCTTCTTAGTCTTGAACCCTTGTACCTCATTGGGTACAGGGCAGAAGGATGCAGCCCTAAACATAATGGATGCATATCATTCCTTAATCATTCATTTGTAGTACTGAAAATGATGGAGGATGGCAACCATATGCCTGTGCTCCAGGATCTTTCCTTAGACTTGTTTCAGTCTGTAAGCATATCAATTACGTATCTGAGACTGGGTGTAGCTGCAACCTTATTTTTTTTTCTTTCTTTTGGGACTTGATTTTCCTCATTTGGGGGGTAGTTTAGCCCTCTCATGAAACTAAAGTCATCCTCATCAGGGTGAACAAATTCTCATAAAATGAAATCCAGTTCTTTGCCCTGTTTTGGAATGGAAAAATAGTCCAAGGTCCCCAGGACACAGCTACAGCCTAGTTCTATGGGAGGTTTACACACAAGCCCAAGGTTCAGTAGTGCAATTGCAGTATGGGTCATTCTCAGTTATTCTGCTTTGAGCCCTTCCTTCCTTAAGTGCAGGTCACAAAGCCCCCTGTTTCTTGTTTTCTGCCCCTTTTTAGGCCTATCTTCCCAGCCTTCCCAACGCTTCTTATCATATCTCTTCTCAGATTATTCCCCAGGGGTCCCTTGGGTCTTCAGTCTTCCCTGTTTGTGTAAAATGCTTGTCCTCAGCAGCTCCTGTTTCTTGTACCATCTTTTTCACCCTTGGCTGAAAAGATATCTTTTCTTTCTTGCTTGTACCCCTTAATGTCTCTCCATCTTCTGTCATTTGTGACCTCTTCCTGTATGTTCTTAAACTCTGTGTTGTGCCTTGCAAGTTGTTTTCCCTATACAAAATAAAATGTCACTATTATGTAACAAAGGTGTGTAAGACACCTATGTACATTCTCTAAACTAGCTTTCAGTCTAGACCCAGATGCAAAAAGACAGACCCTACATTCTTGTGCCTTAGGAAGGGGATCCACATTACCAGTCAGGGAGAGAGTGCCTTTTTCAAACCAAAAGGATAACACAATGCATATCAACATCTACTGAACAAAGTAAGTTAAAAAGCAAACCTGTCAAATTAGTTTCACCAGGTAAGCAAAAGCAAATATGAGATAGTTTTATAATGTTTTGCTTTATTGGGTCAAGAACTCAATAGGGATTATTCAAGAAAAGAAAATTCACTATTTATCCTAATAAAACAGGTTTTTCCTAGTTGTGGATAAAACATACTTGTTTCCTGTTAAGTGCGTTGTATCCTTGCAAAAGAGTAAATACTAGACTCTGATCCATTGTTGCCCAGGCTCTTTGTTTCTTAGAGACACAATATTTCCAGAAAAGATAAGAGAAACAAGTTTGATTGACAGCCCTTAGCAAAGTCTCATCAGCTGCTGTGCTGACAGCCTGGTGATGCACACTGTACTGATGTGGTGGGGACTGACAGGTGATTGACAGCCCAAGACTGGGGAGACAGGAAAGATGAAGCATGCTCAGTAAGAATAATGTGCAGTGTTTATGCAGCACTGCAGAGGATCGGAGCTAGAAAGTTAACTCTTTCAAGGCAAAGTAACATGAACATATAACAGATGTGGCTGCCACTGTATTGGAAATCATGGCTTGTTTAGATTTCTGATTAGCTGAGAGCTTTCTATTTATGAAGGAAATTGGTACTGTAAGGAAAAAAAAAAAAGAGATTTAGCGATCATATTTGTAATTTCAACAGATTACCTAAACTAGATGCATGCTAGATACAGGTGGACTCTTTGGAATGGGCTTATCTGAAGCTTTACATACAGAAATTATATATAGAATGTATTGGAGATTTCATACACTTTTTATGAGCATACATCATTGTGTTGTATATGTGTTTGCATAACTTTAAGCAGTTTAGAAAGGTGGAAATTTCAGAAGCATCAGGTTGTACTAGTTTGCTTTGTGATCTAGAAAATATGAATATTATCAGTTTTATTACTGTTCTGAATCTTTAGGTAATAAGTGAATATATTTTTAATGTTATAGCTGCTATTGTATTTTGTGAATAGAAGGTACAACAATGTGACTATAAAATACTTTGTATGTCATGCACTGTTATTCATTTTCCTATTGTTTGGGGCATGAGATGTTTTTTCCCCCTTCATCCTAGATTTACCTTGGCATGGGTAGAGAAGGTTTTCAAAAGTAATAGTGTAGCGTAAAGCCAAAACTGAACTAAATAGCACTATATGTTAAATCTTACAGGCCTAATATTTTTTTAAAGGCTGAATTTATTTTAACTCATTAATAGAAGGTATTTGAAAAATGGTGTTACATGAAACAGATATATACAGTAGTTGAATTGGAGCTGGACCAGGGCCAGTGCAGGGTCTCTTCATGTCATGCCAGGGCATGCAACTCAATTGTTCTAAAAAGGGAAAAGTAATTAAGGGTGCAGACAGAAGTGACAATTTTTGCCT
>NW_017729033.1:38345154-38346740 GCF_001723915.1 Gavialis gangeticus | reverse complement strand
TAAAGACCATAATTAGGTTCTGCCTCTGCCTTTAGAATATTTTGTTTCTCTGCATTTTTAATTTTATTTCTAATTGCTCTTTTTGTGAATACATCATGCAAGCAGACTGCAAGAGTTGCTTATATTTCTAAGCCAAATCCATTGTACCTTTTTCCTTCTTTACATCTTATGACATTCTGTTAATCTCAGAGACATTTGCTGGATACCATTTACCAGTATAATAGTGGAGGTTTGGGACTGGATGTTTCTCTCAAGCAAGGACTCCTAAGTATATACAGTGGCCATCTGCCACCTTTGCTGACCTGCTAATTGTTGGCAGAAAGATGCTACAAGAGGTACAAGATGCTAGTATATTACCTGTAGACTAAGGATTTTATAAACTGCTTTCTCTCATGTAACTCTTAGAACATTTCAAAATAAATGAATTGCAGTGGTTCTAGGTACATGTCTTCTCTTATTTCTGTTTTTCCAGACAAGTTTCAATCATTAACTCAATGAAATAATTCAAGTACAGAAAAATAAATGGTTGTAGTCTATCAAGATCATTCTATTTAACTGTTCCCTTCTCATCATTTTCAGCACACTTCCAATCTTTTGTATCACCAGTACATTTCATCAGGAGTGATTTCATATTTACAGATTATTGATGAAAATGTTGACTAGTCAGGCCTAATATTGGTCCCTGTGGGATTCCACTAAAGCAACTTCAGTCAGTGTATCCACTTGTTGAAATCGATGTATTCTTGATCCATTTAATACATGCCTTATTCATACTATATATTGCTAATGCTTTAATCAGAATGTCATGTTGTAATAAGTCAAATGCTTTACAAAAGTCTGAGGATGCAGAAAAGTCTAAGGTTTGCTGTACCCAGTTTAGATCTAAGCAGTTTAAAGTAAGCCTTCTACACCTAGATGAGGAGCGGGTGTGAGCAGCCACTCATGTGCAGCCACTCATGACTCCTGGAAGCAACACGGGGAAGCTAGTATAAGTAGCTCAGGGTGGGATCAAAGGGGGCTGGCAGGCCTGTGGGGAGAGAACATTGGTGGTTCAGTAGGAGGTGGGAGATTGCTCAGGCAGGGCCAGTCGGGGAGCTAAATAGCCCAATCAGCTTGGCTTGCCACCCCAGCAGCCAGCAGCCCCGAATGGAAAGAAAGGAGGAGGAAGGCAGACTCAGGGTATGCTCCCTGCGGGGAAAGCCAGAGCTGCAAGGGGTGCTGGGCTCAGCTGTCCCCCACATCTGCTTTGGGGAGAAGTGGGCGGGGCTTTGGCCAATTTCCAGAGAGCCGTAAATACTGTTCCAGTGAGCTGCATGCAACTCGTGAGCTGTGGTTTGGCTACTGCGGCCCTAAGTCTACAACATTTATGTAATTAGCTTTATCAACCAAACTGGTAATCTCATCAAATAATAGATTCATAGACGTTAGAGTTGGAAGGGACCTCAATAGATCATCGAGTCCGACCCCCTGCATAGACAGGAAAGAGTGCTGGGTTCAGATGACCCCAGCCAGATGCCCATCCAACCTCCTCTTGAAGACCCCCAGGGTAGGGGAGAGCACCACCTCCCTTGGGAGCCCATTCCAGA
>NW_017729033.1:38330736-38344743 GCF_001723915.1 Gavialis gangeticus | reverse complement strand
GGGACCTGTCCCGTGCACCACAAGTGCTCAAATATTCTTGCCAGTGGCTGTGCAATGATATCGGCCAGTGCCTTCAGTACCCTCGGATGGAGCTTATCCGGGCCTGCCGACTTAAACCCATCCAGTCCTTCCAAGTGACTCTGCACCATCTCAGGGTCAACGCTTGGTAGTCTGGTGCCCAGCTGTTGTCTCTCTATGAACCCATTGTGAGACTTGTTTTGCCCCTCATTTAGGAACACTGAGGCAAAGAACTCATTGAGGAGTTCAGCCTTGTCCCCCCTGTCTGTCACCAATTGCTTTTGCCCGTTCAGTAGTGGTCCTGTACCGCCCTGGGCCTTCCTTTTACTCCCTATATAACTGAAAAACAATTTTTTGTTATCCTTAACTTGGGGTGCCATCCTCAGCTCCATGGTAGCTTTGGCCTTTCTAACTGCCTCCCTACAGTTGCGAGCTGCGGAGGCATACTCCTCTTTAGTAATTTCTCCCTGTTTCCACTGCTTATATCCCCCCTTTTTGCCCTTACGCTGTTCTGGATTTCTCTGGTCAGTCAAGGAAGCCTCTTGGCCCATTTCTTCCTTTTCAAGAACATACGAAATCATATGTTCTTGAAAAGGTCTATTTTTCCATAAAATCATGTTGACTAGTATTAATTCTTTTACTATTTTTTAATCCTTTGTCAGGTGACAAACTTTTATTGGTCTTTCAGTATTTTTGCTCATATTGTTACAAGATTAAATGAGCAGGTTAATAATATGTGCTTACCTGAGTCATCAGAGTAGCCCTTTTTGAGTACTGGCACAATATTAGCAGTCATTCATCTTTCAAATTTTTCAGGATTAAATAATTAATCCTGATGGATTTTCAGGATTAAATAATTAATCCATTAATTTAATAATGATTAAATTAAATCAAAATTTTCAGGATTAAATATCCTGAATTTATTTTCAGGATAAATATTCTAAGATTAAATAAAGTCAATGGGTCAGTGGTGGACAGGTGGTCTGGAACCTACTGATGAACCTGATGTTGTGCAAGAACATCATTCTTTACAAATACAGAAGAGAAATAATTATTAAACAACTCTGTTTTGTTGTCATTGTCAGATTCCTCCTCCTCCTCCTCAAATTTACCATCTCCATATTGTAATTAAACATCTTAATTCCTAGGATTAATTTTGTTCCTAAAATTCTTAACAGCTCCTTCCTTTATTGTCCTTCGCTCTATCAGCCCAGATTCTTTACCTGCTGGTGCTGTTTCCATTATCAATTTTATACGCTTCATAACTGCCTTTTGTTGATGCTGTTTACTTCTCTTTCTTACATTTGTTATATATTGCTTTTTAAATCTATTTTCTATCTTCATTTTGCTACTGGTCAGGGTGGGATTTTAGCCAAGTTAGTCCTATTGCTTGGCTGTAAAATCATGCCTTTTTATCATCTAATAAATTCTCCTTAAAGAACTCCCAAAATTCATTATTCTATTTTTTTTCCTGCCAGTCAGCTTGCATTTTTTCTAAACTTTGAGAAATCAGTCCTATTGAAATGCAAGTACATTATGGATACAATTTATTGTGACTATGCTTCTCTGTTAGAAAATGATCACTAGTAATTTTTGGCAACTCTAATGAAGTTTTGCTATTAATTCTGATTGCATGTAACCTCCAATATATGTTTTCCAAAATGGAAGTCCCTCAGAACATATGTAATTTGCACACTGTTCAGACTGGTACTTAAGAAATAACTTTTCTAGTCTGATTTGGTGTTGTGTAAAATCCTCATCTACTATCCTCTCCTAAACTTTGTCAGCTTGCAACATAGATCCCTATGCATTCAAAATGCTAGTAAGTACTTCTAAAATAGGTACAAGCATCTTTAATGTAGACTGCCACCCCCTCACATGCCTCTTTTTCCCACTTTGTCCTTCCTGAGTAAGTCCTAACCAGTGATTTCAACATTCCAGTCATGCGAATCATCCCATCAGGCTTCAATAAAGTCAGTGATATCAAATGCATCCTCATCAGTAAGAATCTCTAATTCCTCTTGTTTGTTACCTAGCCTGTTACACATCTCACGTCAGCTGCAGAAATTCCATCTCAGGAAGGTGGTCCTTTTGAAAAGGGTTTCTGTGCTAGCAGTGTTTGCAGGCAGTTCTTACAAAAATGGTCATGCAGCTATTACACAAGTATTATTTATTACTTCCATTGAGGTGGAAGGGTCCTGCACCAGAGGGTCCTAATCCTGATTCTAATTGGTGCTGTACAAACACAGGAGAGTAAGAGAGAATCTCTCCTTTAATGACATAACAATGTCATAATATGAAGTGTTTATGGGCCCAACCCAAAACTCAGCGGGAAAGCTCCCTGGGCTTTGATTCAGGCAATTTGTCCCCATTTAAAAAGCTCTCAGTTCTTTCTTTTCTAGTTAAAACAATAATGAAGTAGTGACCGTGCTTGTATGTCAATATATGTTTATACGAGAACACCAAACAGCTGCTTAACATTAATATTGTAACTGTGACAAGTTAATTCTTTTCTTATTTGCACAGGGAGAGTTTGAGCCATATACTAGGGAACAGAATTGGACCATCTGCTTGTATTTTATTTTTGTCTGTGGTAGGTGGCAGGCAGATCAGTACATTGGCTGTAGATGGCCTTAACACATTAAATATCTGTCTTTATTAGGTACTCAAATACTTTATAAAAATGCCAGTGTTCTTAAGTATTTTAAAATAAATTTTGATATTATATCAGTAAGATTTAATATTTTATGGAGACACTTTCTTCCATTAAAATAAAATTATCAGCCACCCTTATGAAAAAGCAATCATTACTTTCTGTTAGTCCCTGAAGTGGTCGGTTAAAATGGTGTAGTAACAATAATTTTCATTTATTACCATGCAAATCACCAGATTGATTATGGTTTTACTAATACATTTGATGTGGGATAAATTGATCAGTTCCTGTAAAAATAGGGACCAGCTTAAATCTTCAAATCTGAACCCCATGGATTCTTGGCTTTATTTTCTGTTTTCATTTGATTTTGACCCTTCTTATTCTGGATGAAATATCAAATGAAAGACATAGACAAGAACTAGAGAAGAGAAATACTCTCATGAAAGAGCTTATCATCATGAGATTTCCATCCTGACTTCTGGAGCAAAGAAATTCAGAGGCTCGTAACCAAACTTGTTACCCATGTAGAGTTTTATTCAGAAAAAGTATAAACTTGATGCTTCAGAACTTACTGATCATCTGCAGACATTAAAAAAAAAAGACTTCCTTTCTCTATCATTTATAGAGCTGTTCAACAACATGGTAATAATTCATTATGGGTTTTCCATTTCTTTTTTTGAAGCCTCAAGTGTCAGTGATTAAACACATCAAAGTAGCGAAGTTTGTAAGTCTGTTGTACAGCAGCTTTCTATTAATTTGAAGCTATTAACTTTGTGTATATGAATGTAAATGTTTGTATGTATGTTTAATATATAATTCTTATATGGATTTTTTACAATTTATTTGGATAATGCAGAAGTATTCTGTGCGATAGGTGTTATTTCTGAGCAGCAGGTGTTGACCTATAGCCCAGTGTTTTAAAATTGCTGAATAAGATAGTATATTGAGGATCACCTAAAATTATAGAATCTTTACTTGTTTTGGAAGTTGGACTAAGTCAGCTTGAGCACTGTGATTATTAGAAATAGAGCTTAAAACTGATGGAACAAAGAGATACTATTCCCAATTCCATATCTCAAATGTTTCTGAATTAATGTGGATGCAATTATGAAAAGTTTTAAAAATTTGACTGTATGGCAGAAAGTAGGGATGTTATACTGCCACTACCTTTCTTTATCATATCAACTGCATTGCCGAAATTATATATTTCTTCAAGTCAGGGAAAACTAGTGCCAAGAAATGTGATGGGGTGTACTTGGTAGCCGTGTTGGTCTGAGACAAAAAGACATACAAAAAACTAGAACTCTTGGTTCCAAAATAATACCTTTTATTAGACCAACTGGAAAATTCCAAGAAAATTGTCCTTTTCTGCAAACTTTCAGGATCAAAGCCTTCGTCAGGCTCTGGGAAAAGTGTAGATGGTACAAGATGGTAAAAAGTCTCCGTGGGTGTCTTGTACTAAGAGCAAAAGATGGCAAGGCTTGTGATGCCTCTCAGTTCTTGTGGTGTTCACTGTAAGGTCCTTTAAAATGTCCTGCTTTATGCAGAGATGGTTTTAGACTTACTGTAGAGAGGTTAGTTGTGCCGCAGTGATGAAGCTGGTGATTAGGTCTTTATTTGGACAACTTTTTTGACATCCTGAATCCAAGTCATTGAGTATCTCGAAGATGAGGGCACACATCTTGGACATGATTTCGTACTGATTGGAAAACCAGAGTAGACAACAGAGATGTTTGATGTACTGCAGGTAATCTGCTTTATTGAGGAAACTCACAGGAGTTTTTGGAGGATTCTAAGTGCTGAAAGTTCTGTGCCTACGTCTATTTCATTGCTGAAGTCCAGGGAGGATGTAATATAACTGTAGCTGACCAAGGCTGGGCCATATGCACCAGGATGGGATGGAGTCTAGTAGCTGACCAAAGATAGCAGGAAGCATTTTCTGTGCACCTTGCTAAATGAGAACTTGGTGAAGAATCTAGGAGAACTATCCCATAACTACAAACTGATCTAATCAATGGTAACTGGCAGCACCATGGCTCCAAATTTTTCAGAATACCCTCCTTTAAAAATAGCATCTTTCTGTTGCTGAGGTTAAACTTGAGCTGTTCTTTATCCATGAGCTAGTCTTGGAGAAAGCTGAAACACTGGCATTAGTGGTAGTCTGTATGTGGTATAGAATAAATACAGTTGTGTGTTACCTGAATATTGGTCACACTTTTTAGTACGTAACACCTGACCAGTACACCTAGCGGATGCATGTAGATGATGCTCATTTGTTGTGTCTTTTACAAATCCCTTAGTACTCCCATTTGCTTCTAAAAAATAAGTCAGACATTTTAATATACAACAATGTATCGTGTTGTAGTTTTGGTGAGTTTACAATGATATTGTATGTATACTATTAAGCATGATTTGGTGGTTTTATATTTAGTGTTCAAAGCTAATTCTTATCCCTCACATTTGACCCATATTCCTTTGTGGTATATGAAACTAAAATGAAGTAAACTGAAACTACTCAGGGGCTTTATCTTGTGATTTTGTTCTATTACATATTATTTTATTTTAATATTTTATCTGTATTTATAATTTATCTGGTGTTTATTGTAAGCCACCCTGCCCATCCTTTGGTGGGGCAGCATATAGGTCTAATAAATACATATACTAACATGTTTTGAAGGAGGATGAGTAACAAGTTGCTTGACTGCCAGGCTATATAGTAGGGCTGTGCAAAACTTCAGTAGCTGATTCGATTCGGAGGAGATTCGGCTTGATTCAGCGGCTAAATCTCCGAATAGAGTTGGGAGACCCATTCATCTCTCTGAATCAAATCGGAAACTTCTGAATCAATTTGGAGAGATTCGGCCATAGACTATATAGGCAGGCACTAGGTAATGCCCATGGGAGCAGCTAGGAGAGCAGCTGGACGAGCCCTGGCTTGAGCTGGCAGCCCCAGGAGAAGCTGCGGCTCGTCCGGCTGCTTCCCCAGCTGCCCCAGCCCCGCCTGCCTGGGTGAGACAGTCGGTGCTGGCAGCCCCAGGAGAAGCCGTGGCAGCTGGGGGGAATGATTGGGGGAGCTGGGGGAATGAAGAGAGGCTTCCCCCCAGCTCCTGGTTTGATTCCCCACCTCCCGGTTCAATCCTCCAGCTCCCCAGTCATTTCTCCCCAGTCCCTGAGGCTTCTCCTGGAGTTGCTGGCTTGAGCCGTGGCTTGTCCAGCTGCTTCTCCAGCTGCCCTTCTGCCAGGGCAAGGCAGACAGTGCTGGCAGCTTTGGGAGAAGCTGTGTAAGCTGGGGGGAATGATCGGGGAGCTGGGGGATCAAACCACAAGATGGGGGATGGAGCCAGGAGCTTGGAGGAATGATTTGGAACTTTCTCCCAGCTTCTGGGCCAATTCCCTAACTCCTGGTTCGATCCTCCATCTCCCCATTCATTCCCCCTAGCTTCTGTGGCTTCTTCTAAGGCTGCCAGCACTACCTGCCTCACCCTGGTGGGGGAGCAGCTGGATGAGGGGCTGCCGGCTCAAGCCAAGGCTTGTCCGGCTGCTCCCCCAGCTGCTCCCATGGGCATTGCCTGCCTATAGCCTGTGGCCAAATAAGATTTGGCACCAAATATCTTCAGATTCGGATTCAGCTGAATTGAACTGGGATAGTGATTTGAATCACTGAATCATATCACTGTCCCTCTGAATCGCCAAATCTGAATCCAAAGTGAATACTTTCCGCTTCACACAGGCATACTATATAGCAGTTCCTGTGGGTGATATGCAGTCGTCATCTCACGAGTCTGAAGGGATATTACCAATGATGCCTCCAGAAAATTCTCCACATCAAATGGGAAGATCACTGCACAAATGCCAGCATCCTTGCTGAACCCAGTGTTACCAGCGTTGAGTTGGTGATCCTCAAGCATCAACTTTGCTGGACTGGATATTGTGTATGGATGCTCAACTTGCAAAATTAGTGCTCTACTCTCAACTTAGTAACACCTGAGATCTTATGACGGCAAGATGAAATGCTACAGGGGCACATTGAAGGCATCTCAAGAAAACAGATGCTGACAACAAGAAATGGGAGGAACTGTTGGCCGACTGACCTCAACTGCACTGCAACGTCAACTAAGCAACAGCCTGTTTCAAGGTGAAGCATCTTACCCTCAAAGTAGAGAAGAGAGAGTGGAGGAAAGAGAAGGAGAGAAATCCTGGCCTGTGGCCTCTCCCTTGTGGAAAGACCTGTAACTTCTGCAGAAGGGCCTGTGGCTCAGGGATTGGTGTTTTAAGTTGCCTCAAAATCCATCAATGAGTCATGGTAGAGATCATTCTTGAATCAAGGGATTGGTGATAATGATAGCAGTTCCTATTCTAAACCCCTCTAATAAGCCTGCAGTCAGTGCCTCCCACTATCAGTCCTTCCCCCATGGATTGGGATGCAGCCTGGGATTCTGGAAAATATATGGGTCCTCTGGCCCCATGCACTCACAGTGAGAAGTGAAACACTTCAAAACAATACTTCACTTCAAGAAGTGTCATTTTGGAGCATTCAGCTGTTTTTGGAATATTTCAAAGGACTTTGTACAAGTGTCTGGCTAGCCCTTTGAAGCATTTCAGAGGCATTTAAAACATTATGTTTGTTACTTTTGTCTATACCCTAAGTTAGCTTGGGTTGACAATGAGATGAAAAGTGTTGAAATTTCCTTCGTGCCAGAATCCCCTGGGCATGCATGCGTAGGGCTGCCAAGGTAGGTCACCATTGTCTTTCCTCTTCTAGGTGCCACCCAGGAGCTGAGTGTCTCTGGTGTTCACCTCTTCCCTCCCTCTCCCCTCCCCTAAATTCAGCCTCAGGGAAAAGAGGGGCTAAGCAGCAGCAGTGGTGTAGTGGTTCTCAGTAGCATCAGTACTCAGCTTCTGGGCTCTGGAGCTGCATGAAAACTAAATGAGCAGGACCACTGCACCTGTTTGGGGGTTACTATTTGGCAGTATTCCTCTACCAATTGGGGCCTACTAATTAGCAATATAAGCAGGATGTACAGAGGTGAAGCCAAAGCACCTACCCATCTAGAAGCATTGTAACATCTTGTCATGTGACTCTGCTGTATACTTGTCATGTGACTCTGCTGGTCCACCTTCAGGTTAGAGTAACCCATTAGCTGTTTTATGTCTGTTGGGAGAAAGAGTCAAGGGAGGCCCTTCCGGGGGGTGGGGGGTGGTTCTTGTTACCATTGCACTGGCTTCCTTTCCTAAGTAGTCAAAGTCTTCCTGTCTCCAGTCATGTTCATCCCATCTTGCAGCCCTTCTTTCAAAGACTGTCAGGGAAGAAACATGTTACCATAAATAAAAGAAGATACCCAAGTGTTTCTTTTGAAGTTTATACCAGTATTCTTGCACCAAGTCTCATACAATGTGCCCCTCTTTGCACTGTTGTTCATCTGAGCAGGCTACATATCAGTTTGACAGGTCCTCCAGGGTTCAGGCAGCTGGAACTGGTGGTTGATCTTAGCATGGCCTGTGATAATTCTACAGTAAGAGGATGATCCTTACCATCCAGCAATAAACTTGTCTGTTCCTGCACAAATTCCCTTAGTGGGATTCAGGATTGGTGATACCGCAGCTGTCAGGGTTGAGCAACTTTTGCTCCCATGGAGTTCTCTGCTAATCAGATTTTCTTGCTTACAGCTGGTATCTTCATACCCATTCTTTTACCTCTGCTGGGAGAACCAAGAGGTCCTGTTCCAAGAACACCACTTCTGATACTTGTCAGCATGACAACATCTTACTCATATCTGACTGAGGTCTTTTAGTCTATGTGTCAGCTTCTGAAGTCATGCAATCAACCCATACTTTTCTTCACATAAGGAGTGATGCTGCATTTCCTCATTTATTTGGAGTTATTTAACATTGTTTTCTTCATGATCAAATAGACAGAGACGTGCCGGCTGGTCCAGAGCTTGGTAGGCCATTGCCACTTTTCTTGTCTAGGTAGATGCCAAGTAGAAGACCCATGACTCTAGATCCCAGCAAGCACAGGTAGCCAGGTATTCAGATGTCTCCAGATAGCCCTCTGGATTATCTCCAACACTGGGCCATCTGCAGAGTGGGTATGTCCCATAGTAAAGGACAGTGAAAGCCTAAGTTCCAAAAGGTGGTGGTTTACTGTTAATCCATTAAATCTCTTAGGTTCAAGGAACTGGCGTTTTCTAATGAGCAGTAGCGGTGTCAGCGTTTGTATCTATGCACATCCCAAATGTTACTTGTTTATGTAAGGTCTTGACTTCTTGTTGGGTAAGAGCTGGAGAATCCCTTTCATGGTAGGTCTTCAACATAGGCATTCACCAGGTTGCCAGGCCTGTGCCATAGCTAAAGGGAGTTCTTACTTTCAGTACTGCTTATGGGGCTAGAATATAGCCACTTACATGAGCCTGTAGGACACTCTCCTGCCCTTTAGGAACCTGGTCTTCTGGTCTTCCAGTTGAACCACTAGCTTCACTTGAGCCCTCACATAATTTTCCCAGGTGTGACAGGAATTTCATCCCCCCCCACTGCCTGGGGAGGGGAAAGAGGAGGAAGGAAGGCGGGGAGAAAGTAGGTGGTACGAGGGAATAGAATACTTGGTTAGCTTCTTACTCCCCTTTCCAGAACTCCCACACTTTCTTTTTATTCTTTGTGAGATGTGATCTTACTTTTTAGGCACCTCTCTGCCATCTGATGAGCTCTCTCAGGATAATCCTAAACTCCTGTGACAGCCTGGGTTGCCACCTCTTATCCCCAACTGTTGCTGAGTCAATCAATTAGCTGCAGCTGCTGTGGTAGCTGCTGTGACCCATAACATCTTAGTGGCTGTCAAAGAGTGGCATCTGCAAACTTCATTACACAGGAGAATATGATCATGGAACTTGCATGTGCTGTGTGCATTTTTGGAAGCCTGTAGATCCTTCAAGTCATAGGGACTGAAATACCCTGTATTAACATTTCTTTTTTTCTTTTGTCATCATGAAACCAAGAAAACTCCTGTGTAACTACATATTCAGCATTCTACGTTCAGATTGCATGGTAGAGAACTCAAATCTAAGGAATGTAAAAAAAAAAAAAAAAAAAAAAAAAAAAAAAAAAAAAAAAAAAAAAAAAAAAGAACCTTAACTGGTCCCAGTGGTAACATTTTAAAAAACACTTTAGTGATTATGACTTAGGCATTTTGAAAATTTTGCTCATATATCAGTAAAAATATTTTGGACTTCTATAACAAAACATACCTCAAGAAAATCTTTTAAAAACTTCTTTAGTTTGCATAAGATAAATTTATACCAGGTGTTATGTTAAAGTAATAATTTGAGTAAATATATGTGATCATATTATTAGACTCTGTACTGTAATCCATATTCAGAAATAAGTATTATTTAGATTTGTGTCAATTTCAACATGGGTATTACCTGACTTTTGAGTATATTCCAATGTATTCCACTCTTTTGCTTTGAATGTGTATTTAGAGTAAACAGCAATACTTGTTTCTATTTATGGTAGGCAATTCATCTCCTAACTTCATAGATATTAGCTTGGCCATGGTGACCTATGCATTTGTCACCCTCAGATCTGCTGTAACACATTGAATTGGGAATGAAAATAATGGCCTAGCAGGGGTTTGAACTAGTGTTGAAAATGGCAGCTTACTTGCTAAGAAGAGATCAATGCAAGCACATGATACTTCTAAGAGCAGGGAACTATGCTTGTCTAACTTATGATATGAGAAATTAGAAGGGCAAATCATCACAGATGGTGCTGAGGTAGAAAACAGAGAGATCCCTCACATTATATTCTTCTAGAAATAAGGGAAAGAGCAAGAGATAAATTGTCTGGAGTTTGCTTTTTTTCTTATAATTTATAAGTTGAGGAGTATAGGCTAAACCAGTGGTTCTCATTTTTTTTGGACTTGAAGCACCCCTTATTGCACTCAAGATACCTGGCTCTCTGCACCTTTTGTGAATTAAGTGGCATCACATTTCAAAACTAATTTTATATATTACAGCGCTTACCTCGTTGCACAGGGTCTGGGCAGTGTAGATGGGAAGTTGTATGTGTCTGCTTATCTCCTCATACCTCGCTTAATTTCTCGTACTTTTTGAGGATCCTTTCAAAAGATCTATCACCCTGGTTGAGAATCACTGGGCTAGACCATCTGACTAGTTAAATGCAAGTCATTTTATTACATATTGTAGATGCTAGTAGATATTCAGGGTATACAAAATTATTTATTAGCATCACACTCGAACAGTTTCTTTAGTCCATTAGGTAGTGAAAGTATGTTTCAGTTTGAGAATTCTCTGACTTTAATCTCTTTCTATTAGTGCATTCAACTTCTGTCACCTTCATTATAAAATAAAGGTTATCACAATTATGCAGCATTTATGTATTGTCTTTTTGAAACTGATACACTTACCTACCAGACCCTGGCATAGTTCCCCAGACTGGTTGATAGGACCTGACATGTACTTTTCTGTGTGCTTTGAATTTACAAGCATGAGTCAATGAGATTTGAAAGAGCCAACAATGAATCTAAGTCCCTCTTACATGCAGTTTTCAAACAATTAATTCTAATATTAAATGGAAGGAGCTGGGAGCCTGAGGCAGAAAACAGGCATCCATGCCAAGGCAGGATGCTGCTGTTCATGTATGCATTAATAGGTGATCTTAATATTATGTATGAAAAACATACTATTACTCTACAAACATTTCAAAACGACTTCTGTCTTCCTCTGTTTTTTCCCATTGTAAAACCATATTTGTGCTTTGATTGTTTATCTTTATTTTGGAAAATGTAGTATTTGATATGTCAAGTTAGCTTAGTTTCACTGGGAACAAAGAGGGCCTCCTGAGAAGCTGATTATAATGAAATCCAAGTCAGTAATACCCAAGCAAGACTTCTGTCATACCTATTGTATACTTCATCTGTGCAATGGTGGTGCAAAAAGGGGAAGGGGAAGGGAAAGGATAATTATTTTCATAGTGAAGGATACCTAGTACAAGTATGCATAAGTACTTTTTTAAAAAACACCTTCAGAACTGGGGATATATAATGCTGCCTGAGAAAAAGAATTTGCCTGTGCAAATTCTCACTGTAAAAATATATTATGTCATATATTTGACGTCTTGCCACCATTTGTTAAAGTCAAGTGCATTTATCCATTTTGCTGTCGAGGTATTCACAAAACTTATTTTTGTGTGCTTTTTCATATAATAATTATCATTTTTTTCAAAGCCAATGGCTTAATGACCTTGCAGATTTTCAAGAGTATTTAACTTCCCTATTCAAAGAATATCTTGGAAAGGATAAACAATGTTTGATTGATTATATACAAGTAAACCTACAATTTTAGGCATTGTACGCTAACATTTTTTATACAAATGACATATTTTACACAAAAATTTTAATATGCAAAACTGCATCTTTCTTTTTAAATAAAGGTAGACCAAAAACATCAGTAATTACAAGAGAGATTACACAAGTTCACAACAGTGCAGCAGCTATTTTTCACTCACAGGTTAATTACCTTGTAAAACTAATGTCCAACTAGCTTTATATCTTATTTAAGAAAATAATCTGCTCATCAAATCCAGGCAGACCTCCAGCCTTGTTCATCAAAGTTTTGGTTTGGAAGCTTAGCTCTAGGTGTTCTATTTAGAAGGAACTAACCTCTCTTCCATGCTGACTTGACAATCCATTGTTTCTTGCTCTTAGCTCCAAGCCTAAATTTCAACCTGTTAATTTTTAACTGGCCATATCTGCATGAGATATATACAGTGCCCACTGGAATGGTAAAGAAGATGATGTGTTTCTATATTAAAAGAAAGAATTGCATAGTATTTTCTTCTCCTTTGTCCCTTCCCCCCACCTTTTATAAGTAGTTTAGAACATTATTGGCCACCTTTTTGGCCACCTTTTGTTCTCTCTTTCCTTGCTTATTTTGCACATTAGAGTCTGTGTGCCGAGATGCCAGGTAACACAAGCACTAGGTCTACTTTTTTAATAAAACATAAAAGTTTCCTTGGATGATGTGGGACAAATCTTTATATGGAAATGTATTTCTTTAATTGATATTTCAAATGTAGGTATCATTTGGTTCATGATGCTGCTGAGAACAGTTGATGAACTCAAAAATCAACTGAAGCCTCACTTAAAATTATATTTGCTTTCTTCTTGGAGGAATCTAACTTCCTGTTTCAGGACCTAGATGCTTCCGGTTAGGGCTAAACACCAGAAAAAAAGGAATTTATCATATTTCAGTATGAACTTTGATAATGAACATCAGCACAGATAGCACACAGAGTCTTAGCTAATATTAATTCATACATTGCATGTGCATGGATTCCTTTTTTTCTCACACTGAAGACATTGTAATATTTTGTGTAATTTATTTATCTTTCAAAATAGCACAAAAGTTTTAATCTGTCAGCCATCATTACTAGTTACAATTGCAGCAGAGGTAAAATGATTTTTCTCAAGTTTTCAGTTTATAGCATATTCTCAAGCTTTTCAAAGCTGCTACAAGATATCTCGGAGACAACATGCATAATGCTGCCTATTAGATCAGGTACCTTGGATTCCTTAGAATGTGTGTCAGGACTGGCAGAAACTCTTACTCATTTTGTCATTGACCTTATGAGGGTTACCTTGAAATTAAAATCAACCCCCACGCCCTCAATTTTATTCAATGATACTGTTTCACATATTAATGTGCAATGAAAATTGTTTAGTGGGTCTGGAAAATCTCAGGCTGATTTGTTAGAATTGGTCCTCAGCAGAGTCTTTCACAATGTGTTCTCTCTGTGCCTCAAAATAGGAAGTTACAAACCGCACTAAAAATACAACAAAATTTAGGCTTCAAATTCTGCACGCACATATGCTTTGTCTCTGAAAACTAGGTCTTTATTTTCATTAAGAAATCCTGATTTGCTAAGTATAAGATTTATCAACATACCTCAGCATTCCCTGACCTTGAGCAAGAGTACCTTTATATATGTAATAAATCCAGTCCCAGAGCCTACCCCTTTGCCTAAACCTAATTAATGTGGAAGGTGGGAAATGACCAAACAGAGCAGTTTGGTTTTCCTCCCAACTTAAAGGTGTTGAATAGGGCTGTGTGAAGCTTCAGCCCCTGATTTTATTCGGCGGAGATTCAGCCCGATTTGGTGGCTGAATCTCTTGTGAATGCTGCAATGCTGGGGCGGATGGAGTGTCCCACACGAGCGCAGGGCGCTCCCCCGCACACTTGGCAGCAGACCTGGAAGTGGACCAGAAGCACTTCCAGTCCACTTTCGGGTCCACTGGGGAGCATGCAGCGGGGGGGGGGGGG
>NW_017729033.1:38327892-38330616 GCF_001723915.1 Gavialis gangeticus | reverse complement strand
CAAAGCCCCCCCCCGCCCCTTGTGGGTCCCCCGGGGGGGAAGGCGGGGGGGGGGGGGGGGACGTGCTTCCATGGGGCTCTCCATCTGCCTCAGCATCGCAGCGTTCATGAACTGTGCCTGGTACCTTGATGTATATAGAAAAAGCATTTAAAGTTGTGTCTACGGCCAAATTGCTGATTCTCCAAATCAGCATCGAATCTTCAGATTCGGCCAAATGGAATTGGAGACAGTGATCCGAATCAACTAATCGAATCACTGCCCCCAATTTAGGCCAAATCCAAATTCGAATCAAATGCAGCCCATTTCACACACTCCTAGTGTTTAACCAATGCATTGTCAGAATAATGGACTGCCCAACTTCCCTTGTTTTCAAACTATCTCTGAATTGAGTATAAAGCTATGAAATGCTGCTGTGCAGCCCTACAGATTTTGGTATACTGTGCACCTGCACAAGGAAGAGTAAGATGGGCCCTGCCTGTCTTTTGCCCAGGCAACATTTTCTAAGTAAGAATTTCACAAGAAGTTGCTGATTGTTCCTTTGCACTGAAAACTAAATAGGGGAAATATTATATGAACAGTAGCATAATGTGAGTGGGGGAACCACAAGTGGGGCATTATGCTCAGGTATCAGTTCAAAGGAGGTGTCAGTGCTGCCACTGCACCAATAACAGCCCATGTTTAGGGAGCTTGTGTTGAGGCAGCAGCAGCCTGTGCTGTTACTGCTGCAGCTCCTGTGCAAGGAACTAAACACTCAGTTCTGTCCCCCAACCCTGCATCTTTGGGGAGCACCACTTTGTGCTGTCCCTATTTTGGTTGAAAACCTCTCCTGCAAGATTCCATTTCAAATGTATACTCCCCTTCAAATAGCAGCCCACTGACATGCAAGGATTAACTGAAGGCTAACTAAAGTTTCTTTTAAATTTGGGAGGATACAGCCATTTCTTTAAGTTTAGCTTAACCCAGGTATCACAAACCTATCCACGGAGGACCCCCAGAGCCCCAAGTTTCTCCCCACTATAATGCCTCTTGTCCCAAACAACCTTTGTTTGTCCCAAAGAACAAACAAAGGGTGTCCCAGGATAACTCATTACCCCCACAAACCTCAGATCCACTGCCCTTACAGTGAACATGATAGCTGTAGTAAGGGGATGTCTGCCAGCTCTAGAGTTGTGAAAAAAAAAACTTAGGCCCCCCTTTTCATAGAAGTGGCTAGCCTGGACTATCAGTTTCTCCAAAATAACTTTCCATGGGTGATCAGTAAGGAGACAAAACAGCAAAAGGATTTATTATGTAGGAGGAAAGAATTATACAAGCAAAACTGACCACAGATTTGGAGACAGAAAAACAAACAAGCACAGTTTCTTATCCTCTCATCAGGCTGTCCCCCAACCCTCCTGAGACTCTTGGCAGTGATTCCAGAACTCAGGCTCCCTTCTGATTCTGCCGCCCCTGACTACTGGCTCCACCTCCAAAGCTTGAGATCCAAAAGGCCACAATGCTATTGCAGCGAGGCTCTAAAAAGCCTCCAAACACAGTCCCCTTCCACTGTCAGCATTATTCTCATTGCTCACAAGTCACTGGACTCCTCCAGAAATGTCTCTTCTTCTGACACCTGTCATTCTTCTAGCCTTATGGGCCTTTTCTCTCAGATGCCTTTGCTATAGGGGAGTTGAGTTCCCCATTAAACAGTGGCTCGGGTATTTGCTAAATACTTCACTTGATTATTTTCCAGTTACAGCATGAAGTAAGTACATTTATATCAAATGCTATTGTGTATACAGATATAAAAATGACAAAACTGAACCCAGGTTCATACTAGCTACAAGCAGAGACTAAACACCATAGGAGTAAATCTAATGGAAGAGAATGTTTGTGCATGCCACACAATGATTTCCAAGTGCACCTTTATTTTTGGATGAATCCATGACACCAGGCATTCACTGTTCTTATCTTCTCTACGTGGGGAAGCTTCTCTGGGCAAGCTGTTATTAACTTTGACCAACTTTCTCCTGGAGTTATGGGGCTGTCACATACTGAATGCTCAGCTTAAAAATGCCACAGTTCACAAGAATTAGAAAATTCAGTGTTAATATTGTTCTGTGCTGGTCAGAGTGCCTAGGGTATCCAGAGTGCCTATGGATGCCCTAGGCACTCTGATCAGACAGAGCTTTGATACAGGTGCAGAAGAGCTGGCCTCTCCCTAAACACTAAGTAGGACAAGACTTGCCTGTCCTGCTCCATCATTCAGGAAGTAGATCTAAATAGAAGTAAGAAGGAAGGGACAGCACTTGACTCTATCAACTGGAGATAAAGGGAGGCTGCTGAAGTTGACTGTAAGAGTGAGGAATTCTGCAAAGGGAGCCTTGGTGATGGGGATAGTCAGTGTTCAACTGACACTTGGACTCTCGTGGGGGGTCTGTGGTAGTGGCAGCCACTGCTGCTCCCGCCACTGCCACGACTGCCACCTGAGCTTCTTAGAAAGGCGTGGGGTGAACTGGGGGCTCTCATCTCTTATAGGGGGGCTCTTGTTACTTATGGTGGGGTTTATCTCTTATGGGGGTGCAGTCTCCCCCCCCAAGTCCCCCTGTATTTTGATCCCTGGGGGTAGTAGACTTGTGAGGTTGCAGGACTTGAGTGATGGGCTTGAGGAGCAAAGAGTGCTCGGGGGAAGGGAAGGAGGGGAGAGGAATCATAGAATCATAGAAGTAGGGTCGGAAGGGACCT
>NW_017729033.1:38326594-38327881 GCF_001723915.1 Gavialis gangeticus | reverse complement strand
ACATCCCTTGCCTTAAGTGCCTCTGCAAGCTGGCCTGAAAAGTTTGGGAGTTTGGGAGCAATGGAGCTGAGCTGTATATTTTTGTGTGTTCACATTTAGAGCCAAATTCTCTTAACATTTAAATGCCTAAAGGGAAATTTTCTAACCAAGTAAGCACTTTTTTAGGCACTTACATAGTTTATGATTCTATTACTTGTGCAGGGGGCAGATCCAAAGGGGGTGCAGTAGTGCGGCTGAATCCCCCTTTCAGATTAGATCACACTCTGGGAGCCCCAATGACTTTTGTAAACTCCCCAAAGCATGTAAGAATTCCTCTCGTTCCTCTCCATACTCAGGCAGGTCCCCTCCCCTCCTTTTCTCCTGTCCTTTCTCTCTTACGTCTTCTCCTGCCTGCTCCTGGGGGGACTGGGAAGGGTGGGGGAATGCACCCCCACCCATCTCCACTGCTCCTACTGTTCCTGCTGAGCCCAGCCTCCTCATAGCCCACCTGGAGCAGGCAGGAGGGGTGTTGGGGTTTCCCTTGCCCTAGACAGCATGGAAAGCAGTAACAGCAGGCAGGGGCTGGGTTGCAAAGGGAGGGAAGGGGATGTGCCTCTGAGCATGAAGTGGAAGGGGGGATTCTTACCTGCTTTAGTGACTTTAAACTGTACTTAGAGGCTCCAGCACTCAGACCTACCTCCACCAGTTTGTGCTGGTGGTAAGGGAAGGAGGCTGGGAGTGGGGTGCAGCCACTTCTACAGTGCAGGTGGCTGCTCCTTCACCTCCCATTGCCAAATCCTGGATCAGCCCCTGTCAGTGTGGATACATAAGTGTCCACATGGCTAGTGGAGTCTAGGTTGTAGCTGTGTTGGTCTAAGGATATAGGCAAACAAGGTTCTTTGGGTAAATCTGGTATCTTTTATTAGACCAAATCAAATAGTTGGAAAAAAAATCTTCTTTGCAAGCTTTTGGGTACGAATATCCTTTGTCTTTCAGATGGCTAGTGAACCTTTGCAATAGGCTGTGCACTGCCTGGGTATGTATAGTTTGGCTGCAAGTCTCAAAAATTTGCCTAGCAAAAGTCATGACTAGCTGAGGGTGCGGGTTCTCATGTTCTAGCCCCAATAGATGAATGGTCAGGGCACTTACCTAGGAAATTAGAAGTCCAGGTTTTAGGCCACCCTCATCTAATACAGTACTCTAACTTCAGGTTAGATATTATTATAGAATCATAGAAAATTAGGGTTGGAAGGGACCTCAGAAGGCCATCTAGTCCAACCACCTGCTCAAAGCAGGACCATCCACAAC
>NW_017729033.1:38312413-38321594 GCF_001723915.1 Gavialis gangeticus | reverse complement strand
CTCATCTAATACAGTACTCTAACTTCAGGTTAGATATTATTATAGAATCATAGAAAATTAGGGTTGGAAGGGACCTCAGAAGGCCATCTAGTCCAACCACCTGCTCAAAGCAGGACCATCCACAACTATATCATCCTAGCCAAGGCTTTGTCTAGCTGGGTCTTAAAAACCTCCAAGGAAGGAGATTCTATCACCTCTCTGAGTAACCTGTTCCAGTGTTTTACTACCCTCCAAGTAAGAATTTTTCCTAATATCTAATTTAAACTTTCCTTGCTACAACTTGAGACCATTTCTCCTTGTTCGAGTGCCTTCTAGTGCTCCTTGTTCTTATGCTTCTTGTTCTAGTGCCTTCTCCAGCTCTCCTTTTCAAGCTGACCCTATGGGCAACCAAAAAACCCCTGAAAAAGAATGTGAGATAGAGAGTGTGATGGAGAATGCCCTTGGAGGGAGCCAGCCCAGGGTTTTAACTTGGATCAGAATGGGGCAGAAATTTTCCCACTGTTCTTCATCCATTTTATCAGTGGGATATCAAATGCAAAGTGTTATGGCTCAACTTTAAAAGAAGGCCCATAGAAGGGGCTTGATAATACTTAACCTGTGTCATGGTGGTTAGAGCACAGGGCTGGGAAGTTAGATACAGATTCAAATCCTCTCTAAGTAATAGGAAAGAGGACAAGGACCTGGAGTTGCCAAGGCACTCAGCTAATGGGGATAAACCATGGGAGGGACCTTATTCTGGTTCTCCAGGGATTTATGCTCAGGTGCACATATATGCCATGCACCTGCCCAGTCAGTGTGGAGCCTGTTGAGCATATCTGGTAGCCATGTAACTGTTGTCATGTCCACACTGCACAGGTAATAGAATCACAGACTGCACAAGTGCCAAAGATGCCCATAACATAGCTGTAAAATGGGCCTTAGGTGCATAAAGGGTAAGCCATTGTCAGACACACAGAGTGGGCAGACAGAGTTCAAGAATCAGAAAATAGAAATATCCAAAAATATTGTGTATTTTATTATTTGTAATTACTATTTTCATTCTTTATTCTTCATATTCTTCTTTATATATGTTATTACTATTATATTTTTATATAAATGTCATGACTTTATATAAATATTATTATTATTATTTTGCATTCTGAATCATGATTTCTGGTCTCTTGGGATGGCTGATACTGCAGTGTCCCTGAAAGACAGATAAGACACTATTCTGAATTTATTTATGGCAAATAGGAGACTAATGATTTTTAAATGAATTGATTTGCTATTCTTTGTGAAAAGGACTAGGCTTATTTAGTCTAGAGAAGGAAATAGTGAAAGGGGATTTAATAGCACCTTTCAGCTACCTGAAACGGGGTACAAAAGAGGATGGAGCTAGACTGTTCTCAGCAGTGTCAGATCACAGAACAAGGAGCAGCAGTCTCAAGTTGCATCAACGGAGACTTTTCTCACAAACGGTAGTAAAACACCGGAACAGGTTACCCAGAGAGATTGTGGAGTCCCTATACTTGGAGGTTTGTAAGACCCGGCTAGACAAAGCCTTGGCTGAGATGATCTAGTTGGGGATAGACCTGCCTTGAGCAGGAGGTTGGACTAGATGACCTCCTGAGGTCCCTTCTGTCCCTAATTTTCTATGATTCTATGGTTCTATAAGCTATGAGACTATCCAGGTCTTCTGATTCTGAGGGCAGAATTGCATTTCACCTAGTGGATGAACAAAGGACAGTTTGTGACTAATTCTAAATTACCTGACTCGAGTGCAGGGCTGATTCTATTACCCCCTCTTCTAATTGGAACAAGCGTTCCAATTATAAGAATAGAATGGTCCTCTAGAGATAATACAGACATCTCCCTATTCCCTACTCCTGGAGTGAGCAAATAGGGTAGTTTGCAAGTAGTTTTTGGGAGCAAGAGGAGGAAGAGGAGCCAGGTACCAGGCACCAGATCCTGCTCCTGGGTAGGTAAATGAGTTTGGTCTGTTTATCTGGTTTGGTGAGCATTTGTTTGTTTGGCTGTTTGCAAGGGCCATGTGCTCTGAGCAGCTGGTGATTGCTGCCTGTGTCTTTTAAGAGACCTAGCAAGGGGGCAGAGCCAGTCCAGGCCCAACAGACATAAAAGGAGTCTTCCTTAGTGACCAGGGAGCAAGCAACCAGGGATAACAAAAAGGGCAGTTTGCAAGCAACGCACAAGTCAGTTCACAAGTCCATTTTCTGCCCCCTCTATGAAGGGGAGCCTTTTATGGTAAGTTTTTTTTTTTAAATTAAGAGCAGCTAACCTAGATATTTAACAAAAGTAGCTGATACTCAGCAGTTAGCTCAATACTTAAGTCCCTTTTTTAATTATTAGCTGTAATCAGGGCACAATAAGGCTAAACAGAAGGTCAATTTATAAGTTCAAAGTTTCTTGTCTAAGGGAAACCCATAAATTAAAACCTTAAAAGGGTAAACTCAGTTTAAACACTTTTTTAAAATATTCAGGTAGAAGTCCAGCAGCAGATTGAGGGCTAAGCAGTTTATTGCACCAGGAGCAGCATATATATAATTATCTGCTCTGGGGAAGTTTTCATATGTGTGCAACTGGTGCAAGGAACTCCTGGCTCTAAGACAGCAAGTCTGTTCTATCAGGGTTAGGGGAGTAGCTGAGGGAGGAAGAGAAATTCATAGATGAGGCTTTTAGGGACAATGTAGAGCAGTCCCACCTCCATTGTAGCAGCTCCCATACTGCTGAGGAGGGTGAGAGCCTTGGGGATGGAGGGCATCAAGCTGGGAGGGAGGGGAAACTTTCAGCTGATGTTACAGTATCCTGTTGGGCCAAGGATACTCCTCAAAGGGAAGGAATCTCACACAATAGGAAGAGGTAGGTGGTAGTAGTGGATGATTTGATTGTTAGGGACATAGATAGCTGGGTTTGTGACATCCAAGGGGACTGCATGATTTCTTGCTTGCCAGGTGCAAAGGTAGCCGACCTCATGAGATGTGTAGATAGGGAGGCCTGAAGAGGAGCTGGCGGTCATGGTCCCTGTGGGTACCAACGACATAGGAAAGGGTAGCAGAGAGGTCCTGGAAGCTAAATTTAGGTTGCTAGGTAGGAGGTTGAAATTCAGGACCTCTATAGTAGCATTCTCTGAAATACTTCCGGTGCCACATGCAGGGCCAGGTAGACAAGCAGGGCTCCAGAGTCTTGATGACTGGCTGAGATGAAGGGTTAATGTTTATTAGGAACTGGGGTACCTTTTGGAATAGGTGCAGCCTTACAGAAGGAAAGGTCTCCACCTGGACCAAAATGGTACCAAACTGCTAGCATGTAACATTAAAAAGGTGGTAGAGCAGCTTTTGAACTAAAAATGGGGAGGAAGCTGACAGGTGCAGACCAGCACACTGTTCAGACTGACACACCCTAGAGGGGTAAAACTGTAAAAAATGGGGATAAGAAACATGGTGAAGACAAACACAAGCAAACACCTTTATGAGTAAAAGGTCGCACACAAGTAACCAACTAAGCAACAATAAAAAGTTCACGTGCTTTTATACTGATGCTAGAAGTCTAAGACCAAAGGTAGGGGAACTTGAATGCTTAGCAGTATATAATGATATTAACAGAATCGGTATCTCTGAAACATGGCAAAATAAGGAAAATCAATGGAATGCTGTAACACTAGGATACAAATTACACAGGAATGATAGAGTAAGTCATACTGGCGGGGAACTGATGGGTCCCCCATCAGAAGCTCTTAATAAATTAGGTAGTCGTGGGAGTAGAGGGAACGTCCACTTGTGCATTAGTAATTGGCACAAAGATAGGCAGCAAACAGTGAGTATAAATGGTCAGTTTTCAGAATGGAAAGGAGTAAACAGTGGGGTTCCCCAGGGATCTGTATTGGGACCAGTGCTAATTAACATATTCATAGATGATCTGGAAAAGTGGGTGAGTAGTGAGGTAGCCAAATTTGCTGATGACACAAAATTATTCAAAGTCATAAAGCCTGTGAGGAACTAAGGAAGGATCTGGCATGATTGAGCAAATGGGCAACTAAATGGCAGATGTGATTCACTGTACACCTACACTGTACACCTACATTACATTGGGCTCTACATTAACTGTTACCACATTGGAAAGAGGCCTGGGAGTCATTGTAGACAGTTCACTGAAAATATGAGCTCAGTGCTCAATAGTCATCAAAAAGGCAAACAACATGTTAAGGATTATTAAGAAGGAAATTGTAAACAAACATAAATTATCATCATGCCCCTTTATAAATCCATCGTGCACCCACAACTTGAATGCTGTGCTCAGTTCTGGTCCCCTTAGCTCAAAAGGATATAGAAGAACTAAAGGTACAGAGAAGGGCAACAGGGATGAATAGTGGTTTGGAAGCACTTCCATATGAGGAAAGACTGAAGAGGCTAGACCTATTCAGTTTAGAAAAGATATCCTTGAGGGGGGACATGATAAGTGTTTATAAAATAATAAATGGTGAGGAGAAAGTGAATAGAGATTTATTATTTGCTGTCTCACACAATATAAGAACTAGAAGTCACAAAATGAAACTAGTACATAGTAAGTTTGCTCCAGTTTCAGTAGAGCGTGGATACTGGGGAGAGCTGATCTTCTGAGCACCTCAGTGTCTGGAATCTTGTCCTGCCATTTCATCTTTAGTATCTTTCACAGGCAGCACAGATGGAAGTAGGTTAGTTTCTTGGCACAACACTGGTAGATGGTCCAGGTTTCGCAGGCATAAAGGAGGGTCGGGAGAATGATGGCTTTGTAAAACTTCAGTTTTGTTGACATTCTGATGCCTCTGTGGTCCCAGACCAACTTAGGCAGTCTGCTGAAGGCCATGCTGGCTTTTGCTAGCCTCACGTTGACTTTGTCATTGATGTGCACAGCACAGGACTGTGCTGTCTAGATAGGGAAACTTGTTGAACATCAACAAACTGGCACAGCTAACATGGGCCAGCCTCATTTCAAGAATGCCCGACACTAGCCTGTTGAAGAAAATCTTTTATGGTGAACTGTCAAATGGAGTATGCTTTTGCGGTGCACCAAAGAAGCAGTACAAGGACACACTAAAGATGTCCCTAAAGAATTTTAGCATTGACCTGGAGTCACGGGAGTAAATCGCTCATGACCGTCCATCCTGGAGGTCACTGGTCCAGAGCAGAGCACTGGCCTTTGAGCAGCAGTGCACGGCAGTGGCAGTGAGGAACTGCATGGCCAAGAAATGAGGACCTCTCGTGTCCAGTCCTCATTGCTCTCCTGTCCCTGCTCCAGAAGACTGTTCAGGGCAAAGATTGGGCTTATAAGTCACCTGCGTACCCAAGTGACCTAGCCTCCACCCCATCCTCTCTCTTCTTTTTCCTTTTTGCTTTCTTTCTCCCTTTCTCTTTTCTTCCTCCCTTTTCCTTTCCTGCTTCCTTTCTCTTTGCTCCCTTCCCCCCTGTCTACCTGCTGGATGTGGTCATCTTCGCTTGTGAAAGACAAACAATACATAGTAAGTTTAAAACTAACAAAAGGAAGTTCTTTTTCACATATCTTGTAATTAAAGTGTGAAACTCACTGATGCTAGATGTTTAGTCAGATTCAAAAAGGGATTGGACAAATTATTGGTGTCAATAGGTATTCAGCATGGGAGTTAGGGGTACAGCCTCTGAATTAGAACATCCTAGACCTCAGATACTGGAGGCTGTCAATGAGAGAGGAACAGTGGAAAAATTCCCTGGTCATATCCAGTTCATTCTCCCTTTCAACATCCACAGTTTTACATTGTGTGACACAGGCCAATTTGATGTGCCAAGAAAAGATCATGGACCATACCCATCATGGGTCCTATAAGCCCCGCTTAAGAAAGGAGGCCACTGGGGACACATCAACTTTGTTCTTGGAACAACATAAAAAGAAAACAGGAACAGGAGTGAGGTCATAGGTTAATAAGTAGAGTGTCAAGAGTGGACACCGAACAGAGCACACCAGCCAGTGCCCAATGTTCCCTGAAGGAATCAAGGGAGGCTATGGATTCTGACCAGTGAAACTCTGTTTGGAGACATGAGTGGAGGAATGTCAGGAAAGCAGCCCTGCACTCACCTGGGCTCCTCTCAGCCAGAACCTCCTTCCTGGTCTTAGAGATGGCCAGCTTGGCCAGAGCCAGGAGGAGGTTGACCAGGAGGTCTCAGGACTTAGTGGGGCCACAAGTGGAAAGTGCATAACAAAAAAGGTGCAGGGAGGAGTGCAGCCATAACTTCAGTAAGAGGTTATGGAGGTGGTGGAAGAGGGGCTGCAACCTGGCACACTCAAGGAAGGCATGCTCCAAGGTCTCCCTCTGGGCAAAAGGCGCAGGTTTTGGAGGTGTCTATAACATGCACCAGATACACACCCATGAAGATGGCTCCATGGAGGAGGTGCCACCTGAGGTCCCTGGTAGCTTATGGGAACAGTCCAGCTCCATCCCTTCAGGTAGTTAAAGACTGCTATCAAATCCCCACTCAGTCTTCTCTTTTGCAGACTAAATAAGCCCAGTTCCCTCAGCTTCTCCTCATAAGTCATGTGCCCCAGCCCCCAAACCATTTTTATTGCCCTCTGCTGGACATTGTCCAACTTGTCCACATCCTTTCTATAGTGGGGGTCCCAAAACTGGACACAGTACACCAGATGTGGCTTCACCAATGAAGACTAGAGCAGAATAATTACTTCCCTCAATCTGCTGGCAATGCTTCTACTAATGCAGCCCAGTGCTGTTAGCCTTCTTGGCAACAAGTTTACACAGCTGATGCATATCCATCTTATTGTCCACTGTAACCCCCAGATTCTTTTGTGCAGAGCTGCTGCTTAGCCAGTCAGTCCCCAGGCTGTAGTGGTGCATGGGATTCTTTCATTCTAAGTGCCGGACTTTGCGCTTGTCCTTGTTGAACCTCATGAGATTTCTTTTGGCCCAATCCTCCAATTTGTCTAGGTCACTCTGAATCCTAGCCCTACCTGATCGTTAATAAAGATATTGAACACAACTGGCCCCAGGACTGACCCCTGGGGCACTTTACTTGATACTGGCTGCCAGCTAGACATTGAGCCATTTATTACTACACTCTGAGCCCAACAATTCAGCCAACTTTCTATCCACCTTACAGTCTGTTCATCCAACCTATACTTCCTCAGCTTGCTTGCAAGAACGATGTGGGAGATGGTATCAAAAGCCTTGCTAAACTCAAGGTATATTACATCCACTGCTTTATCTGACCTTCCTTCCTGAGGCAAAGTTGGCTTTTCTGAAATCCAGTCTGTACTCTGCTGCTTTCCTTTCTTGCTTTTGTCAGGATCCTGAATTCAATCATTTCATGGTCACTTCTGCCCAACTTGCCATTTGTTTCTACATCCCCCATCAATTCTTCCTTGTTTGTGAGCAGCAGGTAAAGAACAGCATGGCCCCTAGTTGGTCTCCTCAACACTTGCACCATGAAGTTGTCTCCAAAGCTCTCTAAAAAATTCCTGGATTGCCTGTGCCCTGCTATATTGCCGTCCAAGCAGAAGTCAGAGTGATTGAAGTCCCCCATGAGAACCAGGGTTTGTGATCTGGACACTTCCTTTAGTTGTTTCAAGAAAGCCTCATCTACCTCATCCTGCATACCCACCACAACATCACCCTTCTCCCCTCTAACCTTACCCCAGACACTTTCAACAAGCCTATCTCCAGTTTCATACTTCTCTTCTTCTTCTCCCCTGCCTGTCCTTCCTGAACAGTTTGTACCCACCCATGACAGTGTGCCAGTCATGTGAGCTATCCCACCAAGTCTCTGTTATTCTAATCACATCATAGTTTCTTGACTGTGACAGGACTTCCAATTCTTCCTGCTTGCTTCCCAGGCTCCATGCATTCATGTACAGACACCTAAGGTGACAGCTGATTGCCCAGCTTTCTCAGGAAGAATGAGGCTTCCCCTGCTGCCCCCTCCTGTTTCTTCTTCATCCAGGTCCCCTGCTTCCCCACTTACCTCTGGGTTTTGCTCTCTATTCCCCAGTGATCCTAGTTTAAAGCCCTCCTCACTAGGTTAACAAGCCTGTCTGCAAAGATGCACTACCCTCTCTTCGTCAGGTGGATCCCATCTCTTCTTAGCAATCCTTCTTGAAACAACATCCCATAGCCAAAGTTGAATCCCTGCTGGTGATACCACATGCACAGCTATGCATTGATCTGCAGGATGCGTCTGCTCCTGCCAGGGCTCTTCCCCTTTTACCAGAAGGATTAAGGAGAACACTATCTGTGCCCCTGTCCCCTTCCCCCTAGCACCTAGAGCCCTGTAGTCACTCTTGATCTTCTCAGAGTCACCCCTGGCAGTATCACTTGGGGCCTACATGGATGAGCAGCATGGGATAGTAGAGAGTCAGATGAGTCTCAGTAATCCTTCTGTGACGTCTTGGATATGGACTCCAAGCAAGCAATAGATCTACCTAAACGTTAGGTCAGGCCAAGGGATGGATCCCTCTGTCCCTCACAGAAGAGAGTCTCTAACCACCACCACCCATCGCTTCCTCTTTATGACAGTGGTCTTGATCCTCCCTACCTTGGAGATTCCTGGCCTGGGCTCTTCCACCAATGCAATGTGCTGAGGGACACCACCAGAAGACACCACTCACATTGCAGGCACTTCCCAACCTGGCTGACACTAGAGGGAATCTGCAAGCTGCATTCTGCACAGCACAAAACCAGGACCAGGGTGAAAGCCTCAATGATGTGTTGTCCTGCCTGGACATTCACCTCAATGGTGGAAGCGGAGGAAGAGCTAGAAGTGGCAATGGCTCTGGGATTGCAACATCCTCCAGCCATGTCTCTGGGTCTTCTAATCTGCTGCCTCTCATGTTGTGCCTCTTTTTCCAAGCAGACCTTCCCTAGCAAACTCCTCTGTAGCTGGCCTGTTTGTTGTTCCTTGATCTGAAGGGTTCACTTTTCTCTGCAACCTCTTTCCTCTCAGTTCTGTAATGAGGGTACCTGTGCATCCAAAGGCTGGATCCAGATGTGCAGGTATATGCAGTTTGTGGCACTGCAAGCCTCTTTGTGGCACAACAAACTGCATGCCTGGAATATTAAAATGTGCCCTCCACTGCAAATTTACAGCATGGGGGCAAAATTTGCTATAGGGAAATCCCAGTAGCAACTCCGTCCTCCCCCTCCCCCCCCCCCCCAAAAAAAAAAAAA
>NW_017729033.1:38302238-38312370 GCF_001723915.1 Gavialis gangeticus | reverse complement strand
TCCCCCCCCCCCCCCCCCCCCAAAAAAAAACACAACAAAAAACAGTGCATGCCACAGGAATGTACATCAGCTAACATATAGGCTCGGTCCTCAGGGAGATGCCCTGGCTCTTGGCCAGAGCATCTCCCCTCCTTTAGTTCTGCCCCAGCTCCTCCAGCATGCTGGGAATGTGGAGAAAGGGCAGTTTGCCTGAACCGGAGCATTTTGCCTCCCACCAAAGTGCACATGCAGGGGTGTGTGCAGTGGGAAAAAGTAGCAGCACAAATTTGTGCCACTGCTATTTTTACTGCTGGAAGTGCACACCCCTGCATTTGAGGATGCATTTGAAAAGGGGTAAAAGAATTGCTTCTTTTAGAAAGGGAATTCAGAGTTGATCACAAACTGCATTTTGGTCATCCACTAATTCTGCCTTTACTCCCCACACCTCAACCACCAGATGAAAAGAAATTTCTTTTTTAGATCACCCTTCCTAAAGTTTTAGGCAGTATACTTTAGGCAAAATGTAGTTTGTGTACAAAACTAGTTCTGCGGGTTACCTAACCTTTTTTATTTCTCTTGTTTGTTTTGTGATTCTTGCTTCTTTCTCATTTTGCTTGGTATTGGAAGGGAAAGTAATGAAATAGCACAGAAAGGTTATTCTCCTAGGAACATAGTAGATATCCAGACTCGCCTTAAATTGCTTATTCTTTTGAGATATCTAGTCTGATTTCAAGATCAAAGTGATTTAGAAAGGCTCAGCTAGGTACCCAAAAGTCTGGATGTGTGTGTGAACTGAACCTCTTGTGATTTGTCCAGCACTATAAAACACACAGCAGATATTTTTCTTTTGCTGTAACTGTTGCTTGAATTCTGAAAAGAGTTCACAGAAGGAGCAGAGGCAAAATATCTGTTCTTCATTGCCATCATTAATCCTGGATTTTCTACAGCAAAATACAAATTAATTTTATGTACCGCAGAGCTAAAAATCAAAGGTAATAAAACATTGCAGGTTACTTCTAATCTTCTGTAGTGTGTCTGACTACATCACATTATCTCTAGAGAAAAGACAGTTTTCATTTCAGCGCACAGAATACCTCAGCTTTTTATCATATAACCTCCTGTTTTTGTCTGAAAATTACCATGCTCTCATTTATTTCACCTACAAGATGATAAAAGTAGAACAGACAGCTTTTTTTCTGTATAATCTGCTGATTCCTGTCCAGCGGCCGTGCTAAGAATTTGTGCTCTTACGTTCTTTCTGGAGCAAGGTTTTTCATCTTGAATTTATAACAAAAATCCCATTGAAGGCAATGTTATGCATGTGGTATGTGGTATTTGCCAAATAAAACTGCTTGCTGTTGTTATTTGTGATTGAAACTCCATCTCAGCTACTGGCGAGTCTATAGGATGTTGCTAGTTAGGAATTACTTCATTATTTATTCAGAGTGTGAAAATTAATTTTGGTAGCAAGACCTAGATTATTGTGTTCATAATGAAACAGTTTTACTTACAATAGTCTTATTATGCAAAGGAAAATGTTTTCTTTCTTGCATCTGCATTCTTCAAGGCTGAGACAATATGTTTGGTGGTTAGATCAAAGGGCTAAGAGTCGGGAGATTTGGGCCATGACTTGAAACAGTAGGTATCTAAAACTAGGCCTCTATTTTTATATTTAGGCTCCTAAATAACTGGCCTGATTTTCAGAAATGCTGAGCACACAGGGATTTTGTAAAAGTTTAAGACAATCTGTACTTATAGTTAATCATGCAGTTGGGTAGGAACAGGTGGGGGTGGAAGGGGAGACTTTCAGTGGCAGAAGCAGCAGTTAGGTGCTTAACCCCATTACAAGTCAATGGGAAATAGGTGTTGTGACTGACTGGGTGTGTGTACATGCGATGGGGGTTTAGTCCCCTAAATTGAAATTGTAGGTTTTTAACTGTGATTAAAAACCCACGTTTCGGTTTAGGGGCTTCAGTCACTGTTATGATGAGGGACCCGATCCTTTAATTTTTTTCCCCCAACAAAGTCTGCAGCTGTGTCAGGCCCTAAGCTGCAGGGGGCCCTAGTCTTTCCCTCTATGGCAGTGGCACCCATGGATGGGCTGCTAGCAGGTGGGTGCTGCTCTAGCTCAGAGGCAGCATCCAGTCTAATCCAACTGTTCCCTGAGCCCATCTGCTGGAAGCCCACCTGGCACTGCTCCCCAGGTAGGCTCAGGGGAGCAGTTGGATCGGGCCAGCCAGTGCCTCCAAGCTGGGGGAGCACCCACACACTAGGAACCCACTGGGGTGGCCCGGGGGGGCACTGCTTCCATGAAAGGAAGGAGCAGGGCCCCTTGCAGCTTCGCACCTACTGGCAGCTTTCCCCATAGCCAAAGGCAGGCTTTTTTTTTTTTTAAACAAAGGAAAGAAAGAAAAGGATCAGGCCCATCATTGCTTTTTAATTTTTTTTTTTTTCCCAGTGAGGCTGCCCACGCGAGCTGCCGGTAGGCTGAGTGGCCCCTCAGTGTGGGGGGCCCCAGTTCTTCCCTCTGCAGCAGCAGCACCCCACTGGGGCTGCCCAGGTGGGCTACTAGCAGCTAAGTGCTGCCCCAGCTTGGAGGTAGCACTCGGCTGGATCCAACTTTTTCCTGAGCCTGCCCAGGGAGCAGCACCCCATGCACTGTCCCCACCACCTTCCTGCGACCTGGGACCACCCAGGAATGTGCTGCTTTGCTCCTGGGGCAGTGCAGGAAGGCAACAGGAGGGTGGCTCTGTGTGCTGGCAGCCAGAGAAGGCAGTGGAGATAGTGCACAGCTCACTGGAAGCCCAGGCAGGCTCAGGGAAGCATTGGATTGGGTACCACTGAGCTGCGGCAGCACCCACCTGCTAGCAGCCCACCCAGGTGGCCCCTGGGGGGGAAGGGGGACACCACCACCATGAAGGGAAGGACCAGGGCCCCCCACAGCTCTGGGTCCTCTTGGCCCACCAGAAGCTTGCCCCCTGGCCACGGGAAGAGGCAGGCAGGCTCTGACCAAAAAAAACCCAAAAAAGATTGGGCCTCTCACCACTTCGGCCTTCAGGCTGCCTGTCCTGTGGCTGGGGGGTGAGCTGTCAGATTAAAGGCAGGAGTCTTACAAGTAGCTACATTGAAAACTAAACAACATGGGGATGTGGTTTAGTTTGCAACATAACAAACTCATTTAAATTGCAAAAAATTCCTGTATGTGTAAACTGTGATACAATTAAACTGCAAAAAATGGGCAATTTTTGTCACGTGTACAAGCACCCATTGGGCTTTGAAAATCTACCCCTGAATGTTTTGCAGGAGTGGGGCACTGTACCCAACAGCTAGAACAAGCCTGTGAGAGCAGACACTGGATGCATCTGTATGAGACATTTACTGTGCAGTTGACTAATTAGCTATGCAGTAAACATCTCAGCATCTACACATGCGCCCCTATTAAGTGGGAGTCAACTAATTTACTCTGCAGCAAGTGAATACAAGTACTACCTTGCTGCAAAGTAAAAAGCTGTGTAGCAGTCTACATGTAGATGCTGCCTGGCCGGTTGGGGCACAAGGGTGTTTCAGTGTAAGGGCTGTCTGCTGGCTAGCCCCACACTGAAGTGCTCACGTGTCCTAGTCAGCCCCTCTGCAACACAATGAGCCAGAGGGAGCAGTCCCAGGCTGCCAGGCAGGCCCCCAGGACCCCCTGCCAGGCAGGACTGCTCCACCCAGGCTGTATGTCCTGCACCTGAATAAACTACAAAGCTTATTGGTCTGGAGTTAATTGCTCCCAGGTGTGCTGTTTGAACATGCGCCTGGGCGCAATTAACTCTGAAACAGTAAGCTCCACAGTTTATTCAGGCACCGTAATTACACAACTAGGTATGTCCACAGTGTACTTTTCTCATCCCCCAGTACCTCAGGTTTGTCCTTTCATGGTCTCCAACATGTAGGTAAGCACAGGTATTACAAGCAAAAAATGAATTTGAATATCTACATCCCTTTTTAAATGTCAGATCAGAAAAAAGCAAAGTTGTTCATGCATATGGAACTTGTTCATCAAAACTGTGAGGACACAATTTGGTGCATTCCCTGGAAAACTGCTGTTTCACTTTGGGGTGTAGAGATGATCTGTTTAGGCTCTAGGGAGACTGACGTTCACTGCATCACTTTTTTATTCATCCCTTTCTGGACTTGTAGTGACAGCAGCTTAGTAAACTGCACCATCTTGTCCATGTCTGTCGTTTGTCTTATAACTGCTAGGGTATCCATATCTGCAGATCAGGGAAAATAATCGAATGAATTGTAAAATAATGTTATTAACTGACACAAAAAGTGACTTTTGCACTTTTTTCCCCTAGAGAAATGCCATGGCATTTGCATCAAGGTGAATCAAAAATTCCATACAGATACAAACTATGCTTCTTAACTCTGTTGAGAAAGAAGTATACATAGCTGTCAGAAATGCTACTAAAAAGCTAGGCAGTCAGAAAGTAGATCTGTCATTCTGACTGATTGGGCTTATATATATTAATCATTTCTGTATCTTGTACAATATGATATTTGATGGTCCAGAAGGCTTTTATCAACTAGTCAACACACAGAGGGCCATGAAAATTTGCTCAGAAATATATACATTATCTTATTATAACTCTTGTTGCATACAGTGGCTACGTTAGAGGCCAAATCTTTTTTCATCTTCTGTGACCACATTAAATTAAATAGGTGTTATTTTTATTTGTTTTATCTGGCGGTTCATTTACTAGAAATTAGTATATGAAATAAAAAAATAAAAATAACTAGCCATCTGAGTTAGCTGCATAGTGTAGAATTTGCTGCAATGTGATATTTAATTTGCCCTTGACATAAGTTTTGTTTCTACTTCTAAACATCTTCAGTAGTTTAAAGCACAAACCATAGTTAGTCAGATTTAGCTTATCCAAACAGAGAGTGGTTTGTCAAACTTCTAATCTTTTATAAATTCTAAATTTAAAAAATTTTAAAGTTCCACCAAAGTAAACAGGATCGACAGAAAACAAAACAACAAGCCTTGTTTTAAAAAATCGTCACTGCAAATATGTATCTTTAGTCAGCTGAATCTATTTTATTTTTGTTTCAGAATTCTCAACTAGTTTAAATTACTGCTTCCACCATGAAGCTATTGCAATTTATCAATTTATCAATTGATTTTTTTCTGTTTTAAAGCAACCTTATTGATTAGCAGTTAGTTCTATATTGTAACTTTAAAGTGCCCATGCTATGTAAATTGAGGACAAATAGCAAAGGGTTAAATTAGTAGAAATTAAACTATACAATGAAATCAGAGTGTTATGCATGATGTAGTTTAATAAGCGTACACTTCATGAAATGCACAGCTTCTTCTGGTACAGGAATAGCAGCTATGGGTATAAGAAGCATTGTGCTAAAATCCACACACATGAAGCAACATTTTCTACCCTGCAGGGAACAGAAATACATATATAATTATCAGGGAGTGCTATAGTTTAATACTTAACTTTTTAGGCTGTACTGAAGTACATAACAGCATAGCTGTATTTTCATTTCTAAAGAGAGGTCCTTGAAAGGATAAAGACTTAAAGTGCTGGGTTGGAGGTAACACCTAAATCTGTTCTCTCAGCATTAGGTTGCCAGCAAGACAAATTTAGAATCTGTTGCAAATCTGTAACAAATCAGGTTGAAATAGGGAAGCCAGTAATCAATAGTGAAACCTTTTTAAAATAAGTTTTTTTCTGATTGAAAAAAACACATTTTAAAATAATTACCACGAATTTTGAGATCTGAGGTCAAAATCTCATTTCAGCTGAATTTTGCTGTAGTATAACACATTGATTTTCACATCAGATGAAATACCACATGAAATATACTAGGATGAAATGAGCAATTGTCACTTTTTTGTTTCCAAATCCAAAGCTTCATTATGTAGAACAGTAGCGGGGTGGGTGGAGAGAGCTTTTATATGAATAAATTAGATAATGTCTGTTTTTCTGGAACGATTAACTAGGAACTGAACGTGGATAGGATCTCAGTGACTACCCAAAATCCTAAGTGAATCCATCCATTGCCCATTAGGAAAGCTCTGAAATGAGTTTATCAGCAGTGACCACTTCTTCCCTTATTCTGGGTTACAACACTTGGATCTTGGGTTATCTACACAAGATATAACAATCACATCCAAATGTTATCAAAATATATTCAGTAGTTCATTTCACAAGGTCTCTGAAATGGATTATGTGAATGCAAATATTTGTAAGGACTAGTCCAAGCTATTCACTGATTTTAAACAATTGCACTACTGTCATACTGCCTCCCTAGGTGCTACAAATCAATGATAAAGCTATAGCACTTTGTTCATTGTTATTTTAGAAAATCCCTAATCAAAACAAGTATAAATGCTGATGTGTGCTCAGTGGTGGAGTTTTGTGTATTCCTTGGAAAGATGATATTCCCTGGAGAGAGAGGAAAGGATTAGAAATGATAACCACTTTTTAAATACATCAGCTGGCTCGTGTGTGTGGTGTTTTTTTATCAGCTTTACAGCAAAAGCTTCATTTGATTTGTGCAGGGATGTGGATAATAAGGAGAGAGGCCAGTGAGCTGATTTTTATAGTCCGTTTGTAGCTTAAACAAAGATCTGGGATTCTGAGGATAAAGACCAACTGAAAAACAACAGATTAACAAATCTTTACAAAAACAAAACTGCATAATTCCTCCCCCTTTCCCCCCCACTGTATGGTTTTCCCATTTCCATTCCAAATGGGAATGGAGTTTTAAAATTGAATTTTTGATCGAACTTCATCAAGTCCAGCTCCATGACCTTAGGCACCTCTCATTATATGCACAAATGCATCATGCTGAAGTAGTGTTGCATTTATGCTAAACTGAATTTGAACTTAGACCATCTTAACATTAGCAGGCACAGTTTCCACTTCTGGCAAGGGACTTGAAAATGTTTATGTGCAAGATACTATTGTTCCATTTTAAATCTGTACAGCTGACCAGCAGGTCAGCTGACTGCTATTGTTTACTGGAGGGTGAATGAAACTCTAGACATGATTAGTTTTTCCATGACACAATTTAAAAGCATGATAAAAAAACAAGTGATGCCATCCAGTCTGTTGGAGTGGAGTACAGAGCAACACCAACAGCTTTTCAGTCCAAACAGGAGTACTATTTTTCTTTTCCTTTTTCATTTAGTTTCTGTTCAGTATTTATTGGGCACATCTACACGTACAAATGCTGTGGGGTGGATTATACCCATTCCAGCCCTGCACCGACCCCTTGAAGCAGCGAGGAGGAGCTCTAGGCTCTCCCTGGGTACTAGTCCAGGGGCTGGCAGGGAGCAGGGGGCCAGGACACAGCTGTCTCCCTGTGGAGGCTGGGAGATTGCTTCCTGCTCCCGGGAGCTGCCTGCTGCTGGAGCTGGCTCCACCACCAGAGCCTGAGCAAGGACAAAGTCACCCAGTAGCAGAGAGCTCCTGGCTCCAGCTCCCCAGTTGTGGGCAGTGGGCTTGGAATGAGCTGCAGGGGAGGGGCAGGTCCCAGCTCCATGCCCCAATCTGCTGGTGGGGCAACTAGCAGCGAACCCCTGGCTGCATAGGAATTCCCCACAGCCTGGAGCTGGTCAGGAACTGTCCCAGTCAAGAGTGGAGCTGGGAGCTCCCTGCCTGGGGAGAGTTCCCTGCCCAGTTTGGAGCTGGCTGGGACCTGCTCCTGACCAGGACAGTTCCCACCCAGCTCTAGGCTTCACGGAGAAGTCTGTACATGCAACCTAGAGCTGGCTGGGGATTGCCTGAAATTGGACAGTCTGCAGCCACCTCAAGGCTGCATGTGCAGATTTCCCTGCACAGCCCAGGGCTGGCCAGGAACATCCCAGTCAGGAGCAGGTCCCAGCCAGCTCCAGGTTGGGCAGGGAACTCTCCCCATGCAGGAAGCTCTCGGGCTCTACTCCATGATCCTGATCATGGCACAGGGGCTGGGAACAAGCTGCCTATTTTATATCTTAATCGAGGGTCTGAGCACACGGTGCCTTCTGGCCAGTGATGGCAGAGTGAGAGTTGGTTCAACATCCATTAGTGCTGCTCCTAATCAGCAGTGCAGTTTGCAGCTTTGTTCCTTACAGAGCTGATCAAGTTTCCTTTGAAATGGAACCCAGTTCTCCTACGTGCACTAGGAGAACTAACTGGAAGAGCAAAGAGCTGTATAGCAGGTTAACGAACATCACTGAGATATTGCACAGAGTGTATGTATTGTTTAAACAACTGTGTAGCAGGAGGTGAAACGTGGTTTGAGGTGCCAGTGAAAGTTCAAAGCCAAGCTTCTCTAGAAACAGGGAGACAGAGTAGCTTTGAAGATAATACCATTTTCCTTATTGTAATAAAATCCCTTATTTAATGTAAGAAAAAAAGACTCCTCAGTTCATTACAACTGTGTTCTATTTTAGGTTATATAAAACCTAAGATTTCTAAATGTTTGCCATGATGGTTTTAAATGGCAGTGGGAGCAGAGTTGTAAAACTAAATAAATATATTTTTTCAGAATTGGGAACCCAAGCAGTCCTGTTACTACCTTGGAAATGCAGTTCACTTAAAACCTGGCTAAACAAAACTAAACCTCAGTGAAATAAAGCTGCTCTATTTTCATTTTCCAACTGTTATTTCCAAGTGTTTCTGCGGACTCTGTGGTTGAATGGATAGGATACTGGAAAGAGATTCAGCAGACCTGAAAAACTGTCACTGACCTGCTATGTGACCTTGGGCATACCATACCTCCTTTCTGTGATAATTTTTGTCTTAACTTCAGTGACAAACTCTTCAGAACAGGGACTGTCTCTAACTATGTATATGTACAGCAATGGGACCCCAATATTAGTTTGGGTGTCTAGCTATTTCTGTAAATTAAAAAATATTTGTGATAAGTCAACATACATTTTGAATTATTTTAATTCTAATAAACTTGGGTGTTTTTGAAACAGAGGCAAAGTAATTAATTCTGTTAAAGTATTTTAACTGCTTGATAGCCCTTACTTTTCCAAACAGCAAATACTGGTTTGGCAAAGAAGTGTACAAAAATAGAGCATTCTATATCTTAATAAGATCAAGCTCGCTGCCTATAGGTTAGAAGGCCTAAAGAGGCAGGAAGTGATGTTTGCTCATTCCCAGTTTAGGGAGATTTTCAGGCATTTTTGTAGCAGATGTGCAAATCCTAATTTGTGTTGTACCTGCAGTCTTATACCACCTTTAACCATATGTAACTAGAACTCTGATAAGAGACCTGCAGGACAAGCAAGGAGGAGTAATGAATGCATACATACCTTGTGAAACACTTTGGGGTCCTTCTAGACTATTAGTCACCCTGCTAGTATGAATTAAAGGCTAATTTTTGAGCTCATTTTAGGTGGAACTTAATTCTTCATTGGCTTCAATCAGACTGTCTGGCAAAAGTTATTTTCACCATGAGGAAGGGACCTGACTTTGTTCCTAAGTAAGTACAGATCAGATTGTGACAGAATGCGTTGTGGCTTATATAGTTCCTGATACACATGAGCGAAAACCTAAACATAAAATTAAATGGGTAGTTCCTTATAAGAAGCCATTAGCATCTAGTGGATGGATACATTTTCTAAACTATACAGATGGTATAGGTGTTTTTTAAGGTGGCACAGATATAACATGTCTGCTGTCTTGAAAATATTTAGATACATAATAAAGTTTCCAGAAAGCCTGCCTTAGTCTTTTTGCTGAAATGACACGTGGGGCTGAAGAGTGTGAATAATAGGGTGTTTTTGCTAGGAATAGGTACGGCTGTGTGATACGCTTGTGGGCAGTGCTTATCCCCAGCCACACATGGCTCTGTTCAGTTTTCCTCTCTCTCAGCCCCCTATGCCATGCAGCCAGGGATAGATTTAAAATAAAACAATATTGGCAGGAAGCACTTGGGTATCAGACAAGAAATTGCTGAAGGAAGATAGAGTTTGCTTCTGTGCAGTAGTGGCAGAAAAAATAGAAAGCAGGCTTTGAGTTTTACCTGTGAATGAGAAAATCAGTGCCAAGAGGAAGACAGGATTGGAGTATGAGACAAAACCTGCCTTCCCATCGTTCAGGGCCATTTTGTTACATGATGGGCATATTTTTGATTCTGACCTCAACCTTGT
>NW_017729033.1:38269719-38297238 GCF_001723915.1 Gavialis gangeticus | reverse complement strand
AAATAAAACAATATTGGCAGGAAGCACTTGGGTATCAGACAAGAAATTGCTGAAGGAAGATAGAGTTTGCTTCTGTGCAGTAGTGGCAGAAAAAATAGAAAGCAGGCTTTGAGTTTTACCTGTGAATGAGAAAATCAGTGCCAAGAGGAAGACAGGATTGGAGTATGAGACAAAACCTGCCTTCCCATCGTTCAGGGCCATTTTGTTACATGATGGGCATATTTTTGATTCTGACCTCAACCTTCTTGATGTTGATCAATCTTCCCTTGATTTCCATGAGTTTTAGATCAGACTCTTGCAGAACCACCCCTTCATGCCACAGAGGGAGTTTGTCCCCTGAAATCTTTCTGATTTCTGATCTTCTCATCAGAAAAATTTCTTATCTTCAGGGGAGTGTTTATATTTTACCACTCCTTAACCCTGTGCAGAATTTCTGTATTTTAGCAGCTAACTAGTGCAATTACTATGGGAGCAGGGGATTGAGAATTAGGGCTTTAAAGAAAGACATGAACCACCATTGTGACTGGACGGTTGTAACTGCTGCAAAGGTGTCCCAGAGTTCAGTGCTTCCCACTTTTCCCCTCTGTTAGTTGCTGTTAAATATACATTTCTTTTTTGCAGGAAGAAGGTCAGGGTGGCATCTTAGAGACTAACTGGTTCAGAGGACATAAGCTTTCATAGCTAACAGTTTATTTCATCAGATGCTATGAATTCACACCATTCATAGCATCTGGTGAAGTTGGCTGTCGCCTCTGAAGGCTTCTGCATCTCTGAACTGGTTGCTCGCTAAGGGCACATCCAGATGAGTGAGCGTGTGTCTGTTGTGGCATCTCAAAGCAGTTTGAGATGCCACAAAAGGCACGCTGGGAATGCAAAAAGGTTCCTTGCACTGCATATTTGCAGCACAGACTCTAATTTTGATACCGGGAAATCCCAGTTTAAAAAGATGCTGCAAATATGCAGTGTGGGGAACATTTTTTTGTTCCTAGTGTGCCTCTTGCAGAGTTGCAAACAGCTTTCTGTGTGCCATCCTGCCCTGCCTTCTGTGTGACTTCAGATTCGCACGACTGTTTGTTTTTCACAGTCACTGTACCAAGTGAAAAACCTTTTCTCCCAATAAACTATTTTTGCCTTGTGATGTGGTCCTCTGCAATATATTTGTGTGTAAAATCCATAAATTACTTCTAATGTTCTCTTTTGTCTTTACTTGTTTGTGCATCCATGAATACCTCTTTACTCCCCAGGTTTACAATACCAGGAATTTTTTTCTACGTACTGTTGCCAAGGGTCACAGAGTTTTTCAATATTGTGTAGCTCTGTTCCTACTTTGATAATTAATTAGCTATCTTGAGTTAGCACAGTGTCTCAAGTTTATACTGATTAGGCTTTGAGAGCATCTGCATTTTCTCCCTTGTGGAACAGACACTCCCCCTGGTAATGGGCTCTAGAAGTCCTTTTGAGGGCCATAGTCATAACCAGGGATCCTGGTTTGCTGTGTTAAAAATCACCAATTCTCTGATTAAAAACAACAAAATCTCTGATTCAGAAACCCCAAATCCATGTTTTTCCATAATTAAAATGAAACACCACTCTGTATATATAGGTATCAGTTGAACACTCTGTTTTATTGATATATTTATAATTTTAAAGCAATTTGGAGGCCTACCAGTGCCTCAGAAAATCAGAGCTCCCCCTGCCCCCTTTGCTCACCAGGACACAGGTCCAGCTGCAGCTGTCACCCTGGCTGTTTTGTGGTGCTGTTGCCCCTCACTCCCAAGTCACAGTCCCCCAATCCTGCCAGCAGGGCTGTCCCTTTTGGGGGGGGTAAATCAGGATGACCGTCCCAGGCCCCCCACTTTGGGGGGCCCCGCGGAGCTGGGCAGAGCAGCGCCGCTTCATGTCAGCTGTTCGGCACCCCCCCACTCTGGTGTCAAATCCAATGTGTCTGGCCGCTCACCACCCCCCCACTCCCTCCACCAAATCTGCCACTGGCTTCCTTGCATCCGGGGGTGGGGCCTTGCACTGGCTGATTTGCCCTCGGGCCCCATACCCTGTTCGGGTCATCTCTGCCTGCCAGTGCCCCTCACTCCCAGCCCCTCAGTGTATGATGAAGATGGTGGGTGCATGGGAAAGGGGGGGATGTGAGCACAGGCAACACAGGGGGTGGTACAGGCAATGCATAGGGGGTCAGAAGCGGCATGTGCCTTTCATCTGCCTTTTCAAAACCTTCACATTGGTATATCTGTCCATGCAAATCAGATGCAGCTTCACATTGGTATGAAGATCTGTTCATGCAAATCAGTTTGCACAGCTGAGGCCTAAAAATATTTTTGATTGGCTATGAACTAGAGATGGGTATCCCACACTTTTTTCATGTCCAGGATGTTTTGGACTTATTTTGTCTTTTAATGTGTTAAACACAATCCTTTCTAACTCATACTTGTCTCAAAAATGACTATTCTAAACATACAGTAGTAATTTAAACCTGCCTTCCTAGAGTATAATGGTAACACTGTTAATTTTTAATGCTTCAGTTTACAATTTGAAATAAGCTTTTATGATGTCCTATTACTGTACATCAATTTGACAGGATTTTGCTATTAACGTTAAATGTTTTAGCACAACATTTACAGTTAAAAACAATTCTGTCATCACAGGATTGTTGAACGATAAATATAGGCAAAAAAAGTAAATTTTGTCTATTATAAAAATGGTCTGCTGTTTTTAAGCTGAGGTTCCATTATGCACATATTATATATTCTTATTTGCAATTAAAAAGAACAATATATTTACATTGCAAATGATTAATTTAGTGTTAATCAGTTAAATTACAGCATTTGTGAAGCTAAACTGCTGGTAATTTGACTATAAATTGATCTGTTTTTTTCTGAATGCTTTTGACAGAACATTGAGAGTACATTCATGGCAAAAAATCCAGAAAGAGAAAGACTGAGAGGCTCAGGCACTTTCAATTTTATCCAAAGTCCATTTTAACCATTTGAAAAAGAGGCAATATCATTTATTCAGAATGAAAGAGGGATTCTAGTACCTTTTGACATCTAGAAAACCCATTGTAATTCTTCTACTGTTTATCAAATGCCTTTTAGATATCATCTTGAAAAATCACAGTGCAGCAAAAGCTGCTATACTGTGCATGATACAGAGCTGGTGGTATCTGGCTCGGTGTCATCTCTCTAAAGGTTTTTCTTTTTATGAAGATTTTAAATTTATAGGGTTTTTTTAATAGGCTTCCACCCTCAGTACTTAATATTGATGAGACTTTTTCTATAAATATATGATTCACCAAGTTCTTGATGCTGTACAATGTTGGTCTTCAGTGTTCCAGACTCTTCAACCCAGACTTAATTTCAACACTTGACTACCCCCCATCGATATCACAAAATACAGTGCTAGCACTGGGCACTAGTAACAATCATCCCAGTGGCTAAGGAATACAAAGCCTGACTGGGACTGGATATCAGTTACATATGGCTCCCGGCAAAATGCTCAGGACTTTAGGAGTTGCTTGTCCTTCTTTTTCATGCAGTCTACCTTTCAGGTCAGAAACTCAAATTCATATGTGCATATGTTCCTTAACAGTGAGATAAGCGGGTTCCACTAAGCATAACTGATGAATCGCTTAGTATTATTTTGGAGGGGATTCATTCCATGATCATCATGCCAATGTGCTGAAGAAGTAGAAGATGATGTCAGCTGGAAGAACACACAACAAGCGCATTTCCACCATGGGTCCCACAGAGGAACCTTCTTCGAAGCAGCACAGGATGCTACTTCAGGGAGCAAAACCTGAGTCTCCCAGGTTCCACGCTTCCACTTTACCACCGCATTATCCTTCCTATTGAGGAGGGGCTGATGTAAAACTGAAAAATATCAGTGAAGTAGCTTTTTTATAGTCATGTTGACCATTAAATCAGGGTTAGTTTAAAAGTAAACATTGACTCTGGATTACATTATTATTAATCAAACAGACTGGGAACCATGTGGTACTTGGTGGCTAGATGTATTTACTTAAACAATAAATGTTTTGTAAAACTTTTATGAGGTAGGATAACTTTAACATTTGCTAAATATAAATAGTTCGTTAGGAGAGCCTTGATTAATATTGGCATAAATCCACTGTTTGAAATGAGCAAAGTCTTTTTTAATTTTTAGGAAGAACACATTATCTGAAGCAGCAGGAAGTCAGTCCACATCATTTTTAACACCTGAAATGCTTTTCATTTTGAGACACGCGAGCAAACTGCGTGATGCTTAATGTTTTCTTGTTCTGCATTTTTCAGATTTTGCACAGTGAGCTTCTTGCTTCACAGCATCACTGACTCTATAGTCAGTATATAGTGATGTAACAGTTCATATGATGATGCTTTTACACAGTCTGTCTCTCTCCACACATTTTTAAAAATCTGCCATCCATTTTTAAGTTCTGAGCTGAGACTGAACATCTACCTGTAAGCATTCACCATCGAACTGTTTTCTCATACCTAACCGTGCAGTGTTTAAAATAAATAAATAAATGGATTAGTGTTAAATAATATAGTAACCCACAGAAGGTATTCAGTTTAATTTATGCTAATCATGCTATATTGGTGTGTTGGCAGATAAAATAAAGCTGGTGGAGAAGATTGCATTGAATTAGCCACAACAATTAACCCTAGAAATTGTCACTGTGAAAATGACTTCAGCTTACTATTGAAAATAACCTGTACAATGAATTTTGTTAACTACCACTGATTCATGGTTTGATTATATTTTGAGGTATGCAAATATAATGTTATGTTTATTGATTATATGTAATATATAAAATACACATTTTCAGGCATGCATGTATATACATATGAAATATAATGATATTTAATGGTTGAATTAAGTCTTAAGCCAGGGTGAGCTAATTTTTATAGTACAGGTGTTCTAATATTCTTTTATTATTTCTGATGTACAGTTTTATCTATGGTTGTTCTAAACTACCACGTCTGGTGAAAATATACTTAATATAAGTTGCAATATTAACTTACAGCTTTCAGCAATAGCAAAAGTAAAAAGATGTCAACACAGAAAAGGTTATAACCATCTTTCTAGCTATTTAATCAGAGAAAGATGATTCATGGGCTCTGCCAGAACACATCTGATAGAATTCTGTCTTGGGCTCTGGTTGACATATAGCAAAAAAAATATCATAAACAAAGAGCTGTCTTAGCGCATAAGGATCCCTAGTCCCTGTGTCTATTGATTAGCTTATGGTTTGAAACATAGTTCTGTGGTTTCTGAGTTAAATTCACATTAGCTTTGGATGGATGTTTATTTAGAGCAATTAGGCTTTTAGCTATAAAAGTTTTTTGCCTATGTAGACTAAGAGACTCATTACAAAGAGTGAACAGCCGTTCATGTAGCAGATGGCAAATCACAGACACGATTCAAGTTCAAGCAGCCAATAGTCTTGACATGGGTAATTCACTGAATGCCACTGTAGCAGGATCTGCTTCTGTCAGCTGCAAATCCCCTCTCTCATTCACTCTCTGGTCTCCCAGGGTATCACCCTGCTGCTTTTCCTGCCATGTCTTAATGAAATAAATGATCAAACAGTTGAGGAGACTGCCCTCAGAGACCAGCATGAGCTTTCTGCAAGTTTCTCTGGCTTCATTTGGCCCTGCTCATCATGGGACCTTTGGTCCAATTCCCTGAACCGAAAGGGAGTTTGGCTCAGTTCCCTGAATGTATTCCACTTCCTGGATGCAGGGCCCTTGACACAGTCCCTCTAGGTACAGGCTTCTTGTTCCCTTGCCTCTCTTGCTGATGGGCACTAGGTCCATGACTCAAAATTCTGGGTGCTTCCTTAACACCCACTGTGGCCTTCACCTCCCCTTTAGGCACTCCTGAACAATGTGGTTGTTTAAAAACTAACAAGAAAATATAAATCACTTATGCAGAAAACTCCTATCTCTTTATTAGCTGGTACACCCTCCAGCTCTCCCAGGTCCCTGCACTTGCCTCTATTCCCCGTCTAACAGATTGGCTTCACAGAAGTTCTCACTGTAAAGATCAGGACCAAGCTGATGGCTCTGCTCTAGAGCTAAGGTTTATACTCACCTGAGCTCCAACCCTTCCAGGCATATGCTCCTCTGGCCATCCACCAACCCTTTTGTTTAATGAGCAGCATGCTCTCATCTGCTGTAGTTTTTCTCAACTGAGTTACAGTCATTGAACATAAGAATTGCCATTTTACTGAGTCAGACCACACGTCTATCTTGCCCAGTATCCTGTGTTGCACAGTGGCAGAGAGTGGATACTGAAAGGAAAAATGAACAGGGTATGGCCAGGGTTTTTCCACTCTTCCTCTCCCGCTTGCCGCTTTCAGCATTAGATACAGAGATTCAAAAAGCCCAAGGCAGAATCAATCTCAGTTATGTTGTTTTCTGTAAGCAGCATAGCTTAGATTGGTAGCAACCAGAACACACATACACCCTTCACTGGGGGCTGTGCAAATCTTAGACTGGTTTCTGCCAATTTTAAACTAGTCTCTGTGCCAAACTTCTGTTCTGTTATGAGTATAAATGATCAGAAATTGGTCTATACTGGTAAAAGTGTAAAGTCCTTGGGGTCTAGGACAGGCTAATACAGCCCTAAGGCTGGATGCAGCCTGTCAACAGATTTGATCTGGCTTGCAGCTGGATGGCTACCAACTAATTGGATCTGGCTCATGGGTAGGCAGTGGCTTCGGCCATTGCATGGTGCCACGAGGGTGGGTGGGACTGCTTCTACCCAGCAGCATCAGGTATCAGCTGTGGACCCAGGTGGGGCTTCCTCCACAGTGGGTAGTGGTGGTGTCAGCTGTGGAAACTACTGATAGGTTCAGGAGTTTTGATGCAGAACCTGCTGGCAGCATCCACAACTGTCTTGCCACCCTTCTGGCATGGTGGAGGCACCTTGCTCTATGCTACTTCTCAGGGAATATCCATGCCAAGTGCACTTTGGCACATGGTAAGTTACCCTGGGTGGGGTAGGGGAGGCTGAGGCCAGCACTGGGCTGGCCCCAGCAGCCTTACCTGGAGTCCCAGGGGCCTCCCAGGGCTGCAGCAGTGGTGATTTTGCCATGTGGGGCCTGGATGGCAGCCACAGCGCAGCTCCAGATTGCCTGGCTCTGCTCTTGAGTGGCTTGCACTGCCTGTGCGTGCGCTGCTCCACATTTTTTTCCCATGGGTTTGTTTCAATTTTTGGAAAAATTAACATTTGCTCCCAAATTTTTAGAGCTAAATCATGTATTTTAATTCTGTAGTTTAATAGGAGATAAATATATACATTTAGATAGTAGTGGAAGGAAGCGTTAAGGGAAAATGTAAGATTAACTCAAACTGCTTTTCACTTGACTTCGTTATGAGCCTTTAAGCAAATGAAAAAGCACTTTTTTACCCACCAGCTTTACAAGATGTACAGAAGAGAAAGGCATTACTGTGTATTTCGCTAATTTAGTGAAAAGAAAAAAAATGCAGTGCAACATATTTCTGAAAAATGTAAAGCCTATGGCTGGCACCCCATGAAGGGGCCATGGAAAAAACTCTAAGATTGTAAGACATATAGGGAGTAAGCTAAAAGCTTCCTTGAAGGCTTTCCTCAGCTCCTCATAATTGATCCTCATAACACAAACAAACAGACCTGCTTGCACAAAAGTCACGCCTCTCTGCCCCAGAACATGTGGGTTAAGTGTACTGCAAAGAATTTTTCTGTTCTAGGATTCTGGTTTTTGATCTTGTGCAGATTGTAGATGCTGTAGCGATAGCACTGCACAAAATTCTACAGACATGGCACAGAGCATGGAACGAGCCTGGTAGTGGCTCTCAAGTCATTTGAGCATTGGGCATGTCTTTTGTCTCAATTTTCCTACTTTACAGTTAATAAAAGTATCTCACAATAGCACTTTCACTTTTCTGGTATTATTCTTTAATAGTTTAACTCAAAGCAAATCTTTTAGCCTTCTTACCTATACTCGACCAGCCACATGCTCATAGACCAGGTACAATGAACATCTGTACACTGACAGGTGCTGTTTCCACTCCTTTCCTCCCTCCCACCTTTCCCCTCTGCTGCGGTGGGTGGTATAAACAGCCATGATAAAGGACCGAGACCAGTTCAAACCCCCCACCTCCTCCCACCCTGCAACAGCTCACCAAAATGTCTTAAATGTCTCTCCAGCCCAAATAATTGCCCACCCCTGACTTTAAAGGGACAACTCATGCTTTGAGAGCCGTACTTCTGCACTTTAAAACTAGTTTTATGCTGGCATAACTCATCTAAATCAGGACAAACTGTATAGTATATCATAATACAATACATAAATTGCCTTATTCATAGCTAATTCCTTTGTCATTAATTGGCTCATCCACTGAATTGCACTTAAGAAAAACTCTTAGGAACAAAATGCATAGAGCATGCAAGTTGATGAAATTGGATGGGGCAGGGATGAACTTTTTTTTTTAAGTCTAGATCAATAAAGGAAACAATGGAATAAGCTAGGAGAAAAGAAAACGTATGGCAAAATGGTATACAATTTAATACTGTTGAAAGAAAACATTTTAAGAAATAGCAAGTAACTTAAAAATTGTGTGTGAGTAGCTATGCTGGATGGGGGAGAGTTATGGTTGTGCATGCAACTTATATTTTGGCTTATCTTCACTTTTTCCTGCTTAATGTCATCTTCTTAAAATATTTTTTGGATTGAATTTGTTATATCTTGAAGTGGTAACTCAATTATGACAATTGAAATCAATACAAGTCCAGGGCACACAACAGCTGAAAGGTTTAAGTCTTTAATATATTGCAATAGCAGATAGATATGGTTCTAGAAGAAAAGGAGGGAATGCTGTAAGAGAGAGGCAATAATAGGAAAAAATCCGACAAAAACCGGGAGGCCAGCAGCCTTCAAAACATGCAAAGGGAAGCAAGAAGAGCCCTTTCTGGTTGCTCAAACTCCTTTTTCCAAAAGCAGGAAGGATAAGTAAATAAATAATAATTCATGCAATTTAAGAATAATCTTTCCTAATAATGAAACAGAGAAAACAAGAAGCAAAACAAATGAGACTTTGAGCCTTATAGAATAATACACACATATACAATGCCACAGAAATTAAATAGAGATTTCTCTAGCTGCAAAATAGTTTTGCTGCTTATTTCTCCCCCTGCTGAAAGTGGAAAGAGGGTAGGGTATCACCCCACTCATGCAACTCAGTCCTGTTTGCAATGTAATTGTATAAATGACACTTTATTAAAAGTCGTGTTTTATTTCATAGACTTTAAATACAGACCAGTTCATGGGTTTGATATAAAACTCTGTTCAACACTCCAAGTATTGCAGACAGCTCTTCAAAGGTACCTATTTGGATTAAATGGAGTCATTTACTGGTGCAGTTGTTCCACTGCAGATTTGAATTGCCTTGTCTATCAACTTAATTTGAAAATGGACTAGATCACAAATTGTGGTTCTGGCACTATATGAAGAGTAGAAGTAATGGATGCTCTGGTTCTACTTCTAGATTTTTTTTCTTTTTGCCTTTGGAAAAAAACCCAGAATAATATATTTATGAGAAGGTGTACAGAGAAAGCTATGCAGCGTACAAGTATCATCTACCATGTCCATTGGTTATTAGAATGAAATTGGGTAAAGCATTTTTTATTCTAAAAAGTGGTTGCAAAGTAAAATGAGCAAAGTAAAAAGCCTTTGTGGAGTCCTATCAAGAACTCTGTACGGTTTTAGTATTTCATTATATTTTATTCTGATTCTAATATCTGGGGGGGAGGGAGAGAAACCTTTGTTCTTACTGGTTATAGTTTAAGATTTTAAATCTAGTAAACAGCTGATTCTATAAAGCGAGATGTTAATAAGGGGTAAAAACTGCTTTTGGCATTGGGTTTTTGGGCTTTGATTCTAAAATGCAGCTACACTGAGTGAAATTCTGATAACTGGCAGGCACTTTATTCCGTTGGTCACAATATGCTTTCATATAAATGAAATGTTCTGTGTTCTTGAGATATTTTTAAAATATTCAAACTGTGCTCAAAAGCATAACTTGCGTTAGAACAATTAGATACTTCTAAGATGCTAACACACTTCAGAGGTGATGTGAACTCCTGAGTTATTGATAATGCCATTAGACACTACTTACAGCTATATTTGGATTGCAAACTGATTACAAACTGAATTCTGCAGTATTAAATGTTTTTGGTAGTTTACTTGCATTGTGTTGCCATGATTTGAAACAAAACCAGGAGCTGGACTGTGCCCCAGTGCTCAGTAATAAAGGGATACTGTATAGGCACCTCTGATGCCATCAGTTTTGGATGAATTTAAGCTTCTGTTCTTTCCAGATGTGAATTGATGCAGTTTTCTTTTCACAAGCTTGCAGATGCCTTCAAATGCCGCATGCTTTTGTATACCACATGCACCTTTCCTCAAAAAATAACCCTCCAAAGTGAGGTACAAGCCTTAAGCAGGAAAGCTGTTTTCTTTGCTGGGAAAAAAGCAAGCCTAGAAACACTGTGCATGCCATGCAGCTGCCAAGACAGCTGCTGCTTGTGTCTGGCTGAGCAAGTCAAATGGGCAGAGTCCTGTGTTAATACTCTCACAGCTGTAACTATTGCCTGAGCATCAGAATTTTGTGCCTGAAGCAGAAAGAAAGCTGCTAGAGAGCTTGATAAGGTTTGTGATGTTGAAAAAGTACTTTATTTATAAGAACTACTTACATTATAGAAGTAACAGTCTTGCTGCTTCCCTTGCAAGGGTCTGTGGCTTAACCTTTCGTGACATAGGCTTCATACAGACATTCAGTTTCTTCAGTAAAAATGGCCACTCCAGGAGGATAACAACCTGGGAACAACCAGGGTTAAATCACTTCCAGGAGAGTTTCTCCCAGGAAAGTGAATGTCTGTACATGCTGACAACACAGGCTGACTACGCACAGTCTGGGGCAGCCCATCAGGGCTGCCCTAGGCACTGCTGCCATCAGTTGCCAGGCAGACTAAGGGAGCCTGAAGAGACTGTTGAGAACCTGCCTGGCTGTACAGTGTCAGCATTGCAAGCTCTCCACAATTCAGGGCCTCAGCCTTGGAATGTCTTTACATGTGGCTCTGGGTAAATTTTTCTACAATGAGAAGAAACCAGGGAGAATTATCTCAGGTTATAAAATGTGTGTACTCAGCAAGAGAGTAACTCCTCCTGGGAACATGAATTATCAGGAAGTGTTGCATCTCAGCAGGAACTCCTACCACACCATCTTCGGAAGTTTTCAAAAGCAGGTTAGACAGATGCTTAACTGGGATGATTTAGTCAAGGACAATCCTATACTGAGCAGGGCTGAAGCAGGTATAATCTGAGGTCTCCTTTAGCCCCACTTTTCTATGATTGTATGAAATGAGCTCTCTCACAGATGTGAGCACCTATTCATCTAAGTGTTTTATTTCAACATAATTGGTGAGTTCTGCTTTGACATTGATGGCATGATAAAAAGCTTAAAATTTGCAACCATGGTAGATAATAGGTGCACATGCAAAGCCTGTATTTGCATGTACAAAGGAGTGCTGGTGTGTGAAGGTATGGTTGCTGTGGATGCAACTTGGTACCTGGACATGCAATTCCCTGTTGCTTATATGTAAGCAGAGGGTTTTGTGCTCCTAAGTGTGAGGGCATTTTCAAGCACACCAATTACTCCTGCTCTTCATATAGTGCCAAAAAGGTACACAGAACTTTGGCACAGGTAAGCATGCCAGATTTTAGCCCCTTCCACAAAGAGCACACATTTTAGGGTGCATATCAATAAAGTAAAGAAGAAAACCAAGAAGGGAATGGGGAGATTGAATAATGCTCTTTAAAGATGCAGGTACCAGGGTGATGAACATGGTATAAGATTCTATTAATCATAAAACTGAAGAGATGAAAAGCTTTACGTGGTTGGTCTTCAAAAGTTTTTAATTAATGAAAGAGGAATGAGGTTCTGTCTTTAATGTGCACTTACAAGCTCAGGTCTCATTTCTGACTTATTTTTATACCTGCTCTGAATATCTGAAAAAATTCAAGAAAAAAAAGCAAACTATGATTACTAATTTTATAAATGTGAATTGACACAATATTTTGTGTGTGTGTGTGTGTGTGTGTATGTATATATAGATATATATCCTGTTCAGAGGGAAGATTCACATAGTATGTCCAGTCTGTGTTGCTAAAATATGATATTTTAAAATGTATTATTTCAGACCAGAGCCCATGTGCTAAATTTTAGTGAGTTTTAATAGCTGAGACACGGTTTCCCCTAAAGAAACATGGACTTTATGAAGTAACATTGCCAGACCTTTAACTGCTGTTATCATTACACTTTATAGCCACACTAGCAGCTGCTGTTGTGATGGGTGTGTTGTGCTGTTCTCTACTATTATACACAATTTGAAGGGGTGGGGGACCGTGAGTGACACTGGTGTACAATACTTTGCAACTAGGTTAGGGGATATTAAATCAGTCTTAAACCCTTGCCAGTCATATAGATGGATACTGCACTGTTTCTAAAATTTGCAAGTCAAAGGGAGACAGCCCTAAATTCTTTCCACTATGAAACCCCCACAGTCCTCTGCCTTTCAGGCAGAAGCAAAAAGGAATGGAAAATTCCAAACTAACGAGCACTTCATTTTTTCTGCACTGCTGTGCTTAGAAAAATTGCACTCTTTCTTTCTAAGGCAAAGACGTAAAATTAAAGTTGTATGACTGCTATAAATATTACATGTTCAGGGTATCAAGAATACCTGTAGGTCTCTGGTTTCTGAGGGTGTTTTTGAATTAACCCTTTTATAGATCTTAAGTTTGGGGGGGTAAAGTACCTAAATATTAACATGCTTTGAAACCTTATGGTCCTGGGTGGGGAGGATTGTCATTCTATCTTAAAGGTCCTGTGTATAATAATAGCTTGTATTTATGTACATCTGTATTGGAGTGATTATCCCTGTTTTACAGACGTGAAAAATAAGGCAATAAGAAAAATACTGACTTAGTCAAGCTTACTTGCTAGTCAATGGCAAGCCAAGAAAAGAACCCACTGTCTTCAGACCAATTTCTGTGATAACTTATATTGACCATAACCTTACTGAAGTAAATGGGGTTTGGGATGGTGATAGCTAGTACAAGGATTTGGTCTCAGATTAATCATTGTTGTATTTTTACCACTAATAGAATTCATCAAACAAATATGTAGATACTATTACTGAATTTCTCAGAGACTAAGACAGGTTTCCTACTCTGTTTCATAGTCACAGCATCTGCCTGTTCCTTTGGGAAGAGTGTGGTAAATGGAAATGAATCTGTAGCAGCCACATTCCCTAGCTCACACACATTGCCCAGGCATTCTGGGCAAATATAAGAAGGATGTCCCAAAAATATTACCGAAGTGTGCTCAAAACCTGCTGCTTCATTGAGTTCCCTGCAGCACTAATTTTTGGGCATCTGCATGGAAAGCATCCAGCCATAATTTCCATCTTAACTACAATACCAGGGGTACATCTACATGTGGCCATATGGTCCTGTTGTTACTGCACTGTCATCTAGTACTTCCTTTTGGTGCAGTAACAGCCCATACTGTGCCGTGCCAACTGTACATGGTTATTTTTAGCTGCTACATCTCTGTAGCAGCACACCATAATGAGGGAGTGCATTGCTACAGTGATATAGCTGCAGTGTCACGGTTTAGCATCATATGTAGATGCGCCCAAAGTGATGTAACGTTCCCATATCCCCTTCACATGCAGGGAATGGTCCATGGCATCTTTTTGTCTGGGTCTTACATGAGTGTGCAGTAGGGAAAGCAGTTTTTGTTGTCCTCATTTCACACCCTTAACTCTCAACCAACTATAAGATTGACTGTAATTTATCCCATACAATCAATAGAAGATATGCTGTAATCTCACAGATGCCTTCCACATTAAATATAATATTCAAAGTAAACATTATATTTCTGGATTGGTTCACTTCATTTTGTTTTCCCTTAGCTTAGATATATGTTACTGCCTATTGCTTAATCCTGCTTTGACTTTACACTCATCAGATCAAATTATATGGTAGTTACTTTAAACTCGTATTGAAAGACCTTGTCACAGTCCACAAAGCCAGCCAGTCTAATGGATATTGCTGAGCATGGAGCTGGGGTTGTGGCCATTAGGGTTAGAAGCCACAAGCCTGGAGTCAAAATGGCAAGCCAGTGTCAGGAGCCAAAAATCAGAACTCTACTTACAAAATCCAAAGGATAACCCACGGGGCAGAGTCCAAGTATAAGCCAAGCCAAGGTCAGGAGTCGGGAAACAGGTCTGTAGGGAGAATCCGAAGGCTGAAATCAAGGACCAAATTCCTTTATTGCAGCTCCAGAACCAACCAGAGGGAAGGGTGGGGTCAGTTGGCCTTGATCATTGGTAACTGGGTCAGGCAGGAACCTGCTTGAGCCTTATAGAGCTGGACCAGGCTGCAGTACAGGAGCCTTACAGACACCCTTCCAACATGTTGCTGGTTTTAAATTGTATAATATGAATTCTATTGTAATTCCTCTCAACTGGTGTGTGTGCTCTGCTTTGTAACCATCCTGGGAAAAGTTTGGTTCTTCGTTGTGTGCAGAACCCCAAACAAAGTGTGGGCCACTTGGTAGTACTATAAATGCTGCTACATATAGGGTAGATGCACACATTTGCAAGACCTGATCCACAGTCGTGTGGCTTACCTTAACCTGCATGATCATAGATGAGGTCTTGCTTGTGCAGATGTTTGCCAGTGCTGGGAGCCATGCCAGAAACCTGGTATAAGTAACTTGAGGTGGGGGACCCAGTGGTTCCATGGTAGGTGAGTCTGGGGATGGCATCTGGGGGGAGGCAAGAGTTGGGTGTCTAAAATAACCAGCTCAGGGTCACCAGGTGGGGAGGGTAGAAAGAGCACAGTCCCAGGGAGGGGATGAGCATCTGGGCTTTCTCAGCCATGGGGCTGCACTCCAAACATGAACAGAAGTGGAAAATGAGGCAACGAGTAAAATAATGAGAATAGAACTGAATGTCTGTATAGGTTTGCACTTAGATCGACCTAACCCTAGTTGCATCAATCTATGTGTAACTTCTGCACATACCCATAAATGACAATAAAAATATTAAATGTTTATATAGATAAAATACCCATAACTTGTATAAAGGTTTTGTGCATAAGGCTTCAGCCATTGATACATTATGTGTGAAGCATGTTAAGTCTATTTTTATGGAAATGAATGTGGTCTTATAAATTCACTGTTCTGCTGTTTAGTGTAGATTCAATGAGTTATGAGGGAAGGCATGGCTTTGGATAATCACAAATAGCTTTGATAATTACCAAACAGACAAGAAAAGCAATAAGAAAACATGAACATTAAATTTTAAATTCAGTTTATATGGTATTTTTACAACTTATCCTAGTGTGTAAACATCTCTCTAAAATATTCACTCTTTGCAAAGCAATTTTTCACAACTAAACTTTATCTGATGTGCAATTCACACATGCTAAGTATGCCCTTGATAATAACTATATTTTCAGTCCTCCAGTAAAAATGTTGATGTCCTAAAAGAGCCTTGGGTCATTCTCAGTATGGATACCCTGCAGTTATTTTTCACTGGATTTCTGAACAATAGAAATTCTGTTCTAATGTTAAGCCAAACATTTTGCAGCAATGCTGTTAACCAACCACTTTGTCAATGTGACTGCTGACAACAGGTGTATTTTTATGTTGACAAATGGTTGTTACTAAACAGGAGATAGGGGAGTGACTTGGAAAAAAAAGGTGTTTTGAATGGATATCAACACCTGGTAAGAATGTAAATGTGATTGGTTAGATGTGACTACTCTAATTTTGTACTCTACATTGCATCTGAATATTTGTAGAAGTTACTGGCCCTATATTGCTTGTGTATGTGTACTGTACAATTGAACTGGAGTTTGTTTTTCAGTTTGAGTTTGCATTTTGTGTGTGTTGTTTACTACTAGAAATGCACTCTGGCCAAGCTTTCCTACACGGAGCGTGTAGTGTAGCAGTAAGAAAGTAAGATGCATGGCACTTTATTAAATGGGATGGTTGAGGCGTGGGGGGCACAGTATTAAGAAGCAGTTGGGGGAGAGATGTGCTGCTCAATAGTTATGTGCTAGAATATTCTGAGCAGAGGGAAAGGCAAATAATACATTGCTGCAAAGAGTCCGAAAGGTGGCAGGGAGGGAGGGAAATGCTGTTTTATATGTCCTACCATAGATACTTTATGGTCTACACTGGTTATGGTAAGCATTAGCTAAGCATTGGGCTAAGGGCAAGAACATTAATGAAGGACTCTTTTACTATTATGCTCTCAGTATTCTTTTACACAGTATGTCCATATAGGTTGTGAAAATATAGTACACATCACCCAGAATGATGGCCTTGGTGAAGTCATTGGGAGTTTTGCTGATAACTTTCATGAAGTTATTTCAGGCAAAGCTAAGAACTGACCCAGGTCTATATTATATCAGGACCACGTCACATTTGTTTTTCCACACATTAGTTTAGCAAGAATATGACAAATTAGCGATTTTCATATACTATGTTAACATAATGTGGCTCAGCATAGGCACACAAACAAGTTTAGCAGGTGAAAGGGAAAGGTACTCTAAGTACCATTTTCATTTTCTGTGGGGTCGGAACAATTCACATGAACAGTTACCATAGAGTAACTAACACACAGTGAATCCCTATTCCTTCTTTCTCTTCTTGGTTACTTCTTCATGAGGACATGCCCTCCTGGAACCATGGCTATATGTGTTGGCTTAACTCTGTTGCTGCTATGCTAAGAGATCTAGTCTTGCAGCTGAAGAGGTAAGGGTTTACATTTTGCATCCTAGATTCTTAAATTCATAGACATTAGGGCTGGAAGGGACCTTGGAAGATCATCGAGTCCAGCCCCCTGCCCCAGGGGCAGGAAGTCAGCAGAGATCATAGGATCCCAGCAAGTTAAACATCCAAATGTCTCTTGAAGGCATTCAAAGTAGGTGCTTGGACCATTCTGGCAGTAGTCTATTTCAAACCTTGGGGGTTCAGACAGTAAAGAAGTTCTTCCTTATGTCCAGCCTGAAATGGTCATGGAGGAGTTTGTGACTGTTTGACCTTGTCATCCCTTGGGGTGCTCTGGTGAACAGAAGTTCCCCCAGATCCTGGTGAACACCCCTGATAAACTTATAGGCAGCCAGCAGATCACCTCTGAGCCTGCGCTTTTCTAGGCTGAAGAGCCCCGTGCCTCTCAGCCTCTCATCATAAGGTCTGTTTTCCTGACCTCTGATCATGCGCGTGGCTCTCCTCTGCACTCTCTCAAGCTTCTCCACATCCATTTTGAATTATGGAGCCCAAAAATGGACGCAGTACTCCCAGTTGCGGCCTCACCAAAGCTGAGTACAATGGGAGAATAACATCCTGGGATTTGCTTGAGAAGCATCTATGGATGCAAGCCAGTGTTCTGCTTACTTTACTAGCCGCAGCATCACATTGAAGGCTCATGTTCATCTTGTGGTCAGTCATGACCCCAAGTCCCTTTCGTTCGTAGTGGTAGCCAGCGTAGCACTGCCGAGCCTATAAGGATGCTGCAGACTTTTCTTCCCAAGGTGGAGAACCCTGCATTTTTCGGTGTTAAACACCATCAGGTTCTCATCCGCCCATTTCCTGAGCCTGTCAAGGTCAACCTGAATCAACCTCCTGTCCTTAGGTGTGGATGCGTTGCCTCAGAGTTTGGTGTCATCGGCGAACTTGGCCAGTCCACTTCTGATACCAATGTCCACATCATTAAAGAAGATGTTTAATAGTATAGGTCCACGGACAGAGCATTGAGGGACCCCACTGGTCACAGGGCACCACGATGATTGACTTCCGTCAGCCACCACCCTCTGGGTCCTACCACAAAGCCGATTCCCCAGCCAGCAGATCGTAGTGAGGCTGACGCCGCAGTTGGCCAGTTTTGCTAAGAGGTGATCATGGGATACCAGATTGAAGTCTTTTTTCAAGTCAAGATACACAGCATCAATCTCTTCTCCCTTGCCCAGGTGATCGGTCACCTGGTTGTAGAAGGAAATAAGATTGGTCAAGCAAGACATACCCACAACAAACCTGTGCTGGCTATCCCTCAGGATGTTGCCGTCGGCCAGTCTTTTAAGAATGGCCTCTTTGATAAGCTTTTCTAAGACCTTCCCCAGGATAAAGGTCAGGCTAATGGACCTATAGATTGCCAGATCCACTTGTTGATGTTCCTTCAGGTGACTCAGGCATTCTTACACTTGACTATCTGTCTTTAACCACTGGATCACAACCAGCAACAGAAATCTAGCATCCTGATGAACGGTGTTCTACTGCTGCCTCATAAATATTTGTGTAGTTCACTAGCCATGTGTGAATTCTGTCTTTCTCTGCATGGGCAGTTTTCAATAGGGGATAAAGCAAACACTCTGTCCAGCAGCTGCTTCTTGAGGTGAAACAGAAAAGGTCTGTGCTGTGATTCTGTAAGTTAAAATCTTCGTATGTAGCCAACCAAGTGATGAAAAAATAATGTAAGGACACTAGAGTAATTTTTGAATAATTTAAATTGATGAAAGTAACCAGAAGTGAATTCTGGTATTATGTGAATTGTTGTATTAGTGTTGCATTTTTATTGTTTTCTATTTGGCTGCAAGGGTGTTGCAGTGTTAGAATATATTTGAGACTAAAAAGCAATATGGAGGAGACTTTAACTGTGTCCAGAGAATGGAGGACCCTATTAGTACGAGTTCCAGACAGGTTAGAATTTGATTTAATGAACTTTTCTTCCAGAAAATAGCCCCAATCTTAAACACATAATTAGTATATCCAAGTGCTTTTGTTAAAATATCTAAAGTCAGGCTTAAAAAAATTGAGATATTTTCTGTTAAAATAGCATACTTTTGGTCCTTTTAAAGTATATATATTGGTTTTGAAACTTTTAGATGCATTATCGTCCTGTTTTGACTGTTTTCTCTGTATCCACAAGGTCTAAAAACTTATCTTTGCTATCAAATGAAGGCTGATTCTTATGTGACTGTAGAGTTCCAGCACCTATAGGAAACCCTTTCAACTATCATGAGACTCTCATTAGACATTGATAGTTTATAGGAGACTGGATTAGGCTCGGAAGCTGTCTCCTTAAATGTCTAGCTTTTCACTCTCCATGTACTGAGAGCTTTTGCAACAGGGCCAAAATGACCTTCTTTAGAAATCTGGAGTTGGCAATAGGCTGCAATTTGTAATGTTATGCATTGGGTGTGGGCAGAGAGACTATCAGAAGGTGAACCAACAACATTATCTAACACCCTCCACCCTTTAAAAAAATGATCTGTTGAGTAGCTCTGATTCCAGAGTGCTCTCATGGAGTCAACCAAGATGACTTTTAGATTGACAGGGAGCACCAGCAGATTTTCTTGCTGCCATGGTAAATCATAAAATGGGCACTCTCTTCTTGCCACTTCGTCTAATGGTGCTAACAAGACAGTCTCAGACCAACCCCATTCACTGGCCTTGGCTCCCTATGCTTCATGCAGCTCATAGACTGGACTTGGCACTGTGGGTTTTGCATGCAACACAGGGGGTTGGTCTAGGGTGCATACTGCATGTGATGCCTGCACCAGGCTAGATCTGGGCACTGGGTCCAGGGCCACAGCCATTCCAGCCCCAGGTGCAGCCTGCACCAGCTGGGGCCTTAGTGTGCATGCAGCGCCTGGGGCCAGGGCCAGTATAGGGTTTGTACTGGCATGCGGCACGTGAGATAGACCCAGTGCTTACACAGCATAGGGGGTCAGTTTGGGGCATCGGCTGCATGCAGTGCCCTGCTGGACTGTCCTTGTGTGGGGGCTGTAGTGTGTACAGACAGCCTGGAGCCCAGTCTGGACTAGCCTGGGAGCCAGTGTGCAGGGCCAGTACAGGGCCGCTTCCTGTGCTGCATGTAGCCCTGGGTCCAGCCCATATGCCACATGCCAGTAACATTTCTCCCTGTGTTACTGAAGTGATTAATAGTCCAGCTTGCCATGTGTTCTGAAAGGCCTAGAAGGAAGTCAGGGATCATTCCTCCTCATCTTATGAATAAGTTAACTGAAAGGCTGCCCAGAGCCACTTAAGCAGAGACGGGAACAGGACTCCAGTTTCTGATAAAGCAGAATTAGTCCTTCCCTACTTTGTTTCAGAAAGAACATGTTAAATCTCTGCACCTGGCAACCCTGCCTACATACACTAAACCACACTCTCATATCAGAACTAGGAATAAAACCCAGAAGTTCTCCTTCCCAGCATTTTACTGCTGCCTGATAAGTAGTATAATTAATTGGCCAGGCACTTCCCTTTGAAACACACATCACTGGCTGTTGTAGAAGCTAAGAATTACTCACTTAGTTCAAATGACAAAAGTCTGTGCTCAAGAACTGAAGCTCCATGGTACAAAGCATGATATGAAGTCTTTGGCTAGGGACAGAAGTTACACATAAATCAGTTTAAGGGATCAGAAACTGATTTAATCCTGTAACAGAACAGAAGCTCAGTGCACATAAACCAGTTTCAAAATGGCTGAAACTGGTTTAAGATAAACCTGGTTGAATGTAGTATCAGACTTAACTGATTTGGGTCAAACCGGATTACTATCCCAGACCCCTTCTTGGCTCAAGTTAAATCAGAGTCCCCCAGCATCCCATCATGCTTTCCAGCCCTGGGCTAGGCTGGGCTGGGCTGTGCTGTTTGCTCCAGAGAGTAGGGTTGGCCACTCCCCTCTGTTTCCTAACTGGAGCAGTGAGAGCTAGTTGACAAGAGGATGAGGGGGCGAAGCCTGCCTGGGGATGCAGCCCAGTCTACTGGGGGTAGACTTCCTCCGCCCCAGGGAAACCCTGGCTGGAATCTGGGGATAGTGAAGGAAGCTAACCATCCCTCCTCCTGCTCAAATTTACTGCTAACTGCAACTATAGTTGCAGACTACAAATCCCAGAGACAGCTGGAAGCAGGAAGAGGAAGCGATGAGCAACCCTGCAGGGTCCTGCTACTGTAATGCTGGACTGCAAATCCTAGAGACCTTGAGGGCAGCAGGAAGAGGAAGTGAACACACAGCCAGAGAGCCATGTTCTAGTGCTCTCTGGCTTCTGACCTGAGCCACTGCAAATGTGTGGCTGTATTTTCTGAATCAAAGGTAAATGTCTGTTCACTTCTGTTTCAATTTAATCAGTGCAGGTTAGACTAACTTGCAAAAACTGAATCAACTCAGCTTCAGGCTTTTTGACTGTCTGTACTTAGCTTTTACGACTGAATAGGCTGGAAGTATTCCTTCTGGGGTTTTTTTTGTTTTCTGCTTTTTTTATTTGTCTTGCTTAATTGATACAGTAGAAGAAAAACACCTTTAAGGCATGCTTTATAGATAAGATTCATTATAAAGTCTCATTTGTGGCATTGCACACAACTTTCTGGTTATTTTTCAAATGTTTGCTTGCATTGCATGTTGGCAAGTTTGAAGATTGGGAGCAATTAAGCCCAACTCTGTTCTTTTGTTCTTAGCAACTGGTTCACATGAGTTTATTCCTGTAAACATTTTCCAGGCAGTCTACATAAGTAAAAGAGCTAGAATTTCCATTTGTAATGACTGAAATCTGAGATTTTCATGTAGGGGCCTAAAGGCCATTTTAGTTTGCAAAAAGTCAGAGGAGCCTAGCTTATCAGTGACTGTAGGTTTAGGTCCCTTGACTGTGCCATAAAGTACTATAGCACTGCATAGTTACAATTTATTTGCAATAACATGCTGTCTTCAAAAATAAGAAATGGACACGTTCCAACACACACACATCTGCCCAATGACCTGAAAGCATATCTGGCCTGAGATTGGGTTGGTTGATCACCATTGACACACGTAATTTTTGTCCTTTCTCTACAAGAAAGGATTCCAGTCCTCATTATTCTCCTCAAGAGTGCCTAAAACAAAAAAAGGAACAAAAGCACAACTAATACTCCTCACCCAAACCCTGAAATGGTAAAAATAAATACCTGTCCGTGTTCAAAAGGCACTGCATAAACTTTTCCAAAATGTAAGTAATGAGGTATTCTCCCAAGACAGCTTAGAGTTTAGGTTTGCCAATTTCCATGTAACAAGGATATGTTAGCAGATGCATCAGTCCTAACCTTACTTTTGGAGTTTTCATTTTTGTCCCTCTGGTCTTGGAAACTTGAATATGTGGCACATGCTACATTTGAAAGTACAAATGAAATGTGGATGAGTGGGGAATGTCTTGCCTTTTTGTTTGTGTTCCTTTGCTCTCTTTGCTTTGATCCTCTGAAGGCATATTTGGTAAGGACATGATGCCCAGAATGGAAGGAGGTATATCTGTGTAATATGCACCACCTGTTTTACAGTGTCTGGAGGGAGGGGTGCACACCAAGAGAACAAGGTCCTGTATTTTCTTAAAAGACATTTAAGCAGCTGAAATTATTTCTTTCAGTCTGCACAACCCTCAGTGTTCATTGCTGTCACAGAACAGAGAACCATCTCCTGTTTGCATCACTGGATGCAAATATTTCTCCCTTTTAACTATAACAGGAAAATGATTTCTTCCCCTACCCCCGGACAAATGATAGATGAATGTTTAATAATGGCCAGAACATGTGATGCTCACAGAAAAAAATCTTTCCCCATAAATGTCTCCATTGATACTGATACTGTTTGTAGTTCATCTCCATATGCCCTTACTATCTGCTAACAACAGTGCCCTGCTGCAGTTGCTGCATAAGCAGTTTTTGCTTTTTTTAATAAGAAGAAGGGAAGTCTTGTGGTGCATCCCAGTAGTATAGTTTAAGAAAGACTCCAGAACACAGATATACAAGGGCACAGATTAGATTCCTTTAACTCTTTCATCACAATTGCCACCTTTCCTTGATTTAATTCAGGAATTGAATTTTCAGTGGTGTGTGCCTGGTTCCATGCCACTCTCGTCCCCAGCATCAAATGGCAGCTATCAAGTGACTTTGGTACCTTGCCACCTTTTCTGTATGTTATTTATTATCGTATGTTATCTGCTTCTACTACTGGCTTCTTCAAATGACTGTGATATGTCCAAAAGTGGGGGAGCTATAAACTGTGTCCAAGTGGGATCCATTCAGCATTGTGCTAGTGAGAGAGAACCCTCTGAAGCATAAGAGAAAAAAAAAACTCAACACACACGGCCACAATTTATGAGACATCAGCTATAGAAAACAGCAAATATTTCCTGAACATTTGCTTATGTAAAGGAATTAGAGCCTAAATTGTCCTGTTGTTTGCCCAGGGGCTCTTTGTAAAAGCTCTTCTTCCAAGTGAGAACACCGCCGGACTTTGCCACATTTTCTGAACCCTCTTAAAAATGGAAATGGGTCCCACAGTGCTGTCTTCATAAGACAGGTTTGCCAGGCAGATGCTCTGCTAACCTGCACACATTGGGTTCTGACAGCTAATTTAATTGCCCTTCACTGGCTCCTCTGAAATGGTTTACAGAAAGGTGGTGCAATATTGCCGTGTATTAAATCCAAACCTAATAAAGGGCTGGGGTATGGGGAAAGGCTTGATGTTCATGTGAATCACAAATTCCAGTAAAAATGAAATATTGGACAAAGGATTATATGATCTCAAACATATCAAACAACCATGGGGCTGCCTTGGTATCTTTCTTACTTATTGATGGATGGAATGTAGAAATAACAAACAATAGCTTGAGTTTATATAGCACCTTTCATCACAAAGCAACTTAAACTGTTGCATAGATGATCCTTACAAAACAAAATAAGATTGCAATATTTTGAGTAACGATCTGAAGCACTATAGATTACATTAGTGTTTTTGAAATTTTTTGGATCATTCTGGAGAATATTATCAAGTTTTTTACTTTTTTTATAAGAGTAGAAATAAGATTACTGAAGCCAGCTCAAGAGTGAAATGTGGCAGCTGTATAACAGTGTCCAGAAAATCTACACAGCAGTGCACTTAGGAAAGAAAGAGAAGAATCTTTCATCACTGAAATTTAATTCATGTTACAGAAAAAACAGTGTAATTGCAAAGACTGGAATTTATCCAGGACACCACAAATATTCCTGGTCCTCCAAAGAGTGACAGAGAACCTTCATTCATTCCAGGTGGCCAAAATCATGGTGTTACATCTTGTCTGAAAAATGGCATGCCCAGCAGTTCAGCAGCCTGCAGCACTGGAGTAGGAGTTCAGGACGGATTCAGGAAAGGACTGCCAGCCAAACTGTTAACCAAGCTCCCTGCAACAGGGTCTTCTTTTTGAGTACTGATACCACCTGGCTTGTGACATCTTAGAGACTGAAAGGGATGACAGCATATTACAGCTCTTCAAGAACCGGATTGGCCACCTTCTTTTATTGGTGAAGCCTACTTTTTGTAATTTAGTAACAGCGAAGGAGGAAACTTTAACCCTCAGGTGGCTGAAGAGACTAGCATGTATATACCATTTTCATTCATCTACCTAGCAAGAAGTTTTCATTTAAATTAGAAGACAGCTAGAACCAGCTTTTGTGGACACTGCAGTTTCTTTGTCTCTCTTTCATAGTGTTAGTTGTTAGCTGGAGTGCGCATTACTGAATCTGATAGAGGTGGGGTTACTACTCTGACAAACTAGACTCTCTCCAGTTCAAATATATGTGGTGATTCATCTACCTATAAATTAATCTGGAAAGCTGAGATTTTATTTGCAGAGTTAAGTTAATGTCAGGATAAAACTGAAAATTAGAGACCTACATTTTGTACAGAGTGGAGGTGGCTATGAATGGAAAGGGGTGTCAAATAACTCTTAATTTATTTGAGCAGTAATCCACATGTCTAGTAATACTTCTGTGCAAAGCACAGGTCCATGCCATGCATGCATGTACGGTTATCTGTTTTACAAGCACTTGCTACTGCTAAATAGAAGGCACGTTTATCATTACTTTCAATTGTACTTGGGCTCTTCTTTCCCTTAGGTGCTATTAAAAATATCCCCTGTGGTCTGTTAGCTTTCAGAAACAGACTTCCACGTAGCTAGCTACTCTTTCTGCCAACATCCAATTTGATCCCACTGTCTGACATTTTTTATCCCTGTTTTCCTTATTGTTCTCCTGTTTCACTGTTAACAATAGTGCTATATATATGTTAATACGAACAAAATGGATGTCACCCAATTATCAAATTATAATATGTTCTAAGCGTGTGTTTAGACTTAGGGGAAAGTGTTTTACTCCATGTATGTAGTGCATGGTATAAACTGTTTGAAACACAGAAAAAGAATTATAAAAAATAACAGCAAAAAGTTTGGTATAAGTCTGACATTCAGTAATATGTCTCCGATACATTTGTGTGGCTCTTTAGCCACATATCATCCGTGGAATTTGATGAACATACTGCAGAACACCCTTACATAGCAATTTGAAAAGGATTCAAGCCACTCCATGCCCATATCAAGACAACTGGGTGGTATTTCTTAACAAAAAACTGTAATAATAATACAGACTAGACCTAACACAGGAAGCCAAATTTGTAAACTAACATTTATTGGGACAAAATGTTCCAGAAGCTTCCCTGAAGTATGACAGTCCTCCCAGAAAATGTAGTAAGTATATCATCCTGTATACAATTTTCCTTTTAGGAAACATGTATGCCCTTTTAACAGGAAAGCAAGATGGCCAAATATCTAATTTCACCTGATTCTGTATCTTGGTTCTGTTAAAAAACAGAACTGAGAGCTCTGTAGGGTGACTTCTTCAGATATCTTCTTGTATTTTTGATTTGATAAATCCTGATATTAAGTCAGTTGGCTTTAATTAGTTAAAAAAGTGCTTTTCCAGTTGACATTTATTGAGTGTATCATCTGATTACATTATCCTTTATACTCTTTAACTTCCTTTTATAAGTAATTAAGGGCATTTGCTGCTATTTTCAGTTTTATTCAAGGAAGTTTAAGCTTCTCTGTTAGCAATGGACTGCTGCAGAAATGCATGCTACCTACTGTCTCTCTTCCTGAGTGCCCATTCATTGTGTCTTGTGTAGTTCCTTTCTTTGGACCCATTTCAGTTAAAATTCCATCCAGCTCCTGCAGCACAGTATCCTATGCAATGCCAATAAAGCTCAGAAATTTGCTTTCCTACAGGATGTGTGCTGCAGTAGCCATATTTTTTAATTATTATTACTAGTGTTGAACTGGAACTTTAAAAAAACCCTAATATGTGTCATGGCTCTCTCAATAGTGGCAACTCCACCTATACGGTACATCTATTGTCAGAACCTCTCAACATTCCCCAAATTGTGTCTGTTTTTCCTTTTCTCTTGGGTCAGAAGAGAAATGGGAAATCTGCTGCATTTGCATAGAGATTTAGAATAATCCACTATCACTAATCTTCTTTAACTGACTCAATGTAGGTTCCAAAGTTATTCTCACTGTCCTCCCCAGCTCCTGAGTTTTGGTCAGATTCTTTCTTTGTAACAGCAACTGGACAGGATATATTTTGAACTTGAATTATATGGGCAGAAATTGTGTAATGAAGGTGAGCTTTGCTATTTTTACTTCAGCTTTTAGACTTTTAATAATTTAGTACTACTACTAACATAGTATTTTAGGCTAAGTACAGACATTCAGGGGGGCTAGGAGAGGTTAGATGGGATTCAAAATGGCTGCCCCATGTAACTTAATTCACACTGGGTGCAGACCTTACACTTGGACCCAGTATCAGCGATAGGAAATCAGTCTAAACCGTAACTGTACAGAAGTTCCGCACCTAAAGACTGGTCTAAGAATGGCTGAATCTGGTCTAAGATAGACCTGGATTGAAGTGGACTCAAATTTAACCAATATAGGTGAGACTAGTGCATGGAACTTCTGTACATTCCCTGTGCAGCCCCATGGCTGGGATAGACCAGCCACTCACCCCAGCCCCAGGGCTGTGCTTTTCAGCCCCTCCCTTCTTCCCCCACCACCTGGCAACAGGTTATTTTTAGCCCCTCAGCGCCTTGCTCCCCTCCCTGTGGACCAGCCAGCCCCACCCCAACCCCTGTCTATGTACTACTCCAGGTGCCACTAGAGCAGCATTCACCAGTGCCAGAGCTGAGCAAGTAAGTCCTGGTGGGGGAAGGGTTGGGAGGGATTGGGGGTAGGTTTGCCAAGGCGGGTTGGGAGACTTAATATAGTGCCAGGTTCCTCTCAAGCTTCCCCCACACAGACTGCATGAGTCTCCCTGAACCCACCAAACCCTCCTGAACCTCCATGGATTGCACCTGTGGAGGCAGCATCATCAGCATCAGCATCATTGGCAATCCCCTACAGTTGAGGAGGATTGTCTCCCATGATTGCCTTATCTATGGGTCCAAAGATGTCTGACAAGACCAATACAGGATCAATGGTTCTATTGCAACTTGCGCACATGTTTCCATGTGGGGTGGGTGGCTCTGGATTCTTGGTTTGTTCTGTGACATGCT
>NW_017729033.1:38227322-38264719 GCF_001723915.1 Gavialis gangeticus | reverse complement strand
CCCACCAAACCCTCCTGAACCTCCATGGATTGCACCTGTGGAGGCAGCATCATCAGCATCAGCATCATTGGCAATCCCCTACAGTTGAGGAGGATTGTCTCCCATGATTGCCTTATCTATGGGTCCAAAGATGTCTGACAAGACCAATACAGGATCAATGGTTCTATTGCAACTTGCGCACATGTTTCCATGTGGGGTGGGTGGCTCTGGATTCTTGGTTTGGTCTGTGACATGCTGTTTCTGCCACTCCTGCATTTTCATCTCCTGTGGTCATCATGAGGTTTCAAAGTACTGAGATTCTTGCAGCAGACTTCCTTCATTTGGGGCAGTTCTGGGCGATAGTTTCCAATGAGTTGATATTTATGTTGCTGGTTTTTAAGTTGGCTTTGAGGATGTCCTTGAAGTGCTTTCTCTGACCTCTTCTTGAGCATACGCCTTGACTGAGCTGGAAGAATATAACTTGCTTTGGGAATCTGGAGTTGGACATCCAGATGACATGCCTGGCCCAGTGAAGTTGATGTTGGATGACCATCACTTCAATGCTCATGGTGTTTGCTTGGGAGAGGATGCTAATGTTGGTACATCTGTCTTTCCACTGGATTTGAAGGATCTTCCACAGTCAGCATTGATGATGGTAGTTATCCAGTGACTTGAGGTGTCTCCTGTTCAACAATGTGGAGGCTTATGGGTAGCAACACTTCAGAGGAGTTATGGTCAACCTATGGCTGGCAGGCCAGATGTAGCCAGCAAAGCCCTGTGAATGGTGCATCACTTAACACCATGTCCGCATGTGAGTTCCACGTGTGTAGTAAGCTCTGTGAGCTCACTGGTATGACAAGCATGGACTCTGGCCAGAGACACCACTTTTGCTATCAGTCTTCTTCTCTGAATTCAGTGGCAAGGAAAAAGAAGGGATGAGTGGCAGCAGCATTCACCCCCTGGGCTCTGGAGCTGCATGAAAGTGGTAGCTCAAGCCAGAGCCCCTGCTGATGACTGGTAAGCTCAGAGAGCTCATTGTGCATACAGAGCTTTGGTAATCATTTTTTTTATGCATCCTTCAGCCCATTTCTGATTTTAAATGTAAAATGGTTGTTTTAGTTGATGCACTACTGCTTTAGATCAATGTAGAGCAGAAGGAAAGTAGCATATCTAGTTGAAATTACAAGGGAAATTTAGGAGAACCAGCCCATATCCAATGTGGGTTATGATACCAAAACCAAGACTTAACTCTCCTTAAGTTTCACAGGAGCTTAGAAAAACAGAAGTGGTAAAGACATCTAATGAGAAACATGGAATGCCTAGAATCAGTGGTGTGAATTAAAGGAAGATACGGAAGAGAACAGCAAAAATGACCCATAAAGACTTCAAAATATAAGACCATGACAGGAAAGGTATATGTGATGGCCACCTATAAGTTTATCAGGGGTGACCACCAGTTTCTGGGGGAACGTTTGTTCACCAGAGCGCCCCAAGGGATGACGAGACACAACTATTATAAACTACTGCAAGACCATTTCAGGCTGGACATAAGGAAGAATTTCTTTACTGTCCGAGTCCCCAAGTTCTGGAAGGTGGTTCAAGCACCCACATTGAACACCTTCAAGAGTAAATTTGATGCTTATCTTGGTGGGATCCTATGACCCCAGCTGAGTTCCTGCCCTTTGGGCAGGGGGCTGGACTCAATGATCTTCTGAGGTCCCTTCCAGCCCTAATGTCTATGAAATCTATGTCTGGAAAATAAATTAAATAATTCTCCCTGTCCAAGAAAGGCTCTGCCCTGCTATGAGAAAACAATGCTGGTAAGAGACAGAAGAGCAAGCAATTTAGCCACTTTGAATGAATGCTAAACTATTTCTTTTGTTTAAGGATTACTGCCATCCCTCTCTCCTAAGAGACAGCTTGGTGGAGCCTGTAGAAAGAAAGTTATCCTTCTTTCATGTACTTCCTGTGTCACCTTGGGCAGAGAGGATTATAGAGCATTGGCTCTGCCGCAGTGCTTCAGCACAGGCTTTTCATTTAAGTTGCCATTATATTAGCTGCTTTTAAATAATATCAACGTCTTTAAAATGTCCAGTTGCTGTTGTGAAGACAGGGTTCTTTTGAGACTAAGACTGGCATGGTGTTATGTATCTTGCAGTCAGTCAGTTAGAGACAAACCTGGTAGAAAAATCAGCCATTGCGAGAAACAGTTTCCTAGAAGAGAAACTTGTTCACTGAAGCAGAAATTCTGTACTTTGTGAGAAGCCCCCCATGGCTGATTCAGTCGTGTAACCCAAACTAACTGTGGGCTTTTCTGTCGTTTTTCAGTCACGGCCCAGGGTAGAGGGTGTCTGGTTCTGCATCACCTGGCTGCAACTCCCAGAGGCAATGTGTTTGGGAAAAATATAATGGGCCAGATTCTTTAGTTAGTTTTGCTCCAGTGGAGCTACACCAGAATGCAGCAACTGATGCTGTAGCCAAATGCTTCCAGCAGTCTTGGCACTCTACATGCAGCATGTTTTCCTCTGTGCTGGCCCTGCTGCTTTCCATTTTTTCTGAAGCTCCTAGCCATGTCATTTAGGTAGAACTTGCATTTCTCCCACCTGGAGACATAAGGACCAGGATGGGGAAGTGTTAAAGGAAAGTTTCTTGTTCTTTCTATGCAACTTTTATGCCTATGTGAAGCTAGATACAAAACAACATTGCACCACTGCTAGTGGGCAGTCCTGAACTGTGCTCTATAGAGTTTCCAAACAACTCTTGGTTAAGAAAATGTGATGAACTTCAGTATTAAACACAGTCACAAGGCAATAGAAGCCTATTTCTCACTCTCTGGATTTGCAAACAGGCAATTCACATATGTGAGCATATACACTATATATCAGACTATATTCATAGGTGGTCAGTAGGGCCCAGCATCTCTAGATGACTCGCATCATTTCTGAAGCCACCCTGATTATTTTTTTTAACTGATGACTGCAAGTCATCAGAAACCCTGAATGATTTACTGAGAGGTCTGCAGTGAAGAGAGAAAATGAGTGGTTTTGTAATATTGCCACAGAATAACAAAGGCATTTTTTTTCTTTTATAATGCCTTTTACTTTCTACACCAGCATGGGACTGAATAGGTGGTGGTCCTTTGTCAGAATATAAAGCCGATTTCTTCATTAGTTTTCTCATTCAGGATCGTCCATGAGAAATGCCCCTTTCTATCTTCCCTCCTACTTCCTTCTGTCTTGTCTACATCTTAAGATGGTAAAATTATGGCCTGTCCATTCCTGCAAGCTTTCTATTTTTTTTTCTTGCCAAGCAGCATCTGGCATTGCCTTTGGAATTAAAAGCAAATAAACTATTAGAGAAATGTTTACGTCATATTGAGTTAAGTTGTGAGATCATGCCAATAAATTTAATGCAGGCAGCTCTAAGGGAATACTGATCAACTATTGTATTCACCTCTTGCATCCCTAAGCAAAAGCTTATGTCCAAGGAATAAAACTTTTTAAAACTAAGACAAAAAGCTAAAACTGCCAAGTCCCCCTATAACCTTTATAACTTTACTACTTTCACTGCTTAAGGGTTAACTTTTCAAACACAGTTAAAATAGAATGAGAACATACCTTTCATGCTACCTTGAAGACATTTTAAAGCAGGTTTTAAATCTTGAACTGCCATTTATTAAAAAATAAGGAACAAAGTCTGCCCTCAGATTTCTGTACATGTAACCCAAACTCAGGGCAAAATGCGGCCATATGTGTGCAAGCCATTTCTGTTTGTCTTGGACACTATTGTTCTTCCCCACCCAGTCAATTGTAACAAGAGATCACTGTCTATGTTTTTATAATAAACTAATTTCTGCAATTTCTAACTTGGCTGGAAGGATGCACAAAGAGAACTTGACAAAGAGCCCAGGATCTAAAATCTTTTCACACTTTTCAATCTTTGAAAAAAAGGTGGACTTTTTTGTCAGTCAAATGTGTTATGAGATTCTGTCTTACCCTAAGATGAAAACCCACTGGCAATAAGTTGCAAACAGAAAACAAAAAGGCTCATTTTATTTTTCCTTTTGTCTTAATCCTACCCGCTCAGTGAGAAATGGATTGGTAAGATTGAAAAATCAGTTTCTACATCTGAATAATAACTTTCCCCCAAAATTGGTGTGTGTATGTGCATACAAAACAAATCACATATCTGTGCAGTGGACTGATCCAGTATGCAGAATTGTGCAAATGTCTGCATTGGGGCACTGAAGAAGCTTTTAAATATTACATTTGGTTAATATCCTTGATATGGATGCGTAAGTTCAGTGACGATGGGTTATCAAGCAAATGAGACACATTTCATATATTACGTATAATCATACCAGATCTGAAGGTCTGCTGGGTAAATTAAACTCATTTGTATAAATGTGCTTTTGCACACATCTGTGTATTTCTGTGATGGATGGAGATATTATTTTGCTGTCATCTAAACCTCCATCCGCTTCCCAGAAGAGAGTTCACTTTTGTTTTAATTTGGCCATTTTAGGGCTCACCAATGAAAAAAGCTCACCAATAAAGTTTATATTTTGGCTCTTTAAAAACAGGTTCACAAAAGGAGGGAAAGACTTAAAAAGGCACCTCTCTACAGCTCCTCTGGCACTCGGGCATAGTGGCTGCAGAATGCGTTGAGCTAGATGTAGCAGGGAGTGAACGCTGCTTCCTCTCTGACTATGCAGTGCCTCCAGAGTTTCACTGGAGCAGTATTTCTTGGAATTGCCTCCCAAGGTTTGGCTGCTACAACCATTTGTCACAACTGAGTTCTAATGGGTATCTAGCTAAGAACGGATTGATTTATGAAGAAAGACTGCAAGAACCAAATATTGGGTAAGAAAGACCTAACTAACTGCAAATATTTGAAACCAAGAGAGAAAAGAATTATTTAGTTTGCTTTAGTGTGGGAATATAACTACAGCAGGAATAATGGTCTGGTATTAAAAAGAGGAAATTTAAGACTGAGTGTTGAGGAAAAATCCCAAGAGTAAGAACCATCTTTACCAGGAAGTAGTGAAAGTTCCCATTGCTTGGGACTTTAAAAACTTGATTGGATAAAAATCTAAAAAAATATATTGTATTAGCAGTGTTATTTATTTTTTACTGCTCTGATCAATCTCTCTCACTATGGGACAAATCCTCTTCCCTTAACTAGCACAGTGCTTTCTGTTGGGTTTTGCATTGCTCAACATTGCCTCAGTAATCCCAGCAGAGAGAGATCCCAGTGAGGAGGAATTCTTGCCCTAATCCCCATCCAAGCCCTTCAATCCAGTGGTTCTACTTTTTATCAGGCGCTTTACATTTTTGCACTAAGGGACAGGATTTACCCCTGTAAGCATATAACTCCACTTTAATACCAAGAGTGTTGTGCAGGCATCAAGGGTATTATAAGTGACTTCAACCTGAAGGACATTTACTAGATTTCTCAGTGATGTCCAAACAAGCGCACACATGCGTTCTGCAGCACCTCAAAGGCTTTTGAGGCACTGCAAAATGCACCCTGCACAGGTGATTTGGTTTTCCATGCTGCATATTTGCAACACAGAGACAAATTTAGATACTGGGGGATCCTGCATCAGAGAAAAGCATGCCCCAAAAGAGTGGGGTGTGCATAAGGTGGCAGCATGTGTCACCGAAAACCGGGGCCTGGCAAGTAAGAGCCATGCTCCAGCTGCCAGCCAGGCTCCTGCGTGCCCAGATGGCCACCGCTGGAGGCCCCCAGGACCTCAGATAAGGCTCCCTCCCTTACCCCACCTGGGCTAACTTGCCGCATGCTACGGTGTGCATGCAGGGCATTCCCCAAAGACGACTAGCAAAAGCACAAATATGTGCTGCTGCTGTTTCTCCCCAGTGAAGCAACTGTGTGCACTCATTTGGATGCACCCCTTATGCTCAGTAGTAAAATTACTGCAGAAACATTAAAAATAAGTTATTAATGTCTTAACAAAATCCTACCTAGCATAGGTATCCAATATTGGATTCAAGTCTAATGAATCAATTACCAACTATAAATAAAGAAAACTTAATCACTGACCTAAATATTAGTGGCTGCTTGGTGCCAGTGATCATGATCTGGTTACATTTACTTTGTGTGAATAGAACATGGCACCAGCAAGTATTGTGAAAACATATTTTGACTACAAAGAGCCGTAAGTCAGACCTAGGATTGTATACAGGCAGAAAAGTCATAAATAATGATGCAGAAAAGGCAGAACTGATTGATTAATTTTCCTGTTTTATAGAAATACAAAGTTATGCCCATCCCATGTACTTTAGTAAATGGAGAGTTTACCACGTTCTTCAAAGAAGGATGCATCCACTAAAATTACAGATTTTAAAATCAGTTGGCCCATGTAACTTGCATGCAAGAATTTTAAAGGAACTAGCCAAGGAGCTTTTTGATGTGAACCTAAAGAGATTCAGTCTAGTCACGCAATCAAAGAGATGGTTGAAAAATGATTTTACCGCTGTATAGGTATTTAAGCATGGGAAAGGTATCTGATGGTGGCTGTTATTCTTGCAAAAAAGGCTGTATGAAGAGCCTGTGGCTGGAAGCTGAAGGTCATCAAACTCATCCTTGAAATGGACACTGTTTCATAGCATGGACAATTGTTAATTGAAATAGCTTGCCAGATAATGTGGCAGATTCACCACCACGTGGAGCCTTTAAAATGCAATAAAAGAAGTTTCTAAAAGGGATACCCTAATCCAGCTTCTGAGAGAAATTCTGTTTGGTATATGCAAGAGGCCAGACCAGATAATCAGAGCTGTACTTTTTGGCTTTAGAGTCTATGAATTGTGTATCAGACCAAATCATTTTGGGAAACGGTCTTAGAACTAAGGCAGGATTGAAACTAAGGGAGTCTTTATATGTGCTTCGGGTGGGTGGGGGGAAGGGGCGCAAATAAAGCACCCTCAGTTTACCATGTATTAGGTGTCCTGTGCAGGGGTGCTTTCACTAAAGCTTGTTTGACGAGCTTTAGTGAAAGTGCCTCCACCGCCATTTTGAAGTACAGGGATGCTGAATACACGTGACGCAGAGGCTGCTCCAGTGCCTGCTAATTAGCACGTGTCAGAGCAGACGTCCAGCACGTGTGTAGGTATATAATAGACTATAGATATTAGATTATCTTTTGCATCAGGACTTTATGTATTGCTTCCAGTGTCTTTAATAAAACCTCTACTTTAATATTATTAGGTAATTTATGTATTTGTTTTCTGTATGTATATACCCCATTTAGGAATCAAGTTTATGTTGTGCTGTTTTCTATATTTGTATATCAAAAAAGATATTTCTCTGCCCAAACAAACACACGCTTTAAATATATGATGTAAGAGACCAGGTAGATACAACAAACAAACTCCTGTGGGGAGGAAGGTACAATGGGGTGGCAGAAAAATGATTGCCACCTCATTGTACATATAATGAGCACACCAGCTGCCGAGTCATTGTCAAATGTTTCGTAGAAACTTTTCAACAAGAAAGTCTGCTCCATTTGAAAACTTATAAGTGGCACTTTTTTTTAAAAAAGGACTTTATTGAACTGTAACAGAAACATGATCAGCCTAGAAAAATGGCACACTTCACCAGGGAGTTCAGAGAGCATGTGTGCACGAAAGCAGGCCCGTCATGAATATTACAGACAGACACCTTCAAAGTCTTTAGTTCATAGAAATAGAAGGACAAGTTCAAGGATGGGAGTTGCCAGTTGAAGGGCCTAACTAGTGTGTAGAGACAGACGTTTTTAATTAAAACCTTTGGTCCAATTTTGCACCCATTAAGGTCAGTGGGAGATTAACCATTCATTTCTGTGGGTTCAGGTACTTCTTTCAAATGCAGTTTAAAATGCATACATAGAGAGAAATGCTGCTTGTACCATGTGAAATTTAAGATTGAGAAAAATAGGTGCAGCTTCCTTTCATATCCCTTTGAAGTGCAAACTGGACCTAAAACTCCGTGATAGATTTTCTGCTTTCATATTCTCAATAGTGGGCTGGACATTAGCTGATACCTTTCATGTATTCAGATACTTTGTGTTCTGCCTGATACTGAATAAATATTTTTAAAATGATAAAAAGCATAGAAGTCAAAATGAGTGAGTTAAGCCCGAAGAAAATGTATGTTACAGCTCTTGGAATATAGTATTCTTAATTTAATTGGCTTTGCTAGAAAATCTTGGATTATGCCACTAATATGCACCACGGCATGTGTTCATTCATGTATGTCAGAGATAGGAGCCTTCATGATCTAGATTTGCTGTACATGAGGTCATGTGTGTTTAAATGTATTTAGCCCTCAATCTGTAATTCTTTGTAGCGCTTGTTGAATATGCAAATAATATTCATGAGTAAAAGTATCTGGTAGGTTCTTTTTGACTGCAGGAATGGGTGGATGGCTGGCTTATCAGTTACAATTCAGTGCCTATTGAATTCAACAGGCATAGAATCAGGCCCATTTTATTTATTATTCCCAAGTATTTAGATGACTTCTGGAGAGTTGTGGAAATGTTAACAAATATTGACAGTAACGCCTGCTTTTCCTAACAAATAGTTAATTCAGCTCTAATTCTTTGTAATATGGTGTTTTGTTTATCCAACACAGAGCAAGGGCTTGGTGCTGCAGTCATAGGCAGGCCACTCATTGATTCTAGTGAGAGATTTGCTTGAATTAAGATTGTGGGGCTGTGCCAAAAGTGGGGGTTTCAACATGTGCGTATATCAGATTATTTTGGTGCAGTCTCTATGTGGATCTCAGCAAATGGGGAGAGAGCAACAAAGCACTTATAACACAGGTTTAGAAGTCATAGTTTTTAAAATATATCTACCTAACTAGTCTTCAAGCCATCAATCTTCCTTTTTTCTTTTCTTTCTTTCTTAGTCTGACCACCCTGTACTTTGGCTCTTTGTACTTTGGCTATGATCTGATTTTATTCATATCATGCTTTAAGTATGAAACTGATGAGTACCTTTAAGTAGGACTGTTTTTAACACTTCCACAGTTTGAGAGTCAGATCCCATAACACGAATTGATGATACCAGTTTTTTATTTAATGTCCTATCAGTTGCTTTACTGGGCCTTTTTTAAGAAATAGAGTCTGAATTAAAATGGAAAATATGCAATTGTAATGCAATTAGTATGCAGTTTTTATGTATTATTCCTCATGCGGAGCTGAGACTGGCTACAGAATATACCAATAAATGACTGCAAATAATCTCCTTTACTTCTTCACTCCATTTGGCCTGATTGTCTCCATCCACAGAGGGCAACTCTTTTTTCTTTTTTTTCCACAAGGCACATTTCACATTGTATTACTGAAGCCTACAGCTGTGTTTAGTAGTCCCATTCTCACACATTTAAGAATAGCTGTGCCTGATTTTTTTTTTTTTTGTGTGTGTGTGTGCGCGTGCCAGTAGTCCAAATGGCTTCTCCTTTGTTTTTGAGAAGTTAAAGCTTCATTTTGGCATTTCTCTGTTTTGAAGTTATGTTTGTTTTCAACAGCTTTTTTCCCCCACCTAAGATTCATCTTATGAAATGACCCAAAGTAATTATAGGAATGTGTCATGCTATTGCACATTACCTTATGCACATGTTTTTCAATGAGAGACTGGGCAGAGGGAGAGGGAGCACGAGGGAGGGGGTGTGTGTGTGTGTGAGAGAGAGAGAGAGAGAGAGCTATTTATATGAAATGTTCTCTGGCTGCTATGCGGTATGTGCAGTGTCAGCAATCACCCACCTCTAAGACTTAGTGATCTTCAATCAGTCTTTATGGCCCCTAGTTGCCTGTTGTTCAAGCTGTGTGTCACAGCCAGTCACAACAGTTACTTCAAGCAAATTTTCACACTCTTTGGCTCAAACTGCTGGCAGCATTCCTAAAGACTCTGAGGAAATAATTCCACAAAGTGGCATAAATTAATGTGACTAATTAACATGATGTTAATTATTTGTAAATTGTATGTTTGGATACACATTACTTGAGAGGCATATGTTACATTCAATGTTTACTGAAACAAGTGACTGCTAATCACATCTCCTGAGTGTTCCTTTCACAACAGTCAGCAAATAGAGGCTTCTCTAAAAATAAAAATTGTGTCCTAAGGGAATACATGAACTATAGCATATAATGAAATGAGCATCTAAAGTAGCAAGTTACCTTCAGAAGTCGGCTTGAGAAACATTTAGTAACTCCTTTTGCAAGGAGTAATTGCCTTTATGGTGCATGTGTTTTTGTGTGTATATGTGTATTGTATTAACAATATATGAGAGAGGGTAATTAAGGGCTGAATCATTATGCACACACATTTAGGGATCAAATGAGGACTGTAGGGCCAGGTGCAATTGTGCCATTTTCTAACTTTTAAGGACTTGGGAACATAGGGGTGAACAGTGATCTCCTAGATCAAATCCAGTCTCCTGACATCACAGACAGGTACTTCAAATGATCCCTATTATAAACCACATAAGCTTCATCTTTCAAAGTACTTATTTGTTGCCCTACTGTTCCACTGGATGGCTGTTCCAGCACCTCGCTCCTCAGCTGGTTAGAATCTCCAGCCTGAATTTATTTGTGGCCAGTTGATTCCCATATGTTCTTGGGCCAAATTTTTACTTTAGTTTAAATAATTCTTCTCTTCCTGGTGTGTCCCCACCTCCCAATGTATTTATAGAAAGCAATAATATCTTTTCTTGGTCTTGGTTTGGATGGGATGAAAAAAGACTTCTTAGAACTCTCCTTTCTCCTTTTCCTCATTGTAGTCTTTCTCTGCACCTGTTCCACTTTGAGTTCTTCTTTTTCTAACATGGTGGTCCAGAACTTTACGTTGTATTTCAGATGAATTGTCACAGGGGCTTTGCATAACGCTGTGTATTTGCCTCAGTGACCTTAATGTTCCCTGAATGTGGGAGGTGGCAGAGGAGGTTTGATATATTTTCCCAAACTCCAAATAAAAAAAACAAACCCAAACCCTGAAACAACAGAAAATCCATCACATAGAACTGGTTGCCTGTTTCATGAGCACTGTTAAACCTTTGCATCCACAGCCCAGATCTTTACCACTTAAGCTGAGTAAGCATTATGGTTAATAGACTGCTCATGGTCTGTATAGACCAGGCACTGATTGGGATGCAAAGAAGAGGAATGTCTAGGGGGTTCAATTCCAGGTGCTTACAAGTGGTTTTAAATCAGGCAAGTGATTTTTAAATGCATCCACCCCAGCCCCCTTGGGGTGCGTTCTGTTGCTATATGCCCTTGCTCCCTGCTTTCTGTCTCCTTTACCTGCTGCCACTCCCAGCCTGCCCCTCTGTATCCACCTGCTTTTCATCCCTAAGTATTTGTGGAATCCATACTTCCTCCATGGAAGTATGGATTGAGCCTTCTCAGTGCAGGCAATCATTGAAGAATAATACTGTAAAAACTGTAAATTTCTGAGCTTTAGGCAGGTTTTCATAGTAATAAATAATGTCATCCTTGAATACTAGGGGGTCCCATCCCTGTTTTGCCTTCCCTGCCCTCCAGCCCCAGATTTCCAGGTCTTGCTTAGAAAAATGAAGATGTTAGAGCTTCTCAATAAAAAAGTTTTAGGAATTCTTTTGGTGTGGGCAAAATAACATGTATTTCCCTAACCTCATTCTAGGAAGTAACAGTAGCAACAGGTTTGGCAGAAACTTAGAAAAAGAGCTTAAAACAGACATCCAGGGTGGACTATTTTAGCTGGCAAATTTACAAGCAACTAAAAACCTGGTCTTATATTAAAAAGTATTGGGTAAGCTTATCTAAAGCTACTTTTATATAGCAACAACAGCTTATAAAGATATGCTTTTTAAAATAATTATGTGTGTTCAGTATAATGTGGTTTATTGTTCTTGGAGCTATGGAGTTAGAGCTGTTAGACCAGTTCCTAAATTCAGTGAGACTGCTTTTGTAGTTAAAGTTGAAACTATGTACAAGCCTTCTGTCAGGTTACTACAGCTACCGTATTTACCATATTTACTTGCATACCACAGACACTTTTTACTCCCAAAATAGTCCTGCAGTATTGGGGTGTGTTCTAAATAGAGAAGCTGATTTTCTACCTGGAATAGAAACCTAGAGAAATGCATACTGCTTCTTTTCCTTTTCTCTACCTGGCAACCAGTTAGCCACAAGAAAGAAGGGGCAGAGTCCATTTTTCAGCAGTCATTACATTTTTACTCTTTTACAGCTGCTGAACTGGCAGCAATTTTTGGCTGAGCAGGAAGGAGGAGAGGGTAGGGGAGAGGTGAGGGGTGGAGGCTGAGTGAACCAAAGAGTAGGCTCTGTTTCTGCTCTATGTGGCCATGACTGGAAAATCTTCTTAAAACAAGATGCATGTCTTACTTGGGGATTGAGAGGGCAGTATAATCTGAAAAAAAATATGGTATTGATTAGCATATTTATGCAACATTAAGATTTTGAATTTGCATACATGAATGTCAGGAGATTTTTGAAGTAGGGCTGCGTAAGTATTTTAACACAGCATTTTAAGTTTTCATAAATTTTTTGTGTTCGTATTTATTTATTGAAAACTTGTGACATTTCACACTTTTCTTTAAAAAATAGGTCCATTTTTTGCTTTATAATCTCATTTTTCTCCTAAAAAGAAATATCACCTGACCTTTATCCTCCTCCTGGGTATTATATTCAAATGCAAGTTTTACATTTTGAAACTTTCCATGTATTAAGTTCTATTAGCAAATAGAAACATGCTAATATTTAATCTTTAGACAGACTAGGGAAAATTTCCTCGGTAGGGTGCATAAACCTTATATAGGCAAATGTAGGGTGGCCCTCAGTGGCTGTTTTAGGAGAGCTAGCTACACACCTAGGAAAACATACTGAGTCAAATACTTAGCTAGTTTAACTCCAAAGACATTGTACACCTTCTCAGGAAAGGGTCAGGTGTTCTTGTTCCCTGGAATCTCTCCTTGCTGCCTTTCTTTTTTGAGCTGCCTGTGACTTTCCTGCCACACCTTGATGAGATAAACTGACACAAGCTCAACCTTGTAGTGCACCAGGGTTTTCAAACACCAGGTCTGTGTCTGGTTGAGTGTACTCAAGCTCTGCCCAAATTTGCTGGCTAGCTCTGGAACCAGTGTTCAGGACCACAGACTTCCATTATAGTGAGATGTGCTCTCAGCATAGGACTGGTGACCCTGAGTCAGACTGTCCCCTTTACCCACTCTGCCAGCCCTTCCATGCTTGACCTATGGTCAGTCTCTCATCACACTCATTCCTGTCTGCCAACACCGGATTCTCATCCGCTGTGCCAGACTTATCCCTCAGCCTCTATCTGCTGCTCCTTGTGAGTACTGGGGTTTCAGGGTGCTGCTTTTGCTCCATTTCTGTAGCCTCTTCTTCCCCTGCAGCCACTTCCCAGGCCACTGGGTCAAAGACCCCTGTCTAGGCATCAAATCAACTTCTAACAGAAAAATTTCCCTTTTTTGGGTTGGCCTTCTCCAGAGTCTTTCTTCCTTCAGTCAAAACACAAACACAGAAAAGAAAATAAGGCTTGAAACTTGTGTGTCTCACTGCAATGCATAGCTGATCTTCACTGTCTGGCCAGCATCCAAGCCTGACTGTTGTGGTTCTGCATCTGCTCCTCTCTCTCCTTGCTGGGAGCCGTCCTTCTTTCAGGACTCCTGCAGCTTCTCCTTTCTGTCCCAATCTCATGGCTGGGCTCATGTATAGTAAGTATGGGTCATCTGATCCTTGTACTTCCACCCTGGGTCCTGTGGCACCATCTGCCCCTGTGCCTGATGGTCCTTCTCCCTCCTGCCCTCTCCACTTGCTGACATGCTGTGATAAAGCCTTCATCAGCTAAAAATGGGTGCACATGTGTGGTGGGGGAGGAAGACAGCTAGCAAAGCAATGGAAGAGGGGTTGGGGAGGGGGAAAGGGCAAGAGGGAAAAGCGCATCTGGAAGATAAAAGGGCTACCCTAGATACCTGCTCCCTCTAGCAACTGGGGAGGGGTCTCATTACAGATGTCAAATGACTTATACCAACAGAAAATTCATTAATCATTAATGATTTAGAGGATGGGACTGAGAGTACACTTAGCAGATTTGTCAACACCAAGTTGGGTGAATTTGCAGACATTGTAGAGTAGGGTTAGGAAACAGAATGACCTTGATAAACTGAAGAAATAGTCAAAAATCACTTAGAATGAAACAATTGAATGTACAAATACGAACTGGGGGATGGCTGGATAAGCTAGGCTACAATACTGCAGAAAAGAACCTGAGGCTTATACAGGTTTCCCTCAATGTGTATGGGTTCTTTATATGCAAATTTGCTCTTATGTGATGAGCATATTTAGACCCATATTTGTTATATGCGAGGTAAATTAACTCCAATGCTATCAGCACAGATGCCCCCCCACCCAAACAGGTAAGTCTGTGGGGGGAGGGGAAAGGGGCATGGCTCCACTCACCCCAGCCCCGGCTTCGGCGGCTCCGGGAGCAGCCGACACCAGCTGCCTGCACCAGGTCACGGCGCAGCCCAGAAGCAGAGGTGAGTGGGGACAGGCAGACCACAGTGCAGCCCAGCGGCTGCAGGCAGCTGGCGTCAGCTGCTCCCAGGGCTGCCACAGCTGGGGCTGTGGTGAGTGCCGTTCTGTTCCCTCTGCTTTGCTGCCTTGTGCACCCCTGGGAGCGGCACCCCTCCCCGCACCTTCCCTTGTCCCTGCCTCACTCCCTCACCGCCATGGGAACCTATCCCTATTTATTACATTGTAAAGTGGGTTCGCTTTATGCAAATTTAATTTATGTGCCGTCCTCCAGGAATGCATGTACAGCAAAAATCAAGGGAAACCTGTAATGGACTATAAACTGAATATGAGTCAACAAGCTTCTCTTGTTGCAAAAGAAAGGCTGATGGCATACTTGATTGGATTAACAGAAGTATCACTTGCAAATCAAGAAAATTGATTTTCCTGTTCTGTTCAGGTCTACCCTAGAGTACTGTGTCCTATTTTGGGCCCCTTACTTAACAAAAAAATATAGACAGATTAGAAAGAGTCTGCCAGAGAGCCACAAAAATTATTAGAGCCCTGAGAAATGAGACTTAAAAGGAAAAGGTGAAGAACTAGGATTGCTTGGTCTGGAGAAAAGAAGGTTGAGGAAGGATTTGATGAGTCTTCAAGTACCTGAAGGGTGATTATAAAGATGATGGAAATAGCTTATTCTCTGTGGCTGTAGGAGATAGGACTAAGAGCAGGAGCCTCAAACTGCAGCAGAGGAAATTTTGGTTGAAGATTAAGGCCAATTTTCTCTTTATGAGGATAGGTGTAAGCATTATACGGGCTACCCAGAGAGGCTGTGGCATCCCCATCCTTGTAAGTTTTTAAGAGCAGATTAGATAGACACCTGTGTGGGATGGTTTAGTCAGGACAATCCTGCCTTGAGCAGGGGTTTAGATCAGCTGATCTCCAGAGGTCACTTCCAACCCTACTTTTCTTTTTCTATAAAATGAAAATTTGACTTGTGCCCTATAACAAACAGTCTGGTTTGCTAGAACACTGTCTGTTCCTCTGACTGCCTCTAACTATGTGCATCTAATTATCCTTGGGGCCCACTCCTTCCACTTTCTTTTTTATCCAGCTATTTAATTCTGTAAATAAAATAAAAATATATTTTTTTCATCCCTGAAAATCACTTTTTCCTCAGGTGGAAAGTAGGAGGCTTGTCACTTAAGGAGGAGAAAGGTGTACTTTTTACTATGGGGTGTTCAGATATGACCATTAGATGGTAAATCCAGGTATAGTTTCTAAATATTGTTTGGTCATATTGTTCTGGGGTAAGAATTTGGTGCTAAATTTATGAGTTTAAATCATTAAGGACTGCACCATGTAATAAATAAATTACTTAAACCTAAGACTAATTCAAACCATCGTCTACCAAAAACTTACCAAAGAGCTTATGAAGACAATGCACATAGTAATTTAGAAGTATTAGTACAACTCATAATTAGTTATTTAAGAACAAGATAACATTGGCAAAAGCTGTCTTACTGACTCCAACTAATTGACTGACTACTGCCTCCAGTTAATACTAGTGGTTGAAATAATCTTAGCTTTTCTGAGCTGAGAAACAAGCTTGAGAAAGTCCTCACAAACAGGGTCAGCTACCAGATGACAAGCACAGCTGGCAGCAATGACAGGGAAGGAGTCAGACACTCTAGGCAGTGGCAGAACAGGCTAGGGATCCCTTAGAGAAGCTAGATGCTTTCAAGTCATCAGGGCCGGATGGAGTACACCCTAGGTATTGAAGGAATTGGCTGTAGTAATTTCAGAGCCGTTGGCTATCCCCTGAGAACTGGTGGAGGAGGTCAGGTAGGGCTTAGATCTGGGGTTTAGACTATAAGCTGAATATGAGCCAGCAGTGTGCTTTTGTAAAACAAAACAAACAACCCCCCCAAAAAAACACAAACAAAAAAAAACAACAAAAAAAACAGCAACAAAGCCAACAGCATACTGGGTTGTGTTAACAGGCATGTCTGTTGCAAGGGAAGTGATTCTTCCACTATGTTCAGCACTGATGAGGCCTCACCTAGAATACTTTGTCCAGTTTGGGACTCCACACTTGAAGAAGTATGTGGACAGATTGTAAAGAGTCTAGCAGAGAGCAACAAAAATGATTAGAGGCCTGGGAAGCATGATTTATGAGGAAGGCCTGACAGAGGTAGGGTTTTTTGGTCTGAAGAAGAGAAGATCAAAGCAGGATTTAATACATTTCTAAATACCTGAAGGGTGATTATAGAGCGGGAGGAGATACCTTATTGCCACAGAGAATAAGCTATAGGACCAGGAACAATGGAGTCAAGCTCAAGTAGAGGAAATCTAAGCTAGAGCTTTGTAACTCTGGCCATGGTGAAACATTGCAAAAGCTACTTAGTGAAGTTGTAGAATCTCCATCTCTGGAAATCTTTCCAGAGCAGACAGACACTTGCCTGGGGTGTTTTAGTTAGAGATGATCCTGCCATGAGAGAGGGGCTGCACTAAATGACCTTGTGAGGTTCTTTCTAGCCCTACTTTCAGATGATACTAGGTACAAGAAAGTTCCTTCCAAAAAAAAAGAGAAGAAAGAAATGTATAGGCTAGATGTTTAGGTAGGAATGGCTCGTACAGTTTGAAATCTAATGAGTTCAGTTTAAGCTAATTGGCACAAGCCACATGTAGCCTTTATTAATTCAACTTTAAGAGTCTGACTTAAACTCACAGTACTTTGGAAGGTACAACTGGGGCCATGACTTTAACTTCCAGTATCCTGTTATATTTATACTTATTTGTTTAGCACTGACTGTCCTCAGTACAGTACTCAAAAATAGGCAGTCTTTGCCCTGAAAGCTTACAGTCTAAGGCTAAAGAGTGACATGTAACTATTTCCATTGACTTCAGTGGATGTTAGATAAACACCATAGAAGACCACAATAAGAAATCCAGAGATTTTGCACAGAGTTCCTCTCATTGATTTAATAGATATGTTCTTATTACCATCCCCCCAAAAGTTCGGTTCATGAGGATTGCAGGAATCCTCCTTGTATTGGTGATAGTATAGCTACTGCAGTTCTTAAGAGTAACTGAAACAGGATGGGGTCAAATTTACCTTTGAATTATGTTGTTCTGATAGACCCAACAGAAATACATAATTTTAAAACAGTGGTTTTTTGACTAGGAAAAAATAGAAGCCAATCAAGGTTTAACAGGAAAGATACAATGGTCTGACTGGTTTCTTCTTCAAGAAGCTAGTTCTGGGTAAAATTGGGCCCGTCTTAAATTGGGAGCCTGGTCAAGTGCTTCATATTGACTATATCTTCCTAGCTGAGCTGTTGTGGGCCAGGTCACCCCAAAGGGAAAGGTTACTGTTTCTTGCGGAACTTAGAGTACTTCTATAAAACTAGAAAACACACTTTGTGAGACCTCCACTGGTTCAGGCAAACCTATGAAAATGTTAGAATTTACTGAAACATCTACCTATGCAACAAAGTATAATCCAAGTTTAGTGAAAGTTGCAAGCAGATGTTGTTCTAAATATATGCTTCCTTCCAGAAATAGGAAAATTCTTGCAAAACTTCTGAGTTGTTTGTATATGTACAACAAAGTTAGCCTAACATGAAAACCAAAACCTTAATTATGCCTTAAGAGAGTTGCAACAGTATAGTATCCTCTGATGGATCTGAAAATATTAGGTAATTCTGCTGCACTTTCTCTTTTGGGTTACTTGAACCGCTCTAAGTGGGAGATGTCAATTAAGAGTGTTATGGTAACATTGTTGACTTGATTTATGGCCCAGCTAGCCAACAACTCCTGCTCCTAGATGTCCAACCTTAAATGTTGCAATGTGAATGTAATCTGTGTAACAGCAGGTGGAACCAGGGGGCAGTCTGCAAAGCTGTGCTGATTGTTAATTTGGATGACAACTCCTAGAAACCCCCAGGAGCTGGGGGGAAAGGGAAAAAGGAAGAAAAATCTTGAGGCTGGAGTAAGGGGGAAGAGAGAGTGGTGTACAAATAGAACAGGGATGGGCAATTATTTGGGTCCAAGAGCCACATAGGGAGTTTGGGGGAGCTGTTGTGGGCCAGGTCACCCCCTCCCTCCCCTGCAACAGCTCACCAAACCTCCCTATGTAGGATGGGGCTGCGGGGCAGGTAAGCCGGTGGCAGCTTCAGCCTCCAGCTGGCTCTTGTACCTTAAGGAGGTGCTCGGGCAGACACCTGCATACCACGAGTGTCCACAGCTGCTGATGCCAGTGCCTGCCCAGCACCATTTCTGGAACACGGGTCAGGAGCTGGTGTAAGCTGTGGGGCGGTGCTGGAAGTGTGCAATGGTTGGGGGGAGCGAGAGGCAAAGGAAGTGAGGGAAGGGGGAAACAGAGACAGAGAGAGGTGGCCCTGCCCATGATGAGTGGCAGCAACCACTGCTGGGTGCTGGGCAAAAGCAGGACCCGGCAGCAAGTGCACTCACCGCTTCTGGGCTCCTTCTGGCTGTGGCTGATTGGATCCCATGCCGGGGCTGCTCTGTGGCTCCTCCCCATTGCTGCACCCCATGGGCCCAGGGTGGCCTTGAGATGGCATGGGGTGGCACTAGTGGGGAGGAGCCACAGGGCAGCCCCAGCATAAGCAGCTACAGCCAGAGCGGCCCCAGAAGAACTGCATGTGCCTATTTCCAGGTCCTGCTTTTGCCTGGTGCCCAGCACCAGCTGCTGCCACTCATCATGGGCAGGGCCTCCTCTCTCTGTCTCCCTCTTCCCTCCTACTTCCTCTTTGCCCCCACCTTTCCACTCCTTCCCTAACCATCCCTCACATCCAGCACAGCCCCACAGCTTACACCAGTTCCCAGCCTGTGCGCCAGAAGCAGTGACAGATGGATGCCAGCATCAGCTGTGGATGCAGGCGGCAGCTTCCTCCTGGGGATCAGGGCATCCTCCTGGTTCTGTAGGTGATGCTGCTGCATCAGTATGTCAGCTGTGGTCCCAAGCAGTCTCCTGGATTCCCAACTGTCACCTTCAGGCAGTGTCCACAGCTAATGCCAGCGTGTACCTGAGACTGCTGATATGTAGGGTGGGAGCTTGTGTAAGCTGTCAGTGGGGCTGGGATGTCCCCACCTGCCTGGCACGTTGCAACAGCTGGAACCTCTGGCTCTGGTAGCAGCCAGGGCCTACAGGCCTAATCCTATGACTTGCAGGCCAGATACAATCAGTTCGCAAGCCAAATCTGTCCTGCGGTCCATATTTCACCTACCCCAGTATAGAACCTGGTCAGCCCTACACAGACGAGTGCACAGTGGAAGTGGAGATCTCACTGGCTCGGTCATCCAGGACTGTGGAGTAAAGGAGCTGGACTCAGACTTGGGTGCAGCTGCAGGATGCGGTTTGAGCACTTGTTTCGGGACACATTCAGAGGTGGGGGTGGAAATTAAGGTGCTGAGTGTATGTGATCATACTGTTAATATTTCTTTACTTTTTACTTGTTGCGTCCCTTTGGCCTGTTGCCTTGTGAACCTAACCCTGATGATTTTCTTTATAAAAGTGGGAACTCCCCTTTGCTTCTTGTGTCAGTCTCTGGGGCTGCAGAGTTGGCAAGGGTGATTTAATTTTTTTTAATTGCTAAATAACAAGTGTAATGGAATTACAAGTTATGAGTATGGATGGCTGTAATTTTCACCATATATTGAGTGTAGAAATTGAACGATAGTCCTTTTCTGTCATGGTGTATGACTTAACTATGCATTTATATACTCAATCTTTGTATTTTGAAAATGGCTTTAAGTAATGTAAGGGTAAAAAATAGTTTAATAAACAATATTGAATGCTTCTGATTTTGAAATTCTAATTACTGAAAGTGAAACAGAGCACACATACATTTTTAATGTTAAAGTTGTAGCCCCCATGCAATAGAAAGTATAAAACTACTACTTTGGAGCATAAATCCACAGAATACTTTCCTACTGTAGCATTGCTGTTTTCCTGAGCAATTCCTGCGCTGTTTAACGCAATGGAATGTTGTTAGTTTTGCTCCTCAAATAGGACTTTTCGTTTCTGTTGCCTCTACTGGGCCCAAGTTAAGGTTGTGTTGATTGTGCATTTGAGTGTTGTGGTAGGTAAAGACTTATTAAGTACCCTACATTTCTAACTTTTTTAAACCCTTAACTTCTAACTCTCTTGAAACGTGAAATACACAGAATTACTCTGTGTCTGAAGTCTTAACTTCAGCTTTACAAAGATATATTGAGGTTTGTTTCATTTGCCCAGTTGCCCATGAGCCTTACACTTTCATTCCTTTTGAGAAAAACTGCCTTTTTGTGGACTAGCCAACCTCTCCCTTACTTGACCCCAAAGCTTTTATAAACTTGTTCATCACCAGTGAGCTAAAATTGGATTGATACACTAGAGTAAGATAATCTGACATGTTCATCTTGCCTTGAAGTGTACAATGTCTTACCTAGGGCAACTGGCATTCCATAAAGTTGCATTTGAATTTTATGCTGTTCTTATTATGGCTTGTATCAATAATCCAGTGGCATTTACTGCAGACTTGCACGTAAATTGCTCAAAAGGCTGAATAACAATTCCCAAACAATTTGTACAGGAAGAACATTCATAAACATGAGTTATTGCCATGTTGCAACTTTGTAGAATGAGAAGCAGAGGGGGTGATATGTTTGCAAAGTAGAAAGCACAAAAGGGAAAGGGAGGCGTGCTGAAGAAGCAGACTACTTTAATCTATGCATACAAAACTTAGAAAGCTCTCCAAAAACTCAGCAAATCTATTATCCCAACTTTCATCGGATCTTCCCTGAGACTGGCAGCGCCAAGAGGTATTATAATATCTCAAACAAAACTAGGTTAGTAAATGTTTGTGAAGCACTTTGCAGATGAAAAGCAGAATGTTAAGTACTGTTATTTAAATATTTAAATTCTCTAGTGTATTAAATAAAAATCTGGTTTCTATCAACATCCAGTCGTGATGCATGTAACTTTTTCCACTTGCTTTTTAAAGGAAATATATCTTCATCTTGGCTAAAGATTATGGATGAATTTTCTTATACTATCTCCAGGCCACATTAGTTGGGGGATTAAACACCAGGGAAGGAGAAGAGCCACATAAACTAAAGGAGAACGCAGGCTCAAGAACCAACGCATTTAAACTGGCCACAAATAAACTTAGATTTCCAGTGGGTGCAGCTACACATGTCCCTATGATGCCTTTGTTCCAAAAGGAAGTACTAAATGACGGCTCAGTAACATAGTCCATATGGTTATTTTTATCCCCTACATTGCCAAAGCAACATGCTATAATGAGGGAGCATGTTGCTACGGTGACATAGCTGCAGCATCACAGTTTGTGCCCACTGACGCTACGTCGCTATAGCATGTTGCTACGGCAGCATAGCATCATGTATAGACACTACTGTTAGAGCATTATGCTTCTGAACAAACATCCAGCCACAGGAGTCAGGCAGAAATCTACCTACATTGAAATTGGAGCTCATAAGTTTATGAAAGATTATATGATGTGATGCCTGCAATAGTAGGAGACTGCATTCAATAACCCAAGAGTTTCATTCCAGTTTGCTCTTCCTCTCTTTTCAGGGCAGTTGTCACAGGGTCATGACCCATGAAGACCTCTCTGTAAGGTCAAGGCTGTATGGAAATGTGCCTTATAGGAAGTACTCACATTGTTTAGATACATTTACACTACAGCAGTGCTGTGAAGGGATACCCAAGCTAGCTAATTTAGAGTTAGCACATGAATCAATAGAGCTCCATTAGCACTGACCTTACCCAGAGTAATTTACTGTGTTTCTAAGGGTAAATTTTAAGCATGGTAAGGTAGCGTAGACAGATCTCCACAAAATTATGCATGTATTGCTCTGGTACCTCTGCACTGTGCAGGGTAGACAAACCCTCAGTCTACATGGAAAAGAACAGATCTATGTGCAATTTTTTGACAGGATGATCCAATGTTGAAAGTTTCATTACTAATTTATTTAACTTTTCATTCTTATACAGATAAAGAGTTGGCATTCATTTTATTCCCTCATTTTGTGACTTGGTTGTGGGTCATATGAGCAGATGAAGATTTTGCTGTGGTTGATTTTCTAAACTGAATAAAAGACTTTCTGTACTGGATCAGGGAATGGCCTGCCTCCTAATCAGGATCAGAAACAGATGCCCCACAGAAAGGTGCAAAAACCTAGCAGTAGATGAACATAGAATAATGTGCTCCTGACAGGTCTCACCCTTTTTCCTTCAATTGCAGACTTGTTTACATGGTTTAAATTTTCTCCAAAAATTTATGTTAACTAGAACTATTTTAACTGTCTAGCTTTGTTATTCATTTAAACATCTACTTCCTTTGAATCTTAGTAAGATCTTGGCTTCTGTGATGCATGTCAGCAATGAGCTCTGTGGTGCTGAGAGAAAAGGTGTCTCCTTCTATTGGTTTTGAACTTGCCACTTTTAATTTCATTTGAAGTGTTGCAAAGGCATCAAACTAATAAGAATCAACAATCTGTTCGTTTTCTTATGCTAGTGTGGAAGTGTAACACATTTCCTGCCCCTTGTCTAATATCAGGGCCTGGTTTTGTAGCAGTAATATTTTAAAAGTTAAATCACTGCAACTTTTTATCTGGTTCCCTAGTAGCATCAAAAGAAAGATCCTTTATTTCCCTATTCAACATCCCAGTATCATATAGTTAATGCCAGGAATCATTTTGCTAGGTGACAAAATTATACAGCCAACAAGCTTGTGAGGCAGATATTTGTAAAACGTGATACTATTTTTCAACCATATTTAGTGTCAGTTCTAGGTTGAACTGGTGTAACTGAGAGCAGCATATAGCCCATGATGTGCAATATTACTTTATCAATACTTTCATAGGCTTTAATATTTCGAAAATAAAAGTATAGCATACTCCCAGCTTCATGATTTAACTTTGTTGGCTTGAAAACATGCAATTTTGTATTCAGGTCAGTATATATTTTTAATTATTTCATCACAAATTAAGCTTATTAATTCTTATCTGTATTAATTTAGAGAATGCCATTATAATTTAAATAAAACTGATGTTTATGTTGATCAAACATCAAGAATTTATTTTTGGGTTATGCAATCATTTCTATATACAGTACACAAACAAAAATCATTAAAAAATATTTTTTGTAATACAATTAAAATATAAAAGGTGTTTGACTTTTAATGTATGATTTGGCTTTTTTCTGGTTCTAGGATGGAAACCCCCCTCTCAAAAGGGGGCAAGGGGAGGGACTTCCAGTGGCAAAGGTCAGGTGTTAGGGGCAGGACTTCCAGCTCCAAGATGGAGACCTGGGGGTGGGGCAACAGTCAAGGGGCGGGGCTACCCTTGTGACCCTTAAAAGCTCACCAAACCTCATCAAGTGGTCCTCCCCCAAAAATAATTGCCCACCTCTGTGCTACATGGAGATAATTAGATTTTTGAGACTTTTGTTTGTTTAATGATTGAGATTTGTAGGCTAAGATGTTTGAAATATTCTTTTTTGAATATTTTTTGAAAATAAAGTGATATAACTTCATACAGTAATAACTATTTATAACATTGTTTTGGTTTTTATTATATATTCCAAGATGATATCTGAGTGTATTGAAATATGAGTATTTCCCACTCCATTGCAAACCAAGACCATGTTATTAAAATAATTATATAGAAAAAAGGTAGAAATAATATGTATTTTCATAAGTCAGACTTGGTGAGCAAAATTCTGACATCACACTGCACCAGTAGAAACCTGAGATAACTCTATTAATGTCAATGTGATAAGTTCTCAGTGAAGCCAGAAGAATTAACATGGACTTAAAATTATATAACTGAGAACAGAAGTTTGCCTTGTAGATTAAATTTTAAATATAATATAAGATCATGTGTTTCTTCCACGTCTGCTGCTGAAACTGAGAGGTAGCCCTTGAATGTTAGTACTGGTTTGGCTGCTGCAGGTATTTCCACATTAGTGGACCTCCAGTGAAGCTGCAAGACCAAGAACTTGGCTCACATTAGTCTGGCTCATAGTTTTGAGCAGGGGGTGATTCCATTAAGAGGCTCTGGCTGAATTCTTCTACCATTCCAAATGCCTGGAGCACCTGGATAAGAATCTCCCATATAGTCATGGAGAGGAAGAGAGCAGACTTCTGTCTTGGTATGTGCTTTTCTCATCTGATACTTAGGCTTGTTCTGTCTGCTTGCCCTATTAAAAAGCCATTCCAGGCAAGAGAAAAGATTCCAGTGATAATCCCTGTACTTCAAATGGGCAGGACTGCTAACTCTCCTTATCGCTATGGCTGGAACAAGCATTTTAAGCACACCCACAGCAGATCTGTCAATATTATTGAGGAAGGGATTTCATTTGATTACTTGTTACTTTTCTTTTGTTCTGTAACCAAAAGGAACAATGCTTGCCTGCCTGCCTTACTGTAGTTTGCAGCTTTTGCTTCTGACACAGAAAATATAGGAAAAAAGTAAATCTGTTTGGTACAGTCTGGCTAAGAGCACCGTTTGTCCACAAACTGGTCACCATGTTTTAATTAAAGAACTTTAATTAAAGTTAATTTCCCAGACCACAAAATATTTTTTGCATTTGTTGTTGTTTGCGATTGATTTCTTGATTCATGGGTCTCAGTCATCATTTTGGTAGGCTTGCTTACTCTTTGTTACTGTCTTTAATCCTATTCTCTCTCATTTATTGCTAATAATGCCATGTACTTTGTATGTAGTCCGCTAACATGAATGATGCATTGATTCATGTGAGAATAGGGTTTCAGCATTTTCTTAAATTAGTGAATTCGCAGATGTGTCCACCATTAGTCATTTTGTCCAACAATGTTCATAAAAGAGTAATATTGTATAGCCACTTGATTTCACTGGATAAGGGTAAAATAGAATTATGCTGTAACTTGGCTTTGAATAACTTGAAAAATACCTATAACTGAAATAATGTATGTTACTCAAGGAATTCCTTAGGGAATTCATTTCAAAGCACTTGGAGGAAAAGAAAGTGATCAGGAAGAAAGTCAGCATGGATTCATCAAGGACAAGTCATGCCTGACCAATCTGATTGCCTTCTATGATGAGGTGACTGGCTCTGTGGATGTGGGGAAAGCAGTGGACGTGATCTACCTTGACTTTAACAAGGCTTTTGGTATGGTTTCCCACCGCATTCTTGCAAGCAAGCTAAGGAAGTATGGGTTGGATAAATGGACTGTAAGGTGGGTAGAAAACTGGCTGGATCACTGAGCTCAACAACTAGTGATCAAGGGCTTGAGGTCTAATTGGCAGCCAGTATCATGTGGAGTGCCCCAGGGGTTAGTCCTAGGGCCACTTTTGTTCAATATCTTCATTAACGATCTGGAAGGTAGATGGAGTGCACCCTGGGCAAGTTTGCAGATGATAGCAAGCTGGGGGGAGTAGTAGATATGCTGGAGAGTAAGACTAGGATTCAGAGTGACCTAGACAAAGTGGAGGATTGGGCCAAAAGTAATCTCATGAGGTTCAACAAGAACAAGTGCAAAGTCCTATGTATAGGATGGAACAATCCCATGCACCGCTACAGCCTTGGGACCAACTGACTAAGCAGGAGTTCTGCAGAAAAGGACCTGCAGGTTACAGTGGACAGTAAAATGGATATTTGTCAGCAGTGTGCCCTCGTTGCCAAGAGGGCTAACAGCATACTGGACTGCATTAGTAGAAGCATTGCCAGCAGATAGAGGGAAGTAATTATCCCCCTCTATTTTGCACTGGTAAGGCCACACTTGGAGTACTGTGTCCAGTTTTGGGGCCCCCACTACAGAAAGGATGTGGACAAGTTGGAGAGAGTCTAGCAGAGGGCAACAAAAATGTTGAGGAGGCTGGGACACATGACTTATGAGAAGAGGCTGAGGGAATTGGGTTATTTAGTCTGCAGAAGAGAAGACTAAGGGGGATTTGATAACAGTATTTAACTATCTGAAGTGTGGTTCTAAAAAGGATGCAGCCAGACTGTTCACAGTAGTGACAGATGACGGAACGAGGAGCAATGGTCTTAAGTTGCAGCAAGGGAAGTTGAGGTTAGATATTAGGAAACATCTTCTCACTAGGAGGGTGGTGAAACACTGAAACAGGTTATGTAGAGAGGTGATGGAATCTCCATCCATGGAAGTTTTTAAGGCCCAGCTCAATAAAGTCCTGGCTGGGATGATCTAGTTGGGGACTATCCTGCTTTGAGCAGGGTGTTGAATTAGATGACCTCCTGAGGGCAACCCTAATTTCTATGATTCTATGATGTAGTGGGTGTTCTTGCCCTTTTTAGTGTTTTGCAGAAATTAAATATGATGGTCATACACGAACTCTGTTGCCATCACAAGTAGTATTTACTTTTAAAGACTTTTTTTAATTATCTGCCTACCTTAGTATACATTTATATTAGCAAGTATAAGGCTGAAGAATGGAATCAGAAAGTAATGAGGTTGTGGTGGCTCTTAGATCCTGCAGGAGTTGTCTCCATGGTCTTAAACTAGCTGCTGAGTTCTGCAGAAATAAACTTTTATATTTGTCATAGGTAATTCTATTGTAGCAAAAGACCAGAGTTGTCAGCAGTGGTCTTCTCTCTGGAATATCAAGCATCTTCTATGTATCTTGCATCCACATCATTAAATGGCTTGAAGATAAAAGTAGAACCTTGAGTGTGACATGGTATTCTTTGGGGAGCCAACATGGCAAGTAGAGATCAGCTTTGCTGCGTTGTTGTACACTGCCATGTTGCCTGCTAACTTTCAGTTGCCTGAGGGCCCATGTTTCATAGCTCTGGAAACAACATTGCTAATGTCTTTTTGGGGATTTCTTGCAGCAGTAAGGAGGTCAGTTAATATAATCGCAAACCAACAAAGATATTGTTGACACTAATAAGCGCTTATATCATTATCTGTTGCCTGATTTTCTTTTAGCCAGGTCCTGATTTCCTTATTCAATTCTGAGAAGTTCCCCCTGGCATAATGCTAATGTCCTTCCCAATGTCTTTCCAGATACAGACGTACATACGTGCACATAACTATCGAGTGTATGTTTATAGTTAAAGATCATTCAACTCCTTCTTGATCTGTGTTTCAACCATTCAATCCCATTTAGCTGTAACAAATTCTAGTATCTTCTCCACCGTTCTCTGTGGATTCCCGGTGTATTATCAAAGTGCATGGCTATCTAAATTGTTAATAGACGTTAAAATGGTAGCTGGGTTTTAAACACAAGTATATGTCAAATATGTTTATTTGTTACAAAGGCATGTCATTATAAGATTAAAAATATAACTTCTTGCCAATGTGCCCTTTTCCTTATAGTTGTTATAGGTCATTGTTGGTTAATAGCTATGTTTGTTTCATTGGTTGCCCTGAAATAAAATGCCTTTAATGACAATTTTCTTAATATGTATTAGATGAGGTATTTCCAGCAGAGAAAGGGAAACAATGCCTTTACACAACGCACTGGTAAGACATCATCTAGAAAACTTCTTCCCTGCTTTCAAGAAAGATGCATTCAAACTGAAACAGGCTTAGAAAAGGAGCTAATAAGAATATCAGGGGAATAGTGAAGCCTGTCTTACAAGAGAAGACTAAAAGAGCTTGGCTTTTTTTAGCTAAGCCAAGCAAAGGCTGAGAGGTGATCAGATTATCATCTATAAATTAATTGGGGGTTATATGCCATGGAGGAAGAAGAGCCATTTAAGCTAAAGGACAATGTTGGCACAAGAACCAATGGGTATAAAATGTCCATGAATAAATTTTGTCTGGAAATTAGAGAGGGGTTTCTTAAAAGAAGGATAAAGTTCTGGAACTAACTTCCAATGTTACTCGAATAGTTAGGAGAGGAAGCCCAACCATCTTATGGATGGATTTATAGGATGTGGTTACCTGTATTAGCAGAAGACTGAACTCAGGTAGCCCTATCGTATCCTATATTTCTATTCGTCAGTTGTCTTTGCATCGGTTTTGGCTTGCTTAGAACAGGGGTCTGCAGCCTTTTGCCAATCCAGGCTGGAGTGTATGACCCAGCCACAGTTGCAGGCCATAAGTCTCTATACCCACCCCTCAGAAGCCAGCTGCCTGCATTCACACTGCTCCACCATCTGTGCTTTCCTTGCTGCAAGTTCCTGACCCCGGTCAGCAAAGGAAGCAGACTCCACAACAAAGGGGAATCCTGTGGAAGGGATAGGTGGCATGGCATAGCTCTGTGTCAGTGATTCCCCATGCCAGATTGGACTTTCACAGGCTGGATCAGGCTGTGTCCGGCTCCTCAGCCATAAGTTGCTGACCCCTTGTTTAGCTCATACAAGTTTGTATGTAGTGGTAAATAATAGGGCTGTAAGAAGCTTCAACAGCTGTTTCATTTTGACTCTGTTTCAAGTTGTTTCAAACTTGAAACAGTGAAATCGAAACAAAACAAAGGGCCTTGAAACTAAACGAGGGCAGTTGAAACATTTCAAAAGTTTTTAAACGTTTCAGGTTTCAAAGCAGCAGCCAGGTGGTGGGGGGCATGGGAGAGACAGGGTTGTACTCCAAGCAACTCTGCAGCTCCATGTGGCTCAGCCTGGTAGCAGGAGGTGGGCAGAGCCAGCACTGGGCTCCACCTCCCAACACCAGGCTGAGTTGCATGGGGCTGCAAGCCACTGGGACCTGAGCCTGGTGGAGAGAGGTGGGACACAGCCCCAGTGCTGTGCTCCGCTTCCCCACACCGGGCTGCAAGCTGGGCTGGCAGAGCCGGCACTGCACTCTGGTGCTGCGATGAGTCCAGTGGCTTACAGCCCAGTGGAGGGAGGCTGGGCACAGTATCGGGGCTGTGCTCCGGCTCCCTCCATCGGGCTCAGCACCCAGCGGCTTGCAGCCTGGTGGGGGGAAGTGGGGCGCAGCGCCGGGGCTGTGCTTTGTCTCCCTCCACCGGACTCAGCTCCCAGCGCTGGCCCCAGGTGGCAGCAGCAGCCTCCCGCCTGCACCCCTCGGAGGGCTGTGGGGCTCTGCCAGACTCCTCCTGGGGGTGCGGGTCCCTGATCCACCTGCGATCACAGGAAGCTGCTCCTCCAGTTTCATGCTTCCCCACTATAGCCTGTGGGTGAAGCATCAAAACAGCGCTGAAACACTGAAACTGTTTCGATGAAACAAAATGGAATAGTGCTTTCTAAATTAAACTAAACTCAAAACGAAACACCGTTCCATCAAAATGTCGAAACCAGAAGTCAAAGCGGAATGGTGCTGTTTCACACAGCCCTAGTAAATAACCTGTGAGTGAGGAGAGGGGCTCAGTCCTACATAGCTTATTTTATCCCCTCCAATATGAATCATTTTACTTAGCTGTGTCAATCAAATTACAAGTTTTCATTTATTGGAAGAAGGATACCTTGCACTCAATGGCTTGTCTAAGTGTCTCCCAGCTATACAGTTGGTTGAATAAAAGATATCACCCATAAAAAATCCTTGCCCCTCACATTTTCTGGACCATCACAGCTACAACACTACCGCAAGTATTATTGTAGGCATTTTAGAGTTTACAAAGGATGAGCTAGATTCTGTAAACATTTAAGGGTATGATTTTCATTTTTACCAAACTTGATTTACACAGCCCTTGCAAAGGGGCCTTAAACTTGGCATAAATGTCATTTCAAGGCTCATTTACACTCCTAAAGACATGTAAAGTACTCTAAGGATATTGGTAGTGTTGGAGTGATGTTGTAGCCATGATGATCTAGGAATTAAGGAAGAGGCAACAATTTTTGGGAGTGATTTTTTTTTTATTGCATCAACTGTATGGTTGGGATAAAGTTAGACAAGCTGGAACAAGGCTGTGTTACTACAGTTTGGCTTCCATTTGCCCCAAGTGAATACACAAAACAGTTATTGTGAAACAGACAGTCTGTGGTAAGCATCTACTTCCTTTTACCTCAACATAATTTGTTTGCCTGTGCAGTCATTTAGTATAAGAATCAGATCTCTTTGTAGGTGAGTAACTTCACCCCCAGAGGTTCATCCCTTAAAAGAAGCACAGGGGTAAAAATCTGTCACCTTTGTGGTAGAGTAGCTGTGGCTTGCTGCCTTCAGTAGGATAATTTAGGAGTAAGGTATTATCCAAATGTGTAAAAGGTAAAATTTGGCCCAGTAAGCATAAGAACTAGCTAACCAGCTTCCAAGACTGTGGTGCTTGAGATGAGATCCACCAACTGGACATTAAATTAACCTTATTTCTCATAGAGAAATAAAGGCCTGGACTCTGAAGTCAGAAATAGAACTTTGCCTCCAAATGCTCCTGAATAAGAGTTAAAAATTTAAGAAAACATCATGAATACATGTTTTCCTATTAAAAATTAGAGAAAAATGTTAGATTATTTTTCTTATTTTATTAAACAAAACCATGTGGTAACACATGAATGTAAAAATAATGAAGAGGTATACATGAGGAGAGAGAGATTCCAGAAAGTTGTACACAACAAACCAAATTTATCTCATTACATATTACTTCAAGTAAGAAGCAATCTATAACATTATTCAAGACAAGTCCTTTAAAGATAGTAAAAGTTGATTTGAAGGGTTGTGTTCATAGGTTGCTTTTAATAAGTAAGGACTTCATTAAGGGAAAGTGGTCAGGAGTCGCTAAAGGGAGAAATGTTGCATTTACCTAACTTGAAAATTCTCTCTCCATCCCTTGAATCATTTGAAAAGAGAAAAATGGGACATAATCAAACTTTTCAACAACACCTAATACATTTTTTCAGTGGAGTCTATATTACAAGCACTGTAACTTTCCTGAAGTTCATGACTTTACTTTCCCCTTCCCTTGTGTCACGCCCTGCTGCTATTTACTTATATGTTTTAAGTATGTTTTATATTTCTGTTGTGACAATATTTAATTTTTTTAATGATTTATTTAGTGTGAAACTATCAAAGCTCTCTGTTCTTACTCTGACAGAAGTTTAATTAAAATCAATGGGAGCTGTGCCTGAGTAAGGATTCAGCATTGGGTTCATTTCTGTTATTACAATTATTTCTCCAACTCCTTCATGTAGTTTTGTATTTCCAGCTTAAGAATTGAAAAGAAAAGACAAATTTTCTTCTCTGTTATACTGGACTGACTCTGATGAAGTAATTGTATCCTACAAGTTGGCAATAAAGCAAGACATTTTGCAGGTTCATCAGCTCAGCTATGTGCCTTTTATATTGTGTGCCCTACGACCATCTGACTAAGAAAGTGCCTATTTTTATTATGTATGTTCCTATCTCAGAATAATAATCAGCCTCTGAGATTAAATTTCTGAAAAAATGAATTTTCTGATCAAATCTATCAGCCTTAGTGGGTGTATCCAAGTTTGAGAAGAGAAGAAAATAGAGTATAATTGTTCAACCATATACCCTGCTAAAATATTTAAGTTATATTTCTTATTTAATTTTTATCATATGACAGAAAATTGTTTGCTGAAATCAGAATAAGTCATGTTTACCAAGTATAATGATAGAATTTGTGTCCACCCAGGATTACTGTCTCCTTAACAATACCAATATATCCCTTAGTGACAATGCAGTTGTTAGGAGTGTAACATATTCCTACAGGCAAAAGAGAATACACTATACCCTTGTAAGCTACAAGGTTGTATTTCTTACTGGGATAGTTGCACTGATAAAAAAAAAATCATGCCTAATTGTGAGAATGAACATGTCATCCTCTTTCATTTTGCCAAATTATAAGCATCCCATTTGCAACATCACTGAAAACAATTAACAGCTATTTGATGAATTAATCCATTTTTCTATGCACCATAGGACAACATGGAGAACACAGGAGATGCTTTGGAATTGATTTTCATGATCTTCAAGAAAAGATTATAATAAAGTAATGCTTTAGGTAGCATCAGCAGCTTGTAATTCCATTTTAGGCTAGGAACAGAAATTACACATAAACCAGTATAAATGTTCATAAATTGGCTCAAATCTATAACACAACAGAAATTCAGTGCACATAAACTGCTTTCAAAATGTCTGAAACCAGTTTAAGGTAAACCTGGATGGATGTAGTATCAAACTTAACAGATTTAGGTTAAATTGGTTTACTTAACTTCTGTCCCAAATCCCTTCTAGATTCAAGTTAACTCACAGTCCCCCCAGAATCCCGGGATGTTTTGCACCTCCCCCACAAATCCCCCTCTCAGTGGGCAGGCTAACTTCGGCTCAAGCTATCTGCTCCACCCAAGCAGGGAGGCATGCTCTAGCACACTCCAGCTTCTAGCATGGGCCACTGGAGGCACATGGGGCATTTCCAGTATCAAAAATGAATGTCTGTTTACTTGCTTATCCGTTCAATCTACTCAGTTTAGACTAAGCTGCAAAGATTGAATCGATTTAGCCTCAGGCTTTTTGAGCGTCTGTACTTAGCCATAGAGTTCAACCTCTCCAAGAGAAGCCTTGACAAAATCCCTTCATTCATTGTACAATTTTTTAAGAAAGCTTTATTTTCTGGTATATACTTCCCTCATGGAACAATAGATACTTAAAAAATCTGTTCATCCTCTCTAACACTTTGACTTGGCCCCTTCATGCCTTAAACAAAATATTTCATCATTTTGTGCCAACTCTCTTCACTACTAGAGTTATGAAAGGCTACCTGTCACTCCCCGAGTCGGCACTGAGTATAGTCCTGACCCATGGCTGGGGTCTCCCAACTCTCCTGCCAAGACTTGATGGAACATGTAAAGATGGAGGGGGTTCAGTGGTGTTTCTTCCCCTCTTGGCTTGAAGACAGGGTACTCACAAGTGTGCCACAGTGGTCCTCGGGGCTCCGCCTCCCCATCATCCTGTCCACTCGCCAGCTGCTCAGGTCTTCGGACTTTCACCCCAATGGGGCGTCCATCCCACAACTATGGGTCCAGTGTTGGCTCTAACAATCTGGCTGGCTGTCGGGCTGCTGACCTAATCCTGGGGCTTCAGACCCTGGCTTCAGGGTCCAAGCCATAGAAGTTGAGTGTTCCTCACTAAGAGGAACACCGCCCTAATACTTCAATGCTGCGGGGCTGGGAACTGTTCGCCCCCAGCCAGGTGCCAGCCACTGTTCCCGCTCCTCTGCCACGGAGCAGTGTCTCCAGAGCTGCTGTTGCCAGCACGCTGGGTCTCCATGCAGCTGGCGTGCTCCCCGCTGGCTTCTCCTCCCCTAGCTGGCTTCTGGTGGGGTTTTTAAATCATACACGGTGGCGACTCTAGCTGACACAATCAGACAGCCACCGCCCTGCCCAGGAAGCAACCACTTGAAGAATTGGCAAAATGCTGGCTCATGTGACTCTCACTCCACCTTAGCCTGCCCAGGAGGTAAGTTTCCTGGGACATGGATGGCCCTACTCTCCCCCTTGGGAACACTGGGGTTCATCCCTAGCATTTCTGAGCTCTGTGGGGGTTTCTCACTGCCGTACTACCATTCCTGAGATGTTTAGGAACACTTTTCCCAGGAATAGGCTATTTTAGATGTACATGTTGTTATTTATGGCACCAGGAGCACAATTACTTATGAGATATGTAACATGTACAGAATAGTGTGTTACAAAAGTGTCATCTTCAGGGATTGGGTGTTCTTATTTTAAGAAGGGATCATCACTGTGGAGCAAGATGAATAGGGGAGAATAGGAACTGAGGAAAATGTAGGTCGATTTATTTGTGGATGGGTGAAACAGATGAAAATAACAGAAGGAGAAGAATCAACTCAGCTTCACCCATACAGAACAGGGAACTTCCTCAGAGATTGCCACATAGGCAAAAAAAAGTCACTTGCCAGTAGTTCCAACAAGCAAAAGAGATGCAGATTTATACTTTATCTCATGTAGATCTTAGGCATTATGAGGCACCAATATAGACAGGTCTGTTGGAAAGGCTCACGTTGTCCCTGTGCATGTGTATAAAGAAAAAATATGTATACACCTTGTTAAATGCTTACTTGTTCCATAAATAAAAGAAAAAATACTGATTCGTGCACAAACAATGAAGACCATGGCAACACAACATTTGGTTGTTTCAGAAGTATTGAACATACTGCAGACAGATATAGGATTACTACTGTTTCACTCTTAGGAATATGTGAGATTTAACTGCTCAAGGTAACAAGCTCCCCTGGTCCTCCCCCTTCTTTCTGAGTTTAAAGCTGATTTTTGTTGTGTACTAAAATCAGTCTGGGAAGCACATCATTCAAACCCCTGCTACACATTATATGTATTCAGCAATTAACTGGCCAATTGCACAATAAATTTGGACTGACCACACATGCAAAGTAAGATAGGCCATAACGGCAAAGTGATTATTTCAAAATTAACAATTAATTATGCAATAAATTTATACCAGGCACATATGCAAAGTAATTATCACATAATAAAAATGGTCATCCAGCTATAAAAAGTCTGAACCAGCTATAAAGTTAGTGCTTGAAAATTTGTGACAACTCTATAGTTGGTTTCTATCCAGCTTTAATTTGAACATGTAGTAGGGACCTCAATCTTAAACTGGAGAGAAGGTAATGCAGTCTTAACTGTTACAAGTATATTGGAATTGAGGCAAATCACCCCCTAAATAAATATGTCTTCATAGAAACGTTCATGGCATTGCATTGGTTGATATTAACTGTTCCATTAGAAAGCTTCTGTAGAAAACTTATTTTAAACCATTTCATACATTCATTGGAAGTTCCTATCCACATCTCAGGCTTTTAATATAGCTGTACTGTATTTAAATTGCAAGTAGAATAGACTACTTTTAAGAACTAACTCTCTTCTCAGTTCTTTTAAAAGACCAAGAGCATCAAGAAAGTATAGCTCAAGATCTTTAGGAACTGAGCTTTCTCACGTGATTTTTAGTACTTCCTAATTCCAAATGGATGTGAAGTAGGCAAGAATTTTTTCTTTCTATTTCTGGCTGTGCTGATTCTCAGAAATCTTGGCTTGGAAGCACTTGGATAAAGTGCTTTCTAAAATAAGAGTGCAAGTCCATTTTTTTTTTAAATGTACAAACCTTGACATGAATATGACAAAGGTCTGGAAATATCCTTATTTCATCTAAATTGCTTTGCTTAACTATACATTAATTTTTTTTTCTTTTATTTCTGTAGCAAAATGAAATGTTGCCCTTGAATAAATTCTCATAAATGCAAAAATCATTTTGTACATACATAGAGTTGCAAAACAAAGACTGACTCCTTCCCAGGTTTTCTAATCATACTTTTCATATTTATTAAAGTAGTTCACACGAGCAGGAAAAAGAAACACTAGATTTACCTGTCCTCATCCAGAACAGAGCATTAGGAATTTCTGTTCCTTATCTGTCAGACTGCTAGTATTGTATAAGTTTAGCTGAATAGAAATCACTTTTTTCATGAGAGGTAGAGGTTGAGGAACTAAAATCTCCTTGTAGATGTATTATACTACTCTCAATTTTTTGCAGCTTGCAGACTGGTCAATATCCTTAGTGCTTTAATACCATTCATGTTACAGTACTAGATAGGATAAATATTTTTTAAATATACAGGACAAAGCAACACTTTTTAATTTGTCTTTTATGGCATCTATACTAGGTAGCACCCTGAGGCACTTACATACTTGATCCTTTCTCTTCCTTGCCCTGTAATTGAACTGATTCAAATTTTGCAGTACCTTCTCTCAAGTTGTGAGCAATGGGGAAAATATTTGATCATAAAAACTCTGATATAAATTTTAGAATCAGTATAACATTTTTTAAAACACACAAAAATATTTAGGCACCAATGTAGTGTGCTAAGACCTGTTGGGACATATTTCTTTTGCTATATTTTGAGCATTTATATAATAAAAGTAAATAATTAGCCAAATAAGAATGCTACATTTAATACCCCTTGTATGTCTTAGAATCCTACTTTCTAAAAAATTGGATCAGCAATATTGCATTTTATTCCAATAACTGTGTCCTTGGAAGAGTGGGAGCTAGATTTTACATAAAGGCATACCATAGTTCTAGGTTTGTAGACAGACCATAATTTAACTGACAATTTATTGTAGATTCTTCCCAATGATATTGTACAAGGTGCCACAGATTTTTTTGCACATTCCATATTGAATTTTCAGTGCTGGCTTTTAGAATATTAATCATCTGGCCTGTAAACCATAATATTATGATTTGAAAGCCAAAGGAGGATTCCAAATATGGATGCATACAGTGTCATTTTTACAGGTTCATTTTACTGGCAATAACTACATTAAAAGATGCCTAGCTGCTTTTTCATTCAGATAGATCTAAATGATGGTTAGGACCATAACAAGCATAAGGAGTTTCAATTTAATTGAATTCACCAATTTTTTTGTGTTTTGCACTTGCAAATTCAGTGAAATGCTGCAAAATGTATGTATGTTACAGGTGTTTGTTGAACTGCAAATTAGAATAAGACTGAGTATGAGTCAGTGGTAGACCTACAGTCCACTTGAACCTGGTATCATGCCACTTTTATCACTGAAAATTATACCACACATAAAGATTCATGATATAGAGGTTATAGAAAGAGTTATTTGCACTCAAGGGATGCACATTTCCCATGGTACAAATAGCAGCGGCACAAATGTGTGCTGCTGCTATTTGTTCCCAGGTATGCCCCTGTGTGAACTCAAGCAAAAGGACCCAGGTGGGGTATGGGAGGTTGGAGCCTGTACCCATGCTGGCCCCAGCAGCTTTAGCTAGGATCCTGAAGGCCTCCCAAGGCAGCAGCAGTGCTGAGCCAGCCACTCAGAGCCAGGCCAGCAGCCAGACCATGGCTCCGGCTGGCAAACGCTCCAGTGCTGCACTGCTTTTCTAAGTGGTAGGTTTTCTGACACCAGGATCTCTGTGTCAAACCCCCCCCCCCC
>NW_017729033.1:38220589-38227205 GCF_001723915.1 Gavialis gangeticus | reverse complement strand
GGTAGGTTTTCTGACCCCAGGATCTCTGTGTCAACCCCCCCCCCCCCACTGCGCTGCAAATTAGCAGTGCAGTGCATAGATGTATGCGCACTATGTGCAGTTCACAGTGCCTCAAATGGCTTTGAGGCACCACAAACCACACATTTGCACTTGTGAGAATTCACCCCAGGGTTGTGTCCAGGCAAACGCGGCCTTTATGTGGTGCAGCAAGCATGTTTGCACTGCCACATACCACCCAAGGGCATGCTGGCCGAGTGTGCACTGCTTGGTTTTTGTTTTTTTTTTTTCCCCCTGCAGTTTTTTGGGGTTTTTTTGACCCCTGGATATCCAAAAAAACATGCAGAAACCCCCCCTGGAGCAGTGCATACTTGCAGCATGCACTGCTGAAAAGTGAAACTGGGCAGCCCAGAGCTGTGCTGCTTCTGCCAGCCAGGCTCTGTCTGGCAGGATCACTGTGGCTGCAGCCCTGGGAGGACCCCAGGAAAGGCTGCTGGGACCAGCACAGTGCTGGCCGTAGGCTCCCGTACTGCCCCCAGGGTAACTTGCCATGCACCAAACTGCACGTGGCTTGGGTGTTCCCAGGGACAAGTAGCTGTGATGCACAGTGCACCACTGCTGCTTGTTCCCGGGGAACCAAACGTCCACATACATCTGGACACACCCCAGGAGTGCATATCAGAGCACTTGAGCTTTCCTGCAGGAATAATATTTTTTCTCTCTAATTTTGGTACTTTGTTACACATTTCATCCCACACACAGCTGTTGTCTGGTTGAGTTATGGGTCCGATCTATTTCCAGTTGAAGTCAGCAAAGGTAGCCATTAATTGCACTGGGAGTTATATCAAGCCCAGTGACCATATTGTGCCCTTGAAAAATAAGTAGCTTTTGTTCTCAGTCTAGGAAACAAGACTGCCATCTTGAATTTCTTCAGTTCCCTGAAAAGTATGTTCTGAGAGGAATTTGTAATGAATTGTTCCCTGTTTGGGGCCCGAACAATCTGTAAAAATTATTTATTTAATGAAAATGACTCTTTGATTGGTTAGCATTGTGTACATGTGGGTCCCTTAAGCTTTCTATCTATAGTTTCTTAGAACTGTCACAATAACTGTTCCTTACCTATATCAATTCCAAAAAGCAGTCAATACCTCTGACAAATACGTATAGAGAAGGTGAACTTAATGGCTGTATGTGAAAAGCAGAAAATATATTTCAGTTACAGAAGAGGTCCTTTCCCCTTCAGTGCAGTTCTGTTATATCACCTCCAGTACATAGTCATTATTGGTGTGTACTTTATTTTAAGTTAACTGCATTCTGTATTACTGGGTAAAATTTTATTAAAAGCTATACAATGTGTGTTCTGACTAAAGCTTATAAACCTGCTACATTGCTTGCCCTTCTTAAAAAGTGGTTATTTGTTATTTGACATTATTTTGTCAGACGTCTGATGTGTATCACTGAAAGCACTGCATTTGCCCTCTTTTAAGGCTAACCAGTAATAAACATTTAAGTCTTCACATTTACAATCAATGAAACATTTTAAAACCATATAATAGTTTTTCTAATTATTTTGTCTAGAATTTTGAATATCCTTTTGATTTTCTCTACAGTTGAGTTCCATTAACATTAAAATGAGAGAGAGAGGAGAGGGGGGAAAAAACAAGCTTTGCAGTAGACAAAAAAATCAAAGCTAACCACCAACAGCTTTGCAAAAAAAGAATGTTCTGGTTGTTATAAAACTTATATATGACTGACAAGTGATATTATCCACTGGTGAGATATTGTTCACATGTCTACAATATAAAATTACCAGAAAAATCATGCTAGTTATCAATCCACATGTGCCCAGTGCACTCTATCAATTTGAGAATTTCTTACAGATCTTTTTTATCGTATCTTTTTAACCCCTTACCTCCCACAAATTCTCCATGCCTGGCCCTTGCTACAATGTACCCTTTCATGCAGATATGAACATATATTTTCCCTCTGATATTATTAAGCTGAACATAGAGCTTACTGAGCTGTTGGATTGATGGTGTTGGAGCATGAAGTTCTAAATCCACAGAAGAGGCAAGTTTCCCTTCCCACATAGCTTGCCAACCTGCTTCAATCCTTTCTTGAAAAGAGAGATTTGTTCTAGAGTTGAAGGGTTCATTCAGTCCCTATGGTTGTGGCTATGCTGCCATCCCTCTAGGGTAGGGGTAGAATTTACACATAAACCAGTATAAGCGATTGGAAATTGGTTTAAATCTGTAACAAAACAGAAGTTCAGTGCACATAAACTGCTTTTAAAATGGCTGAAACTGGTTTAAGGTAAACCTGGATGGATGTAGTATCAGATTTAACTGATTTAGGCTAAATCCGTCTATTATACTGCTGTCCCAGATCCTTTCTAGGTTCAAGTTAATTCTCAGTCCCCCAGCATCTCAGGATGCTTTGGACCTCCCCAGAAAATCCCCCCTCACAGAGTGGATGCGAGAGCCTTGGCGCAAACCATCTGCTCCAGCCAAGCAGGCAGGCATGCTTTAGCATGCCCAAGCTTCTGGCTTGGGCCACTGCAGGCATCTGGGGCATTTCCAGAATCAAAAGTGAATGTCTGTTCACTTGCTTATCAGTTCAATCTATGAAGCTTAAACTAACCTGCAAAGATTGAATCGATTCATCCTCAGGCTTTTTGATTGTCTGTACTTAGTTGTAGTGCCTGCAGTGTGATGTAGAGATAACCAAACTAACTTTAGAATAGCTGGTTGTATACCAATAGTAGTCTAGCTGCAGCAGTACAAAATTCAGCACAGATTAATTTACTTTAGTTCTTAAACTGGCTTTATAGCCTGTGCTGATCTTTGCGCTGGTGTACCTAAATTACTACCAGTAACTGAACTAGCTAGTTTACAGATAAACTTGTTTACCTAAATACCTAAATACAGGCAACCCCCACTTAATGCTCTTTTGCTTAGTGCTATTTCACTATAACACTCATTTTAAATTTATACCTGATTCCACTTAGTCCTCTGCAAGTTTTGCTATAACACTTGCAGTTGCCATCTTGGGTCATTGTAAACACTTGTGGTCATCATCTTGGATTGTCAAATACTTTCGGTTTCACATAATGCTTGGTTTTTCAGGAACCAATTAAGAGTGCTAAGTGGGGGTTGCCTGTAAAATGAATGTTTTTGAATCGGCATAGCCCAATGAGCCTGATTCATTCTTGAATACTCAAAGAATTGGCTAAGGTAATTGTAGAGTCATTGAGCATTTATACACATACTTTTTCATGCTGCAGTGTACCAGCAATCCGGTGTGTCAGAGCAGAGTCTCCTCCGCCTGAGAGCTGACACACACCGCGCTGCAATGCATGCAGTTGTAAAAGTGGTGAAATGCACGTCAGCACAGCTGACAAAAATGACAATGGTGAGCTTTTGAACTAAAACACCTTTAATGCACTTTAGTTCAGAAGCAGACCACCACTATTTTCTGCACGCTGACACGCATTTCACCACTTGTACAACTGCATGCATTGCAGCACTGGGTACTTTTCAAAGCGCCCAGGACTGTAGCACATGCATGTGTAAAAATGCCCATTGGCTGTTACCTTTGAAACTTTACAGAGGTCAGATGAAGTTCCAGAAGACTGGAGAAGAGGCCTGTCTTTAAGAAACATAGGAACCTAATGAATTATAAACTGGTCAATCTAGCATTATTATGTGGATAGTTACTGGAGCATATACTCAATCAATTTGTAAGCATCTAGTATATTAAAAAATATAAGGAACAGTGAATATGATTTTGTCAAGAGCAAGTCATGCCTATCTAACCTGATTTTATTCTCTGACAAGGAAACAGATTTTGTAGATGAAGGAAGAACAGTGGAAATGTGTGATGGATTGTAGGTTTTATTGTGATATTCTTGTTAATTGTGTTCATGTTGTTATAATATTGTGTGCAGAGCCAACCCTAGGAGGGTGCAGGGACCTGGGCAAATCAGCTTATGTGGGACCCCCTTAACACTGCATGGGGCTGTGGTATCCCCACAACAAGGGGGGGTGCTCTCTGTGCTTCTTCCGTGGTGTGGGGTTGAGCTGCCAGCTCCAGGTGGGCACCATGGGAGGGGCTGCAACTGCTCCGCCTGGCTCTTCAGTCCCCCCCTCCCCCCCAAAGCATGGGGCTCGGGGTGCTCAATCAATCATTTGCAGTACCCTAGGGACAGCTCTGATTGATTGTGTGACCCCATTTACCTCATTAACCTATTCATAGACAACGAAGCGCCAGTGTACAGGCCCTGATTAGGTGCAGGACATGAAGGAGAAGATAAGGTGGTGATTTAGCATCAACAGTTTTAACAAAGGTGAGCTGTCCAACATCCAGGAAGTGTCTGAGGAAATTATAGCATATTTACCCAAATCCAAGATAATTTCAAGTTTAAGATGACCCCCAACAATTTGATTCTACATGTGGAAAATTATAAATTTGTTATACTATTCCATGTATACAATCTAATTAATGGAAGGTCACTTAAAATTCATTCCCCTCTCCCTGATGTGCCAAGGAAAGCGGCAGTGGGAGGTGAGGGGCCAGAACCCTGTCCCTTGCTCCCCTACCCCTTTTCCCCCCATGTCTGTACCTATACCCCTCCCCAGAACCTGCTACTCTGCCATCTGCCCCTCTGTCTGTGCCTGCTCCCCACTCATTCCCCACACCTTGCTCCCACCTTAGCTTGTCTTTCCACCCCCTGCTCCCCTTCCTGTCCATCCTTACCTCTTAATTTCTGTTGCAGCCTCTGCTTCAGATCGGGGAACTCAGCAGCAGCATTGGCTCTGCCTGGTTCCGCTCTGGCCTGATCAAGGGGAAGCAGTGGCTGCTCCCAGCTGGGCTGGGTCAGACAGAGCTGGAGGGACTGGAGATGGAGCAGAAGATAAAGAGGGAGGGGACAGATGGATTGTGGGGCAGGGGTGCGGAGTCAGGCATAGGTATGGGAGCAAGGAGTGCAAGCTGCAGGTTCCCCTCCCTCTGCAGTCTTCCCCACCCTCCCCTGGCCATGTGGCCTCTCCTCCACCAAATGAGCCATTCCAGCCTGGGGCAGGTAATGACTCACCCCCAGCTTCAGGCCCAAATACAGGGCCAAAGCCAAAGCTGAGCCACCTCCTGACCTCGGCTGGTAGTTGAATCCAAGATGAGGCTTTTTTCCCCATGTTGGCAAGGGACAACAACTCATCTTGGAGTTGAGTAAATGAAGTACATGACAATAGAAGATCAGACCAGGGCTGAAGCAGCCTGTCACCTCCTGGGTAGAAAAATCTGGGGGCTGAGAGAAGTAGAAAAGCTTTGGGGAAAGACTGGAAATGAATAGTTAAGTATCTTTGGTAGTGTTCAGAGCTGTGTGGGCTGGATTGGGGATGGAAGGAACAGAGAGCCTCTGGCTGGGTAGTCTCTGCCCCAAAAAATACTGAAGAGGCTTTCTGCTGGGCTTCTTGGGACTAGGGGCTACACTGGATCTCCCCAAGTGAAGTCTTTCTCTCAGGAGCAGAACTGGATTCCAGCTCCTTGAATCAGGTCCATGGAGAATGAGAGGGAGTGGAACTGAAAAGAGGATTTTTGGAGAGAAAAGAAACCTGGGCTCTGCTCCCCTCCTGCTCTAGAAGCCACACTTGGGCTGGCTTTTGGGGAGTAATCTCACAGACCAGACAAAAGACAATGGTGGTCCCTTTAGTTTTTGACCTCTCTTTGGAAGTTTAATGTAGTTTTGATGGTAGTTTAGTGACACATATATCTGTCTTCTATAAAATGGACTGATACCAGAAATTCATGTTACCAAACCTCCTAATCAGTGAGTAGGTAATATCAGCTATGCATTGCTGTCAACTTGTTTTAGATGTAAACAGAAGTGTTAGAGGTGAAAAGCCTGCACTTCATAGTCATCTGACTCAAATATTCAGTATAACTCAGCAATTTTTCTGGTATGTCCCAGGGTATGCACTGGTCAAGAATATTGGTGTTCTTTTGGCTACTCTTGTAGCAGAGCCTTTCTTTGTAAAAGATTTCAAACATAAGAGCTAGGTCCAGACATAGTATAAATTAGGTTAGTTTCAATGATTCAGTTAATTTCAGTAGAACTGCATGAATTTATACCGGATGAAGATCTGATCTAAGAAAGTGGAATTAAAAATGTACATCTGGGTCAATTAAGCCACCATTGACATTCAGTAGTTTTTCACAATGCATAGAAACATACCAACGTATATTAGTAACCATTCCCTGCAGCCAAAAAGGCCTGATTTTTGAGCCCTCCCATCTAACTTTTGGCCTAGCTCAGATCCAAGTAGCTTGTGATATGACATGTGACAGGATCATGGCACCAGAGATAGCATATCACTGATATCATTTTGTCTTAATGCCCTTTTGTTTGTGCCCATATGTAATTTTTAAGCAGTATTCAATACACTACTGAGGTCAAGTCAGATCAAGAGTTATAGGTCTGCTTGATTAAATAAAAGTGGATTGTTTGCCTGTCTACTGTTTATCTGTTTTGGCTGTCCTGTCATTTGAATTTTATTGTTTTGTCCATATGTCATCAGACCATTTTGGGGGGGGGGTATCATTTTCTGTGTTGTATAGGTCCTAC
>NW_017729033.1:38217941-38220528 GCF_001723915.1 Gavialis gangeticus | reverse complement strand
TTTTTGGGGGGGGGGGGTATCATTTTCTGTGTTGTATAGGTCCTACCTGCTGGCATGGATTTGTTCATCTAAAATGCCTGTCCTGAACAATTTCCATCATTTCTATGGTCTTACATTTTATCTTCTATATGAGCGTGGTTGTGGCTTGTTCTGACAGTAGTTTGTCATAAAGCTGTAGATAACTTCTTTGGCTTGCTTATAAAACTTTCTTATTTGTAGTTGCTGAACCAAGCTAACTGAAATATTCTTCCTCTAACAAAATGATTAGCACTAACAAACATGCAAGTGTGGTTGTATTAAGGCATTCATTACAACACCTTTCACAGACGAACCTACGAACTTCACTTCATGAACCTACTGGATGCAAAAAATCATGGACAAAATACAGACATTGGATTTATGGCACATTATAACCTGCCTAACATCTGACACCCCAGGTACCTCTCCACCTTTTACTAGCTACATTCATTCCCTTCCCCACCATCGCAACCTGCCTCTCACCCACTGACTCCTCAATTTACATCTTTACTGATTGGCTTTCTTGCATGCGTATCAGCCTCTGGATTCTGTACTATTCATTCTATTCAGGAAAAGCACGTACCAACTGCAGATGCCTCCTCAGCCTGAGGAATTTATACCCAAAATCTTGTAAAGAAGAATTTTTCCAACTATCTGAGTTGGTCTAATAAAAGATATCAGATTTAGCCAAAGAATCTTGTCTACAAATAAGGCATTTAACACAAAAGTACAAATACATTACAAGTTAGGTCTATGCTAGTGAGTGATAGTTTTAGTTTTCCAAATTTGAATGTTTATATAGTAAAACAAATGCTTTTCCATCTTCAAGATGTTTCTGTTAATGTAAAATTAATAATTGACAATAATTTAAAACCCGAAGTCAATAAATCTTCCTGGAACTTTTGTGGACTTATTAACTTCCACTTAGTATTCTTGAATTCTGTAATGCAGAGTAGGGATGAGGCCTACCCGGAATTTTCATTAACCTAATTAAGCGGTTTAAAAGTCAGGCTTTGTGAGCAATTCTGTGATCATCATGTTAGGAGTGCTTACCCTCAGAGCCAGCCTTAGAAGCAGGTGATGTGGGTGACTGCCCAGGGCACCTTGGTCAGGGGGGCACCAGACACAACACACACATGCACACACACATGTGAGCAGCCCACACTCACAACAGAAGTCTCTTTCTTCCACTCCCAACATCTCCTTCCTTGAATAATCCATCTCTGGCCCCAGCTCACTCTCGGACCCACTGGCCTTCATCATCCTGGGCTACATGCCCCCTGACCCGTTCCTCTTGGCTATCACCACCCCCCTCCCAGGAACCTTTGGCCTCTCCTAGGCCCTGGCCCTACCTCAAGACCAGTTGAGAACTACTGGCCTGCCTGGCTCTGGCAGTCTCTGATGTGAACTAATTCACCCTTTGGCACCCGTGGCCCCTGCACAGGTCACTTGAGATTCCCAGGGTCAGTCCTTTAGCAGAAGCCCTCTTATCTCTGTGGGTTGAACCTCTTGGGCCCTCCATGTGTCACTCTCTTTATCTGTATGGGTTTGGAGCCCTCCATATGTCTTGCTACTCAGCCCCTTCTCTAGGCAAAACCTGGCCCCTCAGTTGGCCCACCAACTCTCAGCCCCTCTCCCAGTCTCTCATTAGGCCCCTGTGCACTCAGCTTCTCTCTCTCCAGGCTTGTATGGCCTCTCAACAGGGCCAGGCACTCAGACCCTCTCTCATGACTCACCTGGCCCCTCAGTAGGCCCACAGACTTTCAGCTCCTCTCCCAGGGCTCATCTGATCTCTCACTAGGTCCCTGTGCACTTTGTCTCCTCTGTCTGGGCTCAACATGGCCTAGGCACTCAGCCCTTCTCTCAGAGGCCTCTTTGCCTCTCAACAGGCCCACACACACTCGGCCCCCTTCTCATGGCTCTGGACCCCACACTGGGTCCCCAGGAACCTTCTCTGCCCTCTAAGTTCCTGCCCAAACCTCCCGATATTGATCTCTGTGCTAGTATTCAGGAGTGGCAGCCTTCCTGCTGGGTAATGTTCGTATACCTAGTCTATGCCCAGCTCTCCGCCAACCAGGAGACTTCCTTCACGCAGGTTATTCCTTTGATCAAGCCTAGCCACACCTGTCAGTCCCCTGGGTCAGCTGATGCAGCAGTTAACCCTGACCTTCACCTGCCGGTGGCTCAGCAGGCTGCCTGACCTCTTAAAGTGGCACATACGTCCAGTGCCCTGCCACACTATTTCGTACTTCCGTTTTGCTTCCCATAATGATGAAAGGGTAGAAAGGAGAGTCTATTGCAACTCATTATCTAGCCAATCATTCTTCAATGAACTCTTATTTGTAACACTACTCTGTCTCTGTTGTAGCAGTGGGTATCCAAGGTGCCAGAGCTTTGAATAGGCATCTTTTATCATTTAAATAAAAATAAATGAAATAACATATTGGCTCTTCTCTCAGAGATGATAGAATTAAGACTGAGCTGTGAGGTTGTAGGTTGTATTTTATCTGTAAGGAGTGTGTTTAGGGGAATGAGTGTTTCTAATCAGCTTGTAACAGGGCACTTTTCT
>NW_017729033.1:38211251-38212941 GCF_001723915.1 Gavialis gangeticus | reverse complement strand
AAGGAGTGTGTTTAGGGGAATGAGTGTTTCTAATCAGCTTGTAAGAGGGCACTTTTCTCCTTTAGGAGGGAACAGTCAGCCCTGTTGAGACACCAGCTGCAGGGCACTTTGATAGGCAAAGCTTTAAATAGGTCCTAGAAATATAAGCAACAGAGGAAGAAGTAAACTGAATTCAACTGCTTGCTGTAAGAAGGGAGCCAGGCGGCTGTTTTAGAAGCCATACCTTAACAGCTCCTCCTTGAAGGCCTGGGACAGGGCAGAAATGTTTGTAATTTCTTTCGCTTGTATTTTGTTAGCTTGCTTGTTGCCTAAGGACTGTTACATCAGGGGACTGAGTGAGGAACTTCTCAGGGAGCAAATCCCTCCTGCAAAATCTTGCATCCTAGGTAACTCGCTAATATAGCTATTAAGAGTTGATGAGAGTTTCCACTGTCATAAAGAAAATATATGCTCTGTTTCTAATTTAAGAAGGTTGCAAATAAGGATAGTAGAAGCGGTGAAGATTTTGCAGATATTTGAGGGGAGGAACCACATTTCCTATGGAATCAAAATTGCACAGGTTACTTTTTTGGCAAAACAAGGGTGAAGTGTAACTTAGTTAACTCAACTTGGCTGGGATACTCAGGGCCTGGAAAGTGCTTCAAATGTTATATTTTTCCACATCCTCAGTTACTTGTCAGCATCCTGACCAGATTTAAAACTGGCAGAACAAATTAAATTGCATTTGACAGGGATGGTTTAAGAATAATGCATCCTACATTTGTGCAGGGGTTTCATCTAGATGACTGTTGAGGTCCCTTCCACTGCTGTGAGTCTGAGTTCAGTCAATCAGAGCCCAGTCCAAACTTATAGAGGATCAGAGAGGAAGAAAAGGACCTCTGCAATATTTTGAAAGATTTAATGTTATTTTGTACTTTAATTTGTAACCAGTGGTCCTATGTGAGAGAGAAGATTGGGTACTAAAAATATTACAGAAGTAGAATCATTGGACTAACTCTGTCAAGGAGGGAAGCAGATCCAGAATTTTAATAGGAGGTGAAAGCAAAAGTTTTTATGGAACCAACTCTGACCTGACTGATACAGGTGGAGCATAGCATAAAGAAACGGTTGGAGTGTGGGGGTCGGCAAGATTCAGGCCACGCAGCCACAGTGTTATGATATGTTACATAATGATGTTACTCATCCTGCATGTGCCGTTTTTCCATGCAACTAAGAGCAACAGCAAAGTTGATAGAACTCCTGATCCTCAGACTACAAATATGTATGGTACAAATGTATATAAAAAAGAACTTTTTGGATTGAGTAGAAAGCATGATATGTTGATCAGTTTTCTTAATTACTTTGAGATGCTTGATTTATCAGCATGCAAGTGGTGTTGTTTCATATTCTTCACCACTGTATTGTGTACAAAGTGCTCAAATGTATCATTAGCAACTTGCATCTCATCTGAAATAGCGTGATGTAATTGATCAAGGACAGGTACAATCAACATTCAACAAAAGAAAAAAAAAACCCTGCTAATGATTGGTTAGTGTAATCTTAACCTGTCTGATGCCGAAATGGAAGATGCTGCCCTTTAAAAGAGGTGTCCCACTATGTAAAGATCTTTTCTGTTTTATTAGGTATATACTTCTTTAAATGCATTTTTTTTTCTTCTGTGACATTTCTGTAATGTCAGTAAAACTGTACA
>NW_017729033.1:38205436-38206251 GCF_001723915.1 Gavialis gangeticus | reverse complement strand
TGTCCCACTATGTAAAGATCTTTTCTGTTTTATTAGGTATATACTTCTTTAAATGCATTTTTTTTTCTTCTGTGACATTTCTGTAATGTCAGTAAAATTGTACAGATAAAATGTCTATATGTAGTCTACAATCGATCAATTTGACCTCCTCCATTTATATTTAACCATCATTCTGTTTCTTTGGATAAGTAAGTTAATAATAAAAATCTGTTATATACACAAAGAAAATACTTGTTATATACCATAAGAAAAATCTGCTATAATTACAAAACAAATGATGTATGTTAAATAATTTTACCTTTTAGAGGGGAAAAAAGACAAGAAGGTGAGAGGCACCAGGTTCTGTCTGTAAAAGACATGGGTAATTTAACAAGACTTGCCTACACATTTCTGATGTAGGATTTGGATTTCTATGGCCAATGAGACTTCCAGTAGATTATCTGCTGACTATCCTGTACGCCTATCAAATCTGTCAGATAAATTGGAAAGTGAGTAGTTATATTTGCACAGAGCTTTGGGGAAGGAGGTTAGTGAGCACTGGGCACATCTACATGGGTACATTTACAGCACAGGAACCAAAATTGCTGCATAGTACAGGTATGGATCTACCTGGGCATGCCTGCACCATGCAGTAAATATGTTGACTTACACTGATGTGAGCACAAGTTTGCTAACTGCATAGTTTCATAGTTTCATAGTTTCTAGGGTCGGAAGGGACCTGAGTAGATCATCTAGTCTGACCCCCTGCCATGGCAGGAAATAGTACTGGGGTCAAACGACCCCAGCAAGGTGTACATCTAACCTCCTCTTAAAAA
>NW_017729033.1:38199499-38205339 GCF_001723915.1 Gavialis gangeticus | reverse complement strand
TCATGCGAGTGGCCCTCCTCTGGACCCTCTCCATGCTGTCCACATCCCTCTTGAAGTGCGGCGCCCAGAACTGGACGCAGTACTCCAACTACAGCATGACCAGTGCCGCATAGAGAGGGAAGATCACCTCTTTGGACCTGCTCGAGATGCATCTGTGGATGCATGAGAAGGTGCGGTTGGCCTTCCTAACTGCCTCCCCACACTGCTGGCCCATGTTCATCTTGGAGTCAGTGATGACTCCAGGATCCTTTTCCACCTCCATGCTGACAAGAGGGGAGTTCCCTAACCTGTAGGTATGGTGCCGGTTGTTCCTCCCATCATTCAGGTATCAAAATTACACCAGATTAGTTACATGTCTTGACCCCTTACTGTGTAGTAACTAATCAGGTGTCAGTCCACTAATCCCAAATCAGTCCACACACAGCATTCATGTGCTTTAATGCCTGCATGCGTAGATGCTGGCCTATTCTTGCTTACTGCACAGTAATTTACTGCACAATAAATTTAAGCCCAATCATATGACACTATCCACTTGGCATACTCTGTTAAAGCTCCCATTTCATGCAGGAACATCGCTAGTGCCTGCCTCAGCCCTCCCTGAATGCCAACTCCAGCAGATGGACTCTTCACAAGCATAGAAAAGAAGTGAGCTGCTGCACTCCACACTACACCTTGCAAATAATCTAAGATACAACTTCGTGTAGCACGCAATGCAGGGAAATCTTGTGTAAAAATGATACACTGTGGATATTTTTTATTAAATAATATTTTCATTATGTTAGAACCCATACACCTAAAATAGGTCACCACCTCTTTGAGGCATTATATAAACATATAGTAAATAATAATTTCTGCTTCTGAGAGTTTACAATCCAAAGACAAGACGTGACAGGAGCAGCAGATAAACATACAAGCTTGGTGGCAGGTCCTACTTATGAGAAGAGAGAGTTTTAACTTCCATATAAAACATAAATCGCATGTATATTTTGCTTCCCTAGCTTTCTGTTCTTCCTACCATAATTAACATGTGCATGTTAATTCTTACTTCCATTTTAATCTCTCTTGAAAAATACCATGGGCTCACAAATGCAAACTATCAACAAATGATTTGAGGTTGCAGAACTGTCACCCAGTCCTAACTTGTTGGATCGTTTTTCTTTCTTCCTTTCTTTCTTTCTTTTGCAAAGTGACTTATGTATGACACAGTTTCTTCAAAATTCTTTGCAGCTCCCATGTCTCTCTTGCTGGACCATTTAAAGCAGCTATCCCTATCATTGGGGCTATTTGAGTTTTTTGTCTATGGATAGTTCAAATAAAATTAATGAAAAAATGAAATGGTCAGATTATTTTGGGGTTTTTATATTTATCCTTTGCTAGCTTCTAGTAAGGAATATTCTGATATGCTATTCCTACACCTATAGTTTCTTTGGTATTGTAGTTGGGGAGAGGCTGATTCTCTACTATCTTTAGCTTCATTCATTTTTGCATGCATTTGAATCCAATGTAAAAGATAGAAAAATTGGAATTTCCCACTCACACCTGTAATTACCCTTATATCCACTTTGCATGGACATAAACAATGACACAAAGTAAAAATCAGGTTCCCTTAATCTTCCTTTATTGCCCTATGTTGTACAATGCTGACCGCAGTGTTGTACTCAACAATCATCATCCAGAGACTCTCTGTAGCTAGTGAGCTATAGGAAGTTAGTTTTAGAAATGGAGATTTTCATTTACACTGTTAACAAGAACACAGGTATTTCACTGCATTAATGGGGAATGATGAAGAGTACTATATGAAGCCTGACTTTTTTTTTTTTGTGGCCATAAAGTATGAATTAAAGTAAACAGAAGGGTTCCTGGGATAAGCCACCTTAAAACAAAAGTTCTGTATCATCTAGAATTTTGTAATTTTTCCCTAAAAGTAAAAGTAAAGCTATATATAGCTGTTTCAGAATGAAAGCATCATATAAAAATTGATGACAGAGTTTTAGGGACTACAAGGGAAACATATCCAAGGATTTATTGACATACTGTCTTATTTATAGAGCAGGTTAAGAATTAAACTAAGCTTTTTCTTCATCAGAAAAGGCTGGATTGTTAAAACTGATCTTTTTCATGAGACATTATTAGCTTTGACAAATTTCTTGCATTAAAAATGTTTTTGGGAAAAAGCTTTTGAATGTTTTAAAGAAAAAAGTTTAGTCCGTGTAAAAAAGTTCCATTTTGAAAATTATAAAAAGTGTGGTTTGAAATAACTTTTGTTTCAAAATTTTAACTAAATATAGTAATAGATTGTTAAACTTAGCATGTTAAAAATAATAAAAATGAAATGTGGCTTTTGCCATGAAGCAGAGTTTGGGAGGATTTTCAATTTGTGAATATACTGAGAATCTTAAATTTCTTTCCTTATTTGGTATAGGAAAAACTTTTGAAATCTTGAAAATTTTCCTGGGATGGAAAAATCATATCCTGCCCAATCATACTTATTTAGTAGTGGAATACCTGAAAAAATAGTGAAAATAAACTTGGCTGGTACTGGCAAGACAGTATTATACAGACAGTCCTGATAAATGACAACAGCAAGCCAAAGACAGAAAGGTGGCACAAGATATGCTTTTCATTCTTCTCAGAGACAGGTCACATGCCATGAAATATTTCAGCCATTCTCAAGTGATGCAGTTCCTTATTTATTTATTTATGCTTTTAATTCCTTTGTGATGTTTTTTATAGGAGTTATGCAATATGAAGATATGAAGATAATTTATAGTGGAAAGCTTCTCTCCCACTTTGTGCTTCGCTATAATGGATTAATTGATTTCTGGGTCCCTGCTTCTCCAAGGAGTATCAAATAGCCACAAGACTTCCCTGAGTGCTAGAACTGTATTTAGATCTCTGATTCACCTGAAAGCTATATGAAGTTGCAAGTAGCTAGACAGTTCTCTGTTGGTTACAGAACTGAGGAGGCTGAAAATCACATTATTCTAGCAAATGTTGGCATTTGATTATGCACAAAAAACTAGTTTTGGATATTCTCTTGTCATAAACATGTTTATATAAGTAACTTCTATCTGTTGCTAAATCCAGCTACTTTTTGTCAGTTTGGTTTGCTAACATGAATACAGAAACATTAATCCGTGATGACCTATTCTTCATGGTAGGTGGCTGGGCATTATCTGATCCTCTGTTAAGGGTGGAAGATGCTACACATCATTTAATACAGGGTGTGTCTACATGAAACATTACGTTGCCATACCAACAAGCTACGGTGACATAGCTCATCGCTATGGCAACGTAGCATTGGCAAGCAGAAACCATGATGCCGGCACTACTGCACAGTGGCAACAAGCTGTGTCCCACAGAGAACTTCAATGCATGCTCAGATAGCAGCAGAGGAGAACAAGTGGAAAGGTTTCCTACCAGGCTACAAAATGCACTACTTGCTGCTGGAGCGGAAGGTGCCTCTTTCTGCTCCCCTCGCACCTTTTCTGGATAATACCCTGCCAGTTCTTGGTGCATTTGTATGAAGAATGCTAGATTGCACCAATGTCTGCCATCCTAGCAGTGGGAGGGCTCTGGGCCACCAGCAGACAGATTGAGCTCATCCCTGCACAGAACATACACTGCAGTCTTTTCTCATCTCTTCTTATAAGTAGGGCTTATAGTGCTATCTATTATTAAGGTTCCCTGGCAGTTTCTATAGTAAGACTCTATTTGCAGTTGCTTTATAACTTTGCCAGACTTTAACCACATGAAATAGTCCATGTTTGCTGCTTGCCTCAAGCCAGTTGTTGTTGTTGTTTTTTCTTTGTTTCTTTTTGTGGAGAATTTCAGCCATAATGTTTTTGCCATTTTGGAGAGTGAGGCTGGTAAAAAGTATACATGTTTTGCCCAGGTTAATTTTTTTTGTGATATTTTCCTTTAAAAGTTATACATCCACCTCTTTCATAATTTGAAGCAAAGGTTTGAAATTTGGCAGAGGATGACCTTTGTACCGGGGAGTTGCCTTTTATCCTCCCTGTGGAAGTCTGAATTTGGCCAAGTTATAAATTTCTGAGACCATTACAGTTTACATATGCTCCGTAGAGATTTGCTAATGCTTAACAGTTTAAAATCTCCAAAGATTCCATTCTCACTGAGCCTGATTGAGTCTCCTAAAGCTTCTCGTGCTGGCCAGACTGTATGTTGGCCCTCTCCACAGTTCTTCAGGATTCTGCAAGACTTAGCCTCTAATGCAGGAGGGAAACAAATAGATGGGGACAAGGAGATTGGTAAAGCTAGGACTACAGGAATGCAGAGAGAATCTGTTACTAAGATATGGGATGGAGAAACTTGGACTGGTTGGTCAAGGAGACTGTGGGGAGGTAGCAACTGATACGGCAAGGAAACTGGTCCTAGGAGCCATGGTAGGGGGAGATGAGTCATTGAGGGGAATGGGGTGGGGGAAGGCTAATTGGAAGAATATCTGGGAGAGAGGGCTGGGAGTGGCTAGAGAATAAGACTGAAATTAGGAATCAGAGGAATAGAGGAAGTGGTAAAAGCTGGAAAGAAGCTCTGGTAAGACCCCAGAGCTTGGAAAGACAACTTGGACTGGCTGGGCAAAGAGACTGTATCAGAAAGGCAGGGAGATGATAAGAAGACTGAAATTGGATGGGAAGCACAGGCTGGGAGACAGTAGAGAAGGGAGAGAGAAATTGGATGGGATTAGTTAGAAAACTGGTGTGGGAGAGGTGAAAGACATGGAAATACTGGGACTTGGACAGTGACCCTAGAACAGAACTCTAGGAATACCTACGTGAGGCAGTGGAATTGGGATGAGAGGAAAATAGAGGATTGGATAGTGAAACTGAATAACAAGGAGAATGAAACTGGAATAAGGCAAAGGCGAAGCAGGAGGTGGCAGCAACAGAGAAGATGGAAGGGGGGGCACAGCTAGCAGCGCTGTCCTTCCCCCCCTCTCCTGCTCCCTAGAGATGGTGACAATGGAGTGGAGGGGGGGGCAGGCCACTGGAGCTGGCCTCACACCTCCCCCTTGCTCCTTGGAAGTAACAGCAGTGGTGCCGACACAGTGGGCGGGAGTGGGGCTGAGATGCTGCACCGGTGCTGGCCTCAGCCTGCCCCTTCCCTCTTCCATTGTTGCTGCCTGCAGGGCCGGCCATGGCAGTGGGGAAATGAGGAGCAGGCCTACACATGTTCCCCCTTCTGTCTCCCCATGCCGCCATGGTGGGGAACAGGTGAGCAGTCCCAGACCCCAAGTGGAAGGGGGGGAGAGGGCCTGGGCCCAGCATGGGGGGGTGGGAGGAGAAGTGGGCCCATCACAGTGGGGGTGGGCCGATGCAGCAGCAGTGGGGGGGTGGGAGGTGTGGGCCTGGGCCTGGGTCTGATGAGGGGGGTGTGAGGAAGGATTGGGCCCAAGGTGGGGTGGAGAAATTGCTCCCCCACTCACCACCACAGCAGCGGCAGTGGGGGAAGAGGAGTGGGCACAGGCCTGACACAGAGGAGGAGGAGAACCTAGCCTGAACCTGGGGAGAAGTAGGCCCACCATGGAGGGGGAGCAGCGGGCCTGGCCCGATGTGGCGGCAGCAGCAGTAGGGGAAGGGGAGGAGTGGGCTGGGCTTGACACAGGGCAGTGGTAGGGAGAACTGAGCCTGAGGGTCCATCCCCACTATCATTCTTGACGGGCAATTGGCTAGTATGTATATAAAGGTCAATTGGTTGGTTAGTTGCAGCTTTACAGATGTGTGGTTTGTATGCATGTGTATATACTAGGGCTGTGGGAAACAACACTATTTCATTTCGACTTCTGTTGTACCATTTCAATGAGGCAGTGTTTCATTTCA
>NW_017729033.1:38198571-38199436 GCF_001723915.1 Gavialis gangeticus | reverse complement strand
CCTGTGGGACCCTGTCTGCTAGGGAAGGTGTCTGGGTCTGATGAGGGGGGTGTGAGGAAGGATTGGGCCCAAGGTGGGGTGGAGAAATTGCTCCCCCACTCACCACCACAGCAGCGGCAGTGGGGGAAGAGGAGTGGGCACAGGCCTGACACAGAGGAGGAGGAGAACCTAGCCTGAACCTGGGGAGAAGTAGGCCCACCATGGAGGGGGAGCAGCGGGCCTGGCCCGATGTGGCGGCAGCAGCAGTAGGGGAAGGGGAGGAGTGGGCTGGGCTTGACACAGGGCAGTGGTAGGGAGAACTGAGCCTGAGGGTCCATCCCCACTATCATTCTTGACGGGCAATTGGCTAGTATGTATATAAAGGTCAATTGGTTGGTTAGTTGCAGCTTTACAGATGTGTGGTTTGTATGCATGTGTATATACTAGGGCTGTGGGAAACAACACTATTTCATTTCGACTTCTGTTGTACCATTTCAATGAGGCAGTGTTTCATTTCAACTTTTGTTTCATTTTGTTTCAAAGCACTGTTCCGTTTTATTTCATCAAAACTCCTCTATTTTGGCGCTGTTTCGACATTTTGCCCATAGGCTATAATGGGGAAGCATGAAAAAGCCTATAATTTTGTCATTTCTTGCCTGATTTGGATGAAAATTCCAGGGATGGTAGCCCCATCTGAGGCCATGAAGCCTGTCAAGTTTCAAGGAGATAGGTGCAGGGATTTCTGGGGAACTGCACCTCAAGCCACTGACAAGCAAAACTTGTGACGTGTATGTGTGTGTGTGTGTCATGGCACAGCTGTTTTTCCATCCCTCTGCCAGAGCACTGGGATTGGAAGGGACCTCAGGGAAGGATCACAGTCACTGGC
>NW_017729033.1:38190174-38198449 GCF_001723915.1 Gavialis gangeticus | reverse complement strand
CCCCCCCCCCCCTTCTTCTCCTTACTTTCTGTTTCTCTGCAGGTAAGCCCAGCTTTGAAACTCAAAATGTTTTGAAACTTTCTAAATGTTTTGAGCGCTCTCATTTCGTTTCAAGGCTGTTTTGAAGCCTTTTGTTTCATTTCACTGTTTCGAGCTCAAAACAAGTTGAAACAGCCTCCAAACAAAACACCCAGCAAACTTTCTCATGGACCTAGTGTATACTCTATATTGCTTAGTATACAGGTGAAGGAAACATGCCTTTGCGCTTTGAGCCAAATGTTTTCTGGACGCCTTACCCTTCATGACCATTCCAGTAACAGCTGCACAATATCGCTATGGAAACCACAGCAATTGCTTACCTGGAAAAGTAATAATAGGAAAGTATTGCATATATATTTCAGCTTTCTTTAATGTGTTGTAGCAGCTGGATACAAAATAGAAAGCAGGGCTATGTGACCAGGCCATTTTGAGAACAACTAATAAATTGAAGTTAAAATAGCTCCATTTTATTAATATATTGCCCATGTAAATGAATATATATTTATTGCAATCTGTAGAATTCCTGGATTTTCATATCATGGATTAACCATTCAGAGTGACTGGCAGGAAAATTAATGTATGCTAATTAGTCATAATGGGAGTAAGAAATTAACCTGATGGCTACATTTTACTACATACCACACTGAGCAACACGCGAAAATTTTACTTAAAGCTTTAGTAAAGTTTTCTTCTGACACACTGGATGCTGTTTTCTCTAATTAAATTTGAAGACTGTAGGAAATTTAATACATCCTTGACATATGGGTGAGTCTTTATATGGGTTTGCATTGTAGAATAGTTGTTCAAAGTGTACATTGAATTGACAGCCACTCAGTGTATATAAATTAAAGCAATAAAGGCATTCACAGTCATATCAAAGTGCAGTATATCCATAGAAGCTTTTAGCAAACTCTTATATATGTCTGTATTTGTCTATCTATTGTATATTTGCATTATAAACTATACAATCCAATTGGCTGAGTCAGGCAGTTTATGATATTTTTAAAACTAATGCACAGAGTATAATCTGTTTTTACAGAACTGCTTATGTGCAAAACCTCATAGTTTTAATTCCCAGCCTCTACTCACAAATAGATTCATGTTCCTGTGCAAGAAAAACTCCTATGGAAGCAATTTTTAAAAAATAATTAGCTTACATCAGACAGGTAAGAGGCATGAACTCAGTAGGCTGAGCAGAGAAGAAAAAGCAATGGACTAACGAGTTCTAATCTTGGCTATCATAATTGATTTCTTTGTTGCCTTCTATTTATCTGTCTTGTTTTCTCCCTCTGTAATATGGAGAGAGATTTTACTTACCTACCACTCATGGGTGTTGTGGATTAATTAACATTTGCAAAGGATTTTTCAGATAAAAATCAACGTCCTATAACCTCAAATTATTAATGAGCAACTCTAAAAATACAGTGTTGGTCTATTGTAAATGAAAATGTTGTCTTGATGTACTAGCCTGCTGATGCTAGCCAAATTTACCTGCAGAAATATAATAGGAAAACATCAGTTGCCTATAAAAATTTTCTCTTTTATGTCCAAATGGTGCTAATAGTTAATGCAAATGTCAAAGTCCTCAGAGGCCCAGTACTATATAATTTAGACTAAATTCTGCAGTCTGTATTTAAAACTGCTAATGATTTCAATGAGTAATGATTTCCCTAAGTAAGCACTTTGGGATTTGAACCTTGGAGTCCATTCTTTGGGATTTAAGAAGAAACTCATGCAGGCTGGTGTGTCAGTTTAATCTTTTTTATATCAGGCCCATCTTCATGGTATTTGAGTGACTATTCATTGGGTGCTGACAGAAGTGACTGTTTGTCATACAAATTGGGCCCCTGAAGCACTCTACAGCTATGCACTGACAGAGGTGCACAGCTGCAGAACACTGTAAGTATGCCCAATCATGTGTGTCTGAACCCTTATTACATTTGAGGGTTCAAAGGAAGCACTCCAAACCGGACTTCCTTCATTAATGTCTGTCAGCATGCATCAGCCCAGGCCAGCCCTGCCCCTAGGGCTGTCTTCAGAATAGGAGAGAAAGGAGGGGAGGTTGTTCCATCTGGGGTTTGCCCAGCTTGCACTGCACTGGGATGGGTGGATTGGAGCCTCCCACAAGAGGCACAGCCCAGACTAAGATCCCTCCGCTCCATCCCTCCACTTCCATTCTGAAGACCATACTAGAGCTGGGAAGGGGGAGTGGTGGGGCTGGGGCAGAGCAGACATGCAGCTGCTGCAAACTGGAGCTCTGTCACCCAACCCCCCAGACCCAACAGCCAATGTGTTGGGTTTAGGGGATGCTGTAACTCAAGGCATTCAAGTTACAGCAGGGAGTTGCACATCTGTCAGCATCCATTGTTTCTAGCTTAAATAAGCAACTTCAGCTGAGTTAGAAGGGCTCTGATGCTGTCACCCATGAGGCTTTGTATATTGTTGCCTATTGTCAGGCCATTTTTCCATCTTCATTATTTTAATTGTTCTGCAATAGCCTTCTCTCCATTCAGCCTGTATCACATCTGCAGAATGCGTTCATTCTGTCTTTGTATGTAAACATATTTTTCAATGAACACAAACACACACCCACTTGTATATGCACATCTATTTAAGGATAACATCCAGCTTTTAATCAATATTTACATAATATGGTTTCTTTGTAATAATAACTTTAGAGCATCTACAATAACCTTCAAACCTTCATAAATGGAGAAGATTCTTTACTAACAGTAAAAAACAAAAAAACTGTACTGAATTCACTGATTTCAGTGGGAATGGGAACAATGCCTACTTACAGAGCAACCAGATAATATGTATTATGTTCTTTGAATAAAAGTTTACTTTGGTGATTTCATTTTATTTCAAGTTATTCATGTTATATTAATACTTAATATAAAAAATGGTTTAAGATTTAATAACAGAGAGAATTCTGCTTTATATTTTCCTTACAGCAATTGGAAGGACTCTCATTCCTCGTTACTTTAGCACTGTCTTTGAAGGAGGTGTAACAGACCTGTATTACATTCTCAAGCACTCAAAAGAGTCCTACCACAACTCATCTATCACAGTGGACTGTGATCAATGCACCATGGTCACTCAGCATGGAAAACCTATGTTTACCAAGGTAACAGGGAAAACTTGTTGGTTGCTTTGCTTGGCTTTCTTTTCAGTGTGTACTGAAGGATAATAACTATGGGGGGTTTTTTCCTGCAAGATTGACTTTATTTCTGAAATGTTGGGCATTTGCTGCTCTTTAATAATTTGTTATATTCCTTCATTTTATATTCATTATATTTGACAGTTCTGTGGTCACTCTTTCAAGTCTTTTTAGGGAGCTTGGAAGAGAAAGCACATAAAACTAAGCCACAAGAGCCACCAAACTTATGGGAACTGTGATTCAGTGGCCTGTGTACCTTTTTCTCATGTTTTTAAACCATAGTGAACGCTTACATTATTAGTATATAACATTTCAGTTGATAGTCTCAATTGATCTATGAAGAGTGGAATCCAAAGTGCATTGACATGTGTAGAAGGATTGATTAGGCCCTCTGTACGTATCCACTGCTTCTGATTCTACAGTGAATTTTCTTCATGCTTTGGCCTCTTTTCAGTTTGCAGCTGATTTGTGTAATTAGGATACTTACAAAAAGAGAGACCAAGCAAGAAGAATAGCAGGTGGACATAACAGATGAAAATAAAATTCCTATGTACTTACATGATGCACTTCAGTGGAAAAACTACAATAACTTGTCATTATTTGGAGTAGAAACCAGTGTTTTTGCTTTTTAAATCAGGGGCCTTTATCAGAGCCTTTAGGGAGCAGTTAAATTAATTCCCTGTTTAGGGAGTGTCAGGGTTTGATCATGTGAAACTTGTTCTAGCTGATTGCACTGACTCTTTGCCTGCCACACTCATATACTTTTTCCAAAGTATTTGAAGGTCATTGGGTCTAGGGACAGACATTACACATAAACCGGTTTAAGTGATCAGAAACTGGTATAAGCCTGTAACAGAACAGATGTTTAGTGCTTATAAACCAGTATGAAAATGGCTGAAACTGGTTTGAGATAAACCTGGTTGAATGTAGTATCTGACTTAACTGATTTGGGTCAAACCGGTTTATGCAATGTCTGACCCAGACCCCTTCCTGGTTTAAGATAAATTAGACTCCCCCAGCATCCTGGCATGCTCTCTGGGCTGGGCGGGGCTCTCTGCTCTACAGCAGGGCTGGCCCCTCCCCTTTGCTCCCTGGCTGGAGCTCTGGCACGGACTGCAGGCTACTCATCCCCCTTCCCCCTCACTACTCCCTGCTAAGCAGGAATTCCTACCTCCCCTCTGCCTTGCAGAGAGGTGTCTGTGTATTAGTTAGCAGACCACATGCTGGCTATGGTCCATGCTGAATCAACAGGAAGAATCAACAGTCCCTTTGTTGTTTTCTTAATGGGGTGATAAACACTGTTATCAATTCCTTGCTGGGTTAATTAGAGCATCCTGCCGGGGCCTGGTCATGCCTCCCCCTCAGCTCAGTTCTGTGCAGGAGAAGAGAGGGCTGCTTTAGTGCCCCCTGGCTTCTAGCCTGTGCCTGAATTTCTGGGATGTCTGTGCAGTTGCAAAGTGATTCACTCTAGCCAGATTAAATTAACCTGCAAAGATTGAGTCAATTCAGGCTCGGGCTTTTTGAATATCTGTCCCTAGCCTGGAGAGAATTATTTATGCACAGGGCAGTAGTAACTTGCAGTGCCTGTATGCATGAGAAATTTTCCCCCCTACCCTCCTCCTTGAGAGAGAAAGGAGCTAAAATATTATTGCTCCTTTGCCCCTCTGCATGACTGCCAAACACATGTCTGTGTCATTCCTCCCCGTAATGGTGAACTTGGCCCAAGAGCTGAGAAACAGTTAGTTGGCTGACTGTAATATAGAGAGAAGCAAAACTTTGAAATCCTTAGTTTGGAATCCCTGGTACCCAGTAAATAAGAAGCAGACTTTCACCAATTTAATTAATTTGTTTTCATTGTCAGCACGGTCTGTTATAGAGCTGTTTCTTCAGAGAGAAAAACAGCACCTAGCTGAAACAAAATCAAAGGTGGAACAGGACTGAAATTGACCCTAGGCTCAACGCTTATGTTTAGAATCAAGTATTTGCAGGACCAGGGTCTTAGTGACACTACACATGCCCCATAAAGAAGTTTGTTGTGGGTTGTAATATAAACTCCCTATACTTAAGTAGAAAGCTCACTCAGAGTGTGTCTACACCAGACACTTTACTGTGGATTAGACTAATGTGCAGTAAAGCATCACCATCTACACATGTGCAGCAGGTACTGCACAGCATATTAGTCTAATAGTCTGTTTTCTAGTACCTGTAGATACAGGTACAGGTTTCCCTCGATTTATGCTGTACATGCATTCCTGGAGAATGGCGCATAAATCAAATTCACATAAAGTGAACCCACTTTACAATGTAACAAATAGGGATAGGTTGAGGTGGTAAGGGAAGGAGAGGGAGTGAGGCTGGGACTAGCAAAGGGGCAAGGGGAGGGGTGCTGCTCCTGGGGCTGCACAAGGCAGCAAAGCAGAGGGAACAGAGTGGCCCTGGGAGTGGCTGGTGCCAGCTGCCTGAAGCTGCTGGGCTGTACTGTGCTCTGCCTGTTCCCACTCACTGCTGCTCCTGGGCTGCGCTATGCCCTGGTGCAGGCAGCTGGTGTCAGCTGCTCCCAGGGCTGCTACAGATGGGCTGGGGTTAATGCTGTGCCTCGTGCCACCCATTGCTCCGCTTGTCTGCATTCACCCCAGCCTGTGCTAGAGTGGCCCCGGGAGCAGCCAACACCAGCTGCCTCCACCATGACACGGTGCAGCCCAGGAACTGGGATGAACCCAGGTGCGGGGAGACAGGCAGAGCACAGTGCAGCTCATCGGTTGCAGGCAGCTGGTGCCAGCCAGTCTTGGAGCCACTGCAGCTGGGGCTGTTGTGAGTGGGGCCATGGCCCTTTCTCCTCCCCCCGCAGACTTACCTGCTTGGGCGGGGGGGGCATCAAAGCTGCTCGTATAAGAGTGAATTTACCTCGCATATAACGAATCATGGGTCTAAATATGCTAATCGCATAAGAGCGAATTTGCATATAAAGAACCCACATAAATCGAGGGAAACCTGTACTAGAAAAACAGTGCATTAACTAAGATGATGTACTGCACATGTGGATGCTAACTGGGAACAAATTGTTCCTGGTCAGCCTAGGCAGCAGTGGGCCACAGGGGCCAGTGAGATGCTGCTTGCCAGCCACATAGAGATCTGGCTGCTGAGAAGCTACCTCCTAGCTGTACGGAGATTGGGACCCCTCCTGATCTCGATGTGGCTGGCACAGCTCTCCCCCTGCCCTCTGGAGCTTAGGGCTAAGCCCCTGTACCCTTTGCCAGTCAGGGGCTAGAACCCAGGGGAGCCAGGAACTCCTGCTGGTTGCTGCAGAGGGGCAGAGAATGGCAGGAGCTGCCCTGGACTGGGCTGCTCCTGTTGTACTCACTTTGTTCCCAATGGGGACACACATGTAGACATGCACCAGGGAGCACTTTAATGAGCCTGAATTATCTGCCCAGAAAATTCAGGTGCATTGATTGCACACGTAGACGCATCAACAGAGATCCAACCTGGGCTTCTGAAAAAAAATTGAGTATTTGATTTTTTTTTAATAAAAAAATATGAATATTTGTTGATTGCAAGCATGACTTTTCTTAGAAAAATAACATTTGACATAAGATATCTTAAGTATGTGGAATAAGGGAGGACAGAGGGGGAAATAATTTATCCTATTCTAAAATGAATTAGTGGCCTTCAAATGTGTATTCATGGCTTCCAGCGAAGTCACCACAAGAACATGCGCCCAGCATAATTATTCTGGGAAGAATTTTACCTTTGTGGCACTTATACACTGGATCAAATTCAAACCTTCTGTAACAGGTTTCACTAAATGAAATTTAATTTGCTTATGCACAGTATATCAGATTTTGGCCTGCAAGGTTGTTTCTTTTTTTCTTTCTTCAGTAAGTTCTTCGTAGATGCCGACATACTAAACACACAGCACTTGTTTGACACGAGCTTTGATCTGATGAGCAATCCATAAGCTTAACGTTCTCTAAGTAGATTTTAATACAATAAGCTCGAACATTTGTTAGTTTGTTAATTATTTAGCTTTGTTAATTTATTATGTCAAGACTCCAGAGCTGCTCATTATGTTTTGGGGGTTTTTTTTACATTTTCCTTGTTAGGTCAACTTATTAGTCAGTATTAAGCAAATATGGGATAAACCATTTTCAAATTCTTGTATAAACAAAGTAACAGTGCAGAGTTAATACATGTTTAAGCACATGAGTAGTTCAAATTGACTTTAGGGGAATAGGTACCTTAAAGGGAGGCACATGCTTACATTTCTTGATTTATTCAATGTGTAAATAAAAGCTGCATTTGAAAAGAAATCAAAGGAAATAACAGATATCTTCTAGGTGGTTAAGGATATGACTGAAAACCTATAAAAGAAAGAAAATATGTGGTCAGGATTGACGGGTGCAATTGGTAGGAGTTTTGCTGCTGACTTTTATGATAAGAAGATCAAGTTCCTGTCATCCAAGTCACCCAGGCTGATTCACCTTGGTGTGTGTTCCAGTTTGGGCTTTTTTTCCCCCACTCAAAATCATTAAGGAGTGCTCTTACAGAATTTATCTAGGTCCTTACACTAAATTTTATATGGCAGTTGAATTGTGATTTTAGTGTTGATGATTTTTGCTTTTCCGTCTAGCCTCACAAAATTAGAACTGTACTACCAGAAAATCTTAATATATGGGCATGGCTACATATGCCCCAGATGTGCAGTTGATACTGTGCAGTCATTTAGTACTTGCTAAAGCAGTGGAGCTCCATGCTTTAGCAAGTACTAAATGACTGTGCAGTCCCCTCTGCGCAGTCCCAGTGGCACACGGGTCATTTTCAACCCTACTGCGCAGTACCAGCGGCATCACAGTTAGTGCCTACCGATGATGTAGCTCATCACTATGGTGATGTAGCATCTCATGTGGATGCACCCTGAATGTACCTGTTGTTAGGCTGTATTTGTTCCCTGTGATTGAAAATGAACCAGTCATCTGTAGTGTACAAGGATAGCATGGAAACTAGCTTCATGATTTTTTAAAATGTTGTTGAATTTTTTGTTTTATGCATTCATATACTCATTACATTATGTCTTGT
>NW_017729033.1:38181905-38185174 GCF_001723915.1 Gavialis gangeticus | reverse complement strand
TTCAGTTTTGCTTCTGTATATATGTCTTTCGGAAACTAGCTTCATGATTTTTTAAAATGTTGTTGAATTTTTTGTTTTATGCATTCATATACTCATTACATTATGTCTTGTGTAAAGGGACAGATTTGAGGAATGGTCGTTAATAAAAGCTGAATAAGAAAAAAGTTTGCATTATTTTGGAAAAATCAATATTCTGTCCAAGAGAAAGCAATATTAGATTTTTTTTCCTGGGTGCAAGTGCCTGAATGTCCTACAATTAATCAAAGCAATGAAAGGGTTAAATAGCTATTGGTTAGTTTGAGAAATGTTCTTTTTTAGTTTTCTTTTTCCTGGCCTAGTCTAGAGCAATCACGTGACAGACTGAATGCCTGCCAGCCTCTTTCTTGTTGATCCTCTGGAGACCATCTGTGCTGGGGGCATTGATTAGAGTGTCTGCTGGGATTACATCTTTTCTGTTGCCATGCCAACTAATCAGCTGATTTTGGTTACCACAGAAACAAAATGTCAGAGCTCACAGTACGGTAACATGAATTCAGCACAACAGAAAATGTTTTCTTAATTGGAGACCCTTTTGATTTTGGATTCTATATGAAAGACAGTCTTTTTTTTTTTTTAAAGGCCAATTTAAAATAAGAACTATGTTAATTTTATTGACCAGAAGCAATGTATAAAGTTCTTCTGTACATGGAGAAATTAAATTCCTTTATAAGATGTGTAAATTTTTACTACTATGAGATGAGGTATGTCTTCCAGGTTTTCTGTAGTAATTTGTTTGTCATTTAAAATAAATTCTGTTAAGAACTGTTTCTTCAAGGTTCATGGAAGACATATTTGTGAGCTATGATATATTAGAAATTAGAAACATGAAATACATTAATGTAAATGGGCAGAATCCTAGCCCTTAGAACAGTTATACCAAGAGGCTGGGGGATATAGGTAAGTGGGTGGATGGGTGTTTGCGCATGAAATGTTTAATCCTAGTGAAAGTGATGAGGAAATCAGAGTTAAACAGGGCAGTGAGTTCTGCATGTACCATCAGCCATGCAAAGGAAGTTGAAGGCATGAATGAGGTAGATCAACCAGGAGAGACAAGGACCTGTTGCAAGTTCCTTCTTGCTAGACCTAAAACTTTTTGTAGATACAGTGTGCCTGGTAACATGGCAAAAGTTAGTTTTGAACAGCATGCAAAAGCAGGTCAAAACTATGAAGAGGCATGGTGCTGCCCTCAGATGAATAACTAACCAAAAAAGTTGTGTTGTAAAACCAGCAACTATATAAATCTGAGTTTGGTGAACACATTGAGATACAAACAGACTAAAGAGAAATCTAGCATGCCAGGCTCTTAATTAAGGTAATATGTGATTACTGTTTCAGAAGAAAATCTGATTGTAATAGAAGTTTATGCAATTTAAGTGTCTGTTTTCTATATTGTTAGGACATTTCACTAATTACTGTCTGCATCTTTTCATTATACACTGCACTGCAGGTTCTCTCTGTTGTACTAGCATCTAACAGGAGTTATGAAACCAAATTCCTATAACATTTTTCTTTTTGTCAGGAATAATGTATTGTTAGCTCATCTAATACATATGGGACACATCTACACGTGCATTAATGTGAAGCAATAGACTCCAGAGCTTATTGCTTCAGAGTTTATTGCTCCCAGGCATGTTGTTTGAACGTGTGCCTGGGACCACAGCATGGTGAACCAGGTCGGAGCAGACCCGGCTGGCAGGGAGCCCTGTGGGTGAGCCTACCTGCCCAGAGCTGCTTCTCCCTGGCTCAGTGTGCTGCAGAGAGACTGGCTGGGGTATGAGAGTGGTCCAGTGTGGGGCTAGCCAGCAGGAAGCCCCTGCACTAAAGCACCTTTATGTCCCAGCCAGCTGGGCCAACGTCTGCACATGCACTGCCATGAAGTAAAAACTCTGCAGCAAGATAGTACTTGTATTTACAAGTTAGTTTACTCCAGCATATAAGGGGTGCACATGTAGATGCATGACGTTTACTGAGAAACTAATTAGTCTACTTGGGTACTTGTACACACTATGAAAATTGGACTTTTTTGCGATTTAATTGCATCACACTGTACACGTGCAGGATTTTTTTATGATTTAAATGAGTTTGCTATGTTTCAAACTAAACCACATCTGCATATAGTTTAGTTAGCACTTTACCTATTTGTAACGTTGCAACCTTTGACAGCTCTTCCCCCAGCCTCAAGAGAGGCGGGTTGAAGGCAAAAGCAGTGAGAGGCCCAGTCCTTTTTGTTTTTCCATGGAGCCTGCCAGGGTCAAGCCACGGGGTGCGCTGCCAGTGGACAAAGCAGCCCCTGAGCTGCGGATGTCCCCAGTCCTTCCTTCCATGGTGGTGGCACTCCCTGGGGCCACCTGGGTGGGCTGCTAGGGAAGTGATGCTGCCCCAGCTTGGGTTCAGGGAATAGTTGGATCGGGCTAGGTGCTGCCTGCAAGCTGGGGCAACACTCACCCACTACCCACCTGCCTGGGTGGCCCCAGGGGAAACCGCCTCTGTGGAAAGAAGGTCCAGGGCCCCCCGCAGCTAAGGGCCTGCCGGCATCTCACCCCTCAGTTTGGTTTTTTTTTGCTCAGCAGAGCCTGCCTAGGCAAACTGCTGCTAGGCTGAGCTGCAGGGGGGCCCAGTTCTTCCTTCTGCAGTAGTGGTGCCCCCTGGGGCCACCTGGGCAGGGTGCTAGCTGTGATCATGCTGCCCCAGACCAGAGGCAGCACCCACTGGATCCAACTCTTCCCTGAGCCCATGCGCTGGAAGCCTGCTGGGTGCTGCTTCCCATGCGGGTGTGGGAAAGAGTTGGATCCAGCAGGTGCTGCCTGCGAGCTGGGGCAGCACCCATGCAGCTAGCACCCCACCCAGACAGCCCCAGAAGGCACCACTGCCAAGGAGGGAAGGACCAGGTTCCTCTGCAGCTCAGGGGCTATGTGGCCTGGGAGCACCTCACGTGGACAGGCTCCACTGAGGGGGAAGAAAAAAAAAAGCAGCGAGAGGCATGATCTTTTTTTCCACAGAGCCTGCCCACCTCTCCCACAGCTGGGGGGCCAGCTGTCAGTGGGCCCTGAGCTGCAGGGGGCCCCGGACCTTCCCTTCGAGGTGGCAGCACCCCGAGGTGACACCCACCCACTAGCAGCCCACTCGGGCAGCCCCAGGGGGCACCACTGCCACAGAGGGAAGGACTGGGGACCCCACAGCTCAGGGGCCACTTAGCCAACTGGCAGCTCACCCCCTGGCTGTGGGAGATG
>NW_017729033.1:38148273-38176905 GCF_001723915.1 Gavialis gangeticus | reverse complement strand
AAAAAAAAAAAAAAAAAAGGGAAAAAAAGGATCGGGCCCTTCATTGTAACACTGATTAAAGCCCCTAAATCACAATTAAAAACTCACCATTTCAATTTAGAGAACTAAACCCCTGTCACATGTACAAGTGGCCCTCTGCAGTAAACTTCTCGTGTAGATGCACGTACAGTGATTTTTTTGGGACACGCTAGCCAAGGCACCATGCAAAGGAGCATGTTTATGCACCCTAATGAAGGCTGAATTTACAACATACTCAGATACTTCATTCCCTACAGATAAGGTTTTGGGCAGTTCTTTGAAAGCCACCACCTTTCCCTCCTTTCCCCTGTAATGCTTGTATCCCTTCCTCTGCCTTTCTCTCTTCTTGTCTCTTCTCTTGTTCATTTCTGCATAAATCATGTGGTTCTGGGAACAGCTCACATGCACAGGACAGCAAGATCAGGCAGCAGCCTACCTGCCTAAGATTCCTTTCTCTCTTCCCACAACACTTGACTCTGCTGCAATGGTAGTCATGATTCAGCCCCAAGGAACATCCAGTGCACACACCAGACACCATCACAAATCATTCTGGCTGGTATTAAATCCACCGGGGATGAGAAAGGCAATAGCTAGTTTATACAAAAGGAAGAAAATGAGAGAAGAAATACTGATAAAAAATAAAAAGCAGAAAACACCATATTAAAAGGTAAGAGGATGGAAAAGGACAAAAAAAAATGGATTGGCAGCAGCTCTGCAGGAGCACGGTGTACTCTTCACTGGATACAATGCAACGTGTATACCGAGTGGAGCGCTAGGGAAGATCAGACATAAAAATGGTTGGGGACTGACTGGTTCAGCAGTTTAACATCAAGAATGCACAACTGCACCTCAGCCACCTATAGTGAAGGGTTTACTGTCATTAATTAGTAGTAGTGATTCAAAAGGGAAACTGAAATGATGCAATAAATAATAATTAAAGCACACCATGCTATAAAGTCTATCATAATGAGTTAGTGTCTCCACTATAAAGCCTATTGAGTTACTTACACTCATTTTTTTTCTGGAGAAGGAAAAACAATTAACCCAATGATGTTGAACCATATAATACTGATAATATTTTGGTATTTAGTTTAAGTGAATGAAAATACCATAATTTGTTGGGGGTTGGGAGCAGGAACATTCCTGGAAGTTTTTATTTCTTCTGTTCAATTCTAGGTATGCACAGAAGGGCGTCTTATTTTGGAATTTACATTTGATGATCTAATGAGAATAAAAACATGGCACTTTACCATTAGACAGTACAGAGAATTAGTCCCACGCAGCATTCTAGCCATGCATGTAAGTAATCCTTTTTTTCACTTGACCTAATACAAACTGATAAGATTATGCTTTTAAAGAACTCTAGCAAATTTCACACCCAAGGCAATTAACTATAAATATTTTGTTTTGCCTACAACCACATTTATTTGCAAATCCTTTCATCACTCTCTATTGTTTCTCAGTGTTTCCCATAAGGCTATATTATAACTATGTTTTTCTTATGATTTTAGATTTTCATTTCACTTTAACACATTTTTTCTTGAATCCCGTTTTGTCACTGTGGTTTGTATAGTAGGTTTTGGCTTCAAGTCATACTCTGCTGACATCTGTGGACTTTCCTCAATATTGCTGAAAGCTGGCTTTGGTCCTTCAGCAATTAAAACTGATCTTTATCCTCTCAGATAGATAAAGTGAATATATTTTTGGTAGAACCAGGTCCAAAACAAAACTTTGGGTCCCTCATCAAGATTTGATTTTCACATTTAGAGCCTTGTTCTACAAAGGGAAAAAACTACACCTTATATTACTTATACACTGTGCAGGCCTCAGTAGCAACATTACAATCTGAATTTTTAGCTTAGTTTCTTTTTTTAAATGAAATATTCAAGTGGAACATTAAAATCCCCCAAAAATGCTGCAGCAAGTTGAAGTGCAGATATATTGTAGCATAATTTGCATCAATTGGAGAAAATAGAATACACTGATGAGAAACAAATGCTAATATTAGTTTCAGTTCAGAACTTTCTGGGTGCTGAGCACTATACAACCATAGAAATCAGTGAAGCTCCTTGCAGGTCCAACAGTCCACTTGCACAAAATGAATTGCAAGGTGAGGGCCAAATGGATTTAAAGCATCAGTAAGTGCAGGTAAGCGCTGAGTGAATTTTTTAAAAACACTTAAGCATTTCATCTGCTTTAAAAAACACCACTAGATGCCTATCTGCATCTTTGGGTACCTAAATAACTTTAAAGTCTGCCCCACAAATCCCTGAGGACCTTTCAGCCTATGGACATCATCTAGCAAAAATACCAGTGCAGACTCGCCATCAGTGAAACTGAGAGTTTTCAGGATTAGTTAGTCACTTAAAGCAAGAGTGTGAAACTCATTGAGTTGGCCAGTCAGCTCCAGACCACGCAGCTTCTCACAGCTGCTGCTAGAGCTGCTCTGTCAGCATGGCCTGTATACAGGGGTTAATGACACCAGTGCTCGTTCACCTGCTTCTGATTTACCTCCCCAGTGGGGATCGCAAACTGGAAAGCTGATTGAGTGGCGGTGGCATTAATCTCATAGATGTTGGCCCCACTAACACAACAACTTTGGCAGCAGTTCTGAGAAGCTCTGCAGGCCAGTTAACCCACCCCTGCAAACCAGATCTGGGCAATGGCCATACGGTTCGCACTCCTGAGTTAAAGCAAGATTTATGCATTTTGATAAATGACAGAAATCTTACAACCTGGTCAGCCAAAAGCCATGTACAGACATTCGGGGAACAGGCAGAAGTGACAATTTTCACCAGATCTGGCCACAGAAAGCAGTTTATAGCTGTGACCAAACACAAGTACACAGCTTCAGACAGCTTCAAAAATGACCAATTGAGTGAAAATCTGTATGCTCATTGTGTGAGGGGTCAGACGAAGACATTTCAAAACAGAGCATCTTCTGTAAGTTCTGTCTGCATTGTGGGGGTGGAAAGGGAGAGGAAGAAGTTTGGTCTGGGGAGTTTTCAGCCTCCACTGGAGGGTGCAGTTGGGTGTATTGGAGCCGCCTGAGGTGTGGGGGCTCCAGTACATCCACATCACACTCCAGCACTGGGTAGAGAACCCCTAGAATGAGCTACCTCTCCTCCTTCCCCCCTCCCATTCTGAAATGGGGGTAATCTGGGAGAGAGAAAGGGCCGTTGCCGGAGGAAACTGGCTGCAGGCTTGCCACCACCAGCTAGATTCCTCTCCCCCTGGAACCAGGAGCGAACTTCTGTTTGGTCCAGGGAGTCGTTGCAATTCAGAATGCTTCCTGCTAAGTGTTCTCAGTTACAGTGGGGAGCTGCACTTCTGTCCATACCCTTGCTTTCATAGTTTCATGGTTTCTAGGGTCGGAAGATTCTCTTGGGAGAATCACTAAATGAAACCGCAAGTGCGCAGATGTTCAGGGCTTTTCTCTAAAAGCAAAAATGGCCACTCCAGGAAAACAAAAACTCAGTAACAGCCAGAGTTAAATCACTCCTAGGAGAGTTTCTTCTGGAAGAGTGAATGTCTATACATGTTCTCTTCTGAGAGAAGCTATAGCAGTCTTCCAGCATCCCAGGGTCCCTCCTCTCACTCACAAGGCAGTGTGTTATTCACTGAACTCTGCTGCTCCAGTGATCAGGGAAGGGAACATACTCCTTTCATAGTCCCCATATTATGCTACAGGGAGGCACAGACAGTCTGGGTAGTCAGTCAGGACTGTCCTGTCCACTCCTGACTTTGTCTCCAAGCCAACTGACAGAGTCTGCAGAGCACGATGAGTTGTGTTCACAGAGTCTCCCTGGCTGCATAGTATCAGCACTGAAAGCTCCCTGCTCTTCGGGGCTTTGCATTCAAATGCTTGTTTAGGTATCTCCAGGTAAGTTTTTCTACCAGGAAAACAAACCTGGGAGAATTCTCCCAGATTACTTGAATGTGTGTATGCAGGCAAAATCAGCATGTATTGTTTTTAAGAACTGGGTGTGTTCCAGGATTATGCTTATTTAAAATGATTTTAAGGCAGAAGGACGGTTTTATGGTTAAAGCCCTGGGCTGGGTCTCAGGTGTTAGCAGTTCAGTTTTTGATTCTGTCACTGACTTCCCCCATGACTTTGGGAAAATATCTTAGCCCCACAGTTCAGCAAGGTACTTCAGCCTATGCTTATATTCAGTCACATGAATAAAAACATGGAAGGCACATACTGAAATACGTTTTATTGGGGGGGGGGGGCTAATCTGTTTTCTTTTATCCTTCATCTTCCTCATTTGTGTGAACCCCCTATCTGGAGGTGATGGCTCTCACACAGTCTGCTGCTTTTAAAAGGAGCTCCTTTTACTTCAGTTGGTTTTTACATAGGCACACTAGTCTGGCCATATGCTATCTACTAGAAGATCAGGGTCTCAGAAGACCCTCAGATGAGCTGGATCAGAAAGTGTTTTGTAAAAACCAACAGAAATGGACTTTATCCTACAGCAAATTAATGTTACTTAATATTTTCCAGTTTCATCTGAGGACCTCAGCAGTGGTTTTATTTATTCTACTTTTGGCCTTAAATTTGGCCTTAAAATGTGCATTTCTCACAAGACTGACTGCCCCCCTCAAAAACAAAACAAAAACAACTACAAATTAAAAAGCAAGTGAAAATTTCCTTTTTCTTCCCTGCTTAGGCACAAGACCCTCAGGTGCTGGAGCAGCTGTCCAAAAACATCACCCGAATGGGTCTGACAAACTTCACCCTCAACTACCTCAGGGTAAGCGATACTATACTTGGGGATTATTGTGAGTAATTTTAAAAGGGTACAATCATCTTTGAGGGAGCCAAAGTAACAAAAATACAGCACAAGCTAATTGGTGTTTGTAATTAAGAAAACAAAGAAGCAAATAGTGATGCCCTATTAAAGGGAATAGGAGTTTTGTCATTAGTTTGCAGGAAATCAGGATGAGCTCCCTTGTTTTTCATGGACTTTTTAAACTTTGGATAATTTGACTGGATTTGTTGCCTGTAAGATAGAAATTCTTCATCCTCTCTTGCTAAAATTTCAGATTTTCTTCCTCTCTCCAATTCACTTTTTTGAGTCAATTACAGCAAGTTCTTACCACCATCCACTAGTTTCCTCCTCTTTTCCACCTCTCTCAGTAAGATCCAGGACTGGGAGGAAGGAAAGTTTTGGCTATGAAGGCAGCAGTACCCTCCAAGCATCCATCCTGCTTTTTGCCCCTGAGAACATGAGTTTCTTCAGCTTTGCATTGAATTGACTGTAATTTGTATGATTAAATATGCATTTGTTCTCATTGCTTTTTGACCCTTGAAGTGCATTCAAAGTCTAGAAGTTTATTTTTATTTTCTGAAAGTATTCCCTTGTGTGGATGTACAGTGTGCATACTAAAATGTGAGTCTGGACAGTTCATATTTTGTAGTTAGCATGTAATATTTTTATTTCTAGACAGAGGGTTAAGCAAATAACATGCATCATTAGGTAACTGTCCTTCAGATCTGGCCATAATAACTGTTTATTTTATTTTAATTATAAGAATAATTACTCAAAATGGATTTAAGACAAGAAGACTATTCAAGAAGATACCAAATGTTTTCAGCTTAGTGCAGAGCTAGACAGAATAACAGTTATATCAGTTGCATTTCTCTATGGCTGTGATCCTGTGAGATATGGACAGACCCCTTCACTGAAACAAAATGCAGTTAAAGTCAATATTGTTCTTGTCCAATCAGGGACAACCTGCTCTCCTGATAGACTAGTTGGACATTGTTCAGTGGTGCTTCACGTAGGTTTAAAAACAATAGGTTACCTTTTTCTATCAGTTACATAGGAGAGGTCTACCCCAAAATAACCAAGAGATGTATGTAGTATAAAATCTAACTGAAATAAGATATCATACTGGAGTTTTTGGAGGTGCCAATTCTAGATTATTGTGGCTGTGACTGTGCAAGCTCAAAATATTCAGAGTGCCATTTTGAATCTAAAACATTGTATCAACTGCCAACACCTTTGGGATCCTTCTTTGCATATTCTATAACTGCTGCATGTGCAAATGCAAATGAAATAAGAAGGCTCTCTGTTAGGACATAGTTGGCATGATGGAAGTAACATAGCATGATAAAAACTATACCCAGAAAAAGAAACTGAGATTGAAATAACCATTGAAGGGGCTGCTCAAAGAGGTAGTAGGGGATAAAAAATTTAAATCTTTCCTCCCCCTCCCCACCCCCTAAAATATTTCTTCCATAATGGTCTTATTTTATTAGCTTAACAGACAACTTTAGGTCTCTGGATGCAATGCTTTCTCCAGTTCCTGCTGTGGGATTCCAAAAGGAAATCATCTTATGCAAGACACTCTTTGCTTCTTTCTGCCTTGTAGTGAATTGATCATTCTGCTCTTTTCAGATGTACAGCTCATCATGGGAGCTCACATTAGGCGATACATTTCCAGTTTGATTTACATCTTTTCCAATCACTTTCTTGTGTTAATTTTGAAATGAAAATCCCGTTTTAACCTAGGGTTGCGAAGTGGTGCATTGAAAAAAGAAATCTATTACATATCGCTATGTTTAAGCTTTTAGAAGTCAGCATTTTATGTGATTTTATTTAAACCTTTCTGGTGGTTATTAATTAGCATTGTTACATGATTTTAAATAAGCTTTTAAAATTAAACATATAAATGAATTCCATTTTTCTTCTGCTGCACATAGCAAAGGCTTGTGATAATCATAAGCAAAAACTTAGCTGATGGGCAGAATTAATCATTTCTATTCTCCTAAGTGCACACAGCAGTGAGCTGTGCTGCGGTGTATTTAAAAGCAGAATTTAAACCTTGGTTTTGGATGATGCAGATATAAATTTGTAGTCTGTATATTGTCCTCTTCAGACACCATAGTATAGTAAATCATTACTATTTAGGATAATTACAGACGCTGATGTGTAAACCTTCATTCCAGAGTGATAAATGCCCCTAGGACTGGATGTGCACTCTATATTGTCTTCATTTATTTTGATGTGGTGGAAATAAATCTGTTTTGCTTAGAGGAATATTAATTTCATAAATAACCTTTTTTAAAAAAAAAATTAAAAATATATTTGCTTGAAACCTGGAAAGAAATTTTACTCCCCTTTTACTTTTGCCCTATTCCTCTTGGCAAATGTGCTCTCTGCCTGCACCGTAGAAAGAACATAGGTTCTTTTTCTCTTCATTTCTGCTTTGTTTTGTACCAGCATAATTGATTACCTCATCAATGAGGTCAACATGCCTTGCTGTGCATCTTGAATATTATCGTTTTGGTTGCAGGGGACCCACTGAGAAATAATAAACAAAATCGAGAGGATTTAAAATATCAAACATTTTTTTCTTTAATATCTCAGCAAATGGTGGATATTGTGAAATATCAGATAGGATAGCTATGAACTGTTTCCTATTCTCAGTCACAACATCTCTTAGGAACTAATAAAAATCCTATACAGAGATTGAGGATGGATATGACACTCCGTGAACAGTTCCCATCAGATCATAAGAATTTTAGGTGACTAAAGCATTAGACCCAAATTCTTTTGTATGTCATTTGTTATCTACTCAGCTATTTCCTTTGGTGTAAATGCTGATACGTCTAATTTCCAATAGTTGAACCTTTGCATTTTAGACCTCAAAATCCTCTCTGTCCTCTGATGTCAGATGCTATAAAAACAAAGCCACATTTTACATACACTTTAAGTTTAAAGAAATGTTGGTCTTGCACATTAAAGTAATTAGGGCTAAACTATTCCTTTAGGCACAGCTCTGTGCTGCTCAGGGGAAGCTTACAGTTCTTCCTGTGTTCTTCACTTACTGGGAAAGGATGGGGTTATTTGCTATAGCACGTTGCTAGGTGTGGATATACAAACTCAGCTCAATAACCATTATGTTAGAGTACAATAGAGGTTCTATTCACAGACACCTCTCTGCTCTCCTGCATATGAAGATCCAACCTTTTAGAGCCTGCCCCTTCCACCCACTATCTGGAGTAGTGTTTTCTACAGGGGAATAAGAAGAACTACTTAAACTGCCCGCACACTCTGTGTGTGGGTGTATACATGTGGATGTATATGTGTGGGTGTGTGTATTCTGCATGTAAAATGCACAAATTGCTACTTTTTATTGTGCAAATAAGGAGCTTACATGTATAAATATGGGTTTCATACACGCTGTCACTATGAGCACAAATTATTTTGGAGATCAGTTTTGTAGCCCTAGTAATTGTCTATGGCAGGATCAAGTCAGCATTTTGCAACTCTGTGTGTTGCATGTATAATGGGGGCTGAAGTGGCCCAGGCAGAAAGGTGCACTTTTGACATCCCAGAGGTAGTAAGTTTGAGGCCATAGCAGAAGTGCTCATGGCATGGCCCTGTCATGTTCCAGTGAATCTGCAAATTCTGCTACATAATTGTCACAAGGGCACAGAGAGAAAAGTGTGCGTAATTACATCAATAAAAAAACCCCAAGGTTTCAGAATGTGAGAAATACCAGACACAGGGTTGTCCATGCAACCTTAATTCAGGCCCTAAATGAACCTTCATTATGAAATATGCTCTGAACCTTCATTATGAAACATGCTCCGGGTGCTTAATTACAATGATTCTTGGAGCCACTCTAATTAAAGCGCCCCCTGTCCCCCCACCGCACACTCCTGGATCATGTGTATAAATGCCCCTTGCTCTTTAGTTGATGTGCATTAAGACAAGCTAACGCACATTGCCCTAGTACCTCACAATGGAGGTACTAGATTTAATTGTGCATTAACTAAAGCACATTAATGCACATATAGATGCACCCACAGCTGCTTTTGTGTAGGTTTTGGCACTTATGAACAGTTTGTGATTCAGCTCTGCCTACATAGAACCACACTTGTTCAGTAGGCCATTACCACGGTCAGGCAGAAGTCCTGTGAAACAGAGTCACCTGAGTACATGCATATGGTCAATTAGATCCTGAAATTTTAGTCACAGTAACAGTCACAGAAAATCCAATATTATAAGCCACAAGGAAAAAAAGTTTAGCTCAAATACCTAGTGATTAGGGCACTTTCCTAGGTAGAGTGAGCCCCAAATTTTAAGCCCCCGTAGCATCCTACTTCCCAGAAAAGTTCTCTAATCACTGGGTTTGTGGGCCTGTCCACATTCCTCTCTTACACTTTTCTCGAACCTGGCTCATAGGATAATCAAGTAAGGAACATATGTGAAGCCAGGAAGAAAAGTCCAGGGAAGGAGTGTGGTTCAGTGAGATAGATGCTGCCCTGAAAGGGAATAGGCCCTAGGCTCCAGCTTGGGACCCTTTTCCCAAAAGGGCATTTTTTTCCAAGAGGTTTTTATCTAATTAATATTAAAGGAAAAGTGCAATGGGTCAGCTTCAATGGGAGGGCTAGAGAATACTCTAGCAATGCCTTGCCCATGGCTTGGTGGTTATAGCACTTTGCTAGAAAGCAGGAAATGCAGTTTTAAACTTTCTCTGAATAATGGGGACGTACAAATTGTCCACCTGCCTCAGCAGTTATCCCAATCACTAGACTAGGCTAAAACTTTGGAGGGCTTTCTTTCTTTTCCAGTCTATTTCTGGCAGCTATATACATGGATGGATTCTGTTTCTCTACAGGAGTATATCAAATCTCAAGCTGTGTGTAAGCACCAAAAACTGCATTTATGTGGCAAGCATATTCTATTTAAATGTAAAAGGTGAAATAGGATTTAGGACATAGTGGGCATGTCAACATGTTCAGTTAATGTGACTGAATGTACTCTGCCTCGGTTTGAGACCGAGTAAACAAATTTCAACATCACCATCTACATGTGTATTTAAACACAGTAATTTAAGTGGTGTAGGATAGTACCTGTGTCTGACGGGACTATCCTATGCCAAAGTAAATTAATCTACTGCACACTAATTGTGGTGCATGTGTTGCCAGTGATGCTTTACTGTGCATTAGATTAGACTAATGTGCAGTAAAGTCCACATGTAGGTGTGCCCAGTGTTGACCTATGAACATTCTGATTTATCTTTTTTGCCCAGCATCACACAAGATCTACATCCATACTGAACTTTGGATACCACAACTAGTCCTCAGTGGGCATGTCTACAGTGCAGTTAATGTAACCGAATATACTTGAATTGAGCTGGAGTAAATGAATCCCGATGTCACTGTCTACATGTGCATTTAAGTGCGGTAATTTGCTGTGCTGTCGGATACCACTTGTATCTGACAGGACTATCTGGCAGCACAGTAAATTAGTCTATTGTGCCCTAATTGTATCACATGTGTAGATGACAATGCTTTACTACAGAGCAAATTAATCTGCTGTGCAGTAAAGTGTCTGTGTAGACGTGCCCAATGAGGACTAGTGAGTAGTCCTCAATGGCTCAATGTCTAGATGAGAAGAGACATCAAGTGGGATTCCCCAGGGGAGTCTGTCCTAGGACAAATATTTTTTAATATCTTCATTAATGATTTGGATGATGGCATCAAGTGCGTGCTTCACAAATTTGTGGATGACACCAAGTTGGGTGCAACTGAGGACACCCAGGAGGGTAGGATCCAGAATGACCTAGATAGAATGGAAAATTGGTCTACAATCAGTGAGATGAAATTCAACAAGAACAAGTGCAAAGCTGGGAGCAGACCCCGCCTTGCAGTTACTTGGGATGAAATAACTGCATAACAGACTGGACAATGACTGGCTAGGCTGTAGTACAGCAGACAATGTTATTTAGTCTGGAGAAGAGAAGTCTGGCTGCATCTACGTGAGACTCTAACTGTGCAGTCATTACTGCATAGTCATTTAGTACTTGTATTAACAAATACTAAATGACTGCACAGTAACCTGAGTTACTGTGCAGTAGCATTGACAAATGGCTTTTTTCTGATGCTGGCTGCACAATAGCCCGAGACTGCTGTGCAGTAGCATCACGTCATGGTTGCTGGCATGTGACACTACTGTGCAGTATTTTTGGTTACTGCATAATCAGCATCTTGTGTAGATGCAGCCACTGAGGGGGGATTTGATAAGTCTTCAAGTACCTGAAGGGCAATAATAGAGAAGACAGAGATGGACTTTTCAGTGCGGCTTTAAGGGGCAGGACTAGGAGCAATGGCCTCAAGATGCAGCAGGGGAAATTTAGTTTGGAGATTAGGGAGAACTTTCTGACCATAAGGGTGTTCAAGCATTGGGACAGGCTACGTAGAGAGGTTGTGGAATCTCCATCCTTGTAAACTTTCAGAAGGAGGTTAGACAGACACTTGCCTGGGATGGTTTGGTTGGGGGTGATTTCTGCCTTGAGTAGGGGCCTGGACTAGATGACCTCATGAGGTCCTTCCAGCCCTACTTTCCTATGAATCCTATGATTAACTGAACTCGGTATCAACCTCATTTTTTTGAAATGTCTAAACCAGTTTACCTCAAACTTAAAAAATGAAAAACAAACAAAAAAAACCCTCCGCCTGAGGCAAACAACCACTATGGGAAATTTTCTTCTACATGATTGTTTGACAAAGTTATAGGCAACTGAAACCAGAATCTTATAATGGAAAGTGTTAGGCAACCATAACTATAGACATTTTAACTCTCTACAACCAATGATAAGGTGATTCTGCCAAGGAATTTCTAGAGAAGCAAATGTTATATTGCACTGTTTATTATAATTGCAATCAGGGTAACTTGCATTCTTCCCTTTTAGGTATCTAACTTTTGTTGAACAAGACCAGCTGGTACTTTCTAATTGAAAAACTGATGAAGTATGTGTTTTCCCCAATCAATCTAATCCAGATTTTAAAAAAAACAACAGATGCTTGAAGACACAATGTAACTAAACAATTTATAGCAAGAGTTCATCCAAGATCAGTGGAAAAGAGCGGGAAGGAAAGTCATAAGGATGAGTGTATAGAAAAGAAGTGACTGAGATAGAGAAAGTGGTAAGGTAGAGCAGAAGGTGAAACAGTTCCAGTAAATGGGACATCTTTGGTAAAAAATTAACTTCTAATTAAGAAATATTATAGGGAGGAGACAAAAGCTAGGAGTTAAGAATTGGGAGGTAGATACACTAAGAGAGATAATAATAATTAATTAATCTTAATTAATTCATCTATGTTACCCAAACATTTAAAAAAATGTATTTTGTTGATGTGGGAAACAGACTGTAGGACAGTTGGATGGAATGAATCCCAAGAGAGTTTTAAAACGAGGGACATGATTTTCAATGGGATTTTGAGAATTACCATACATCAAGGTGTGGTACATCAGTTCTGTTTTTTGGTGAAGTAGGTTCTTTGTTTCTCTTGATAGCAGAAATTTAGGAAGTCAGTGAACAAATAGGAATAGTGGCAAGAAGGGAGCAGGTGGTTAAAGAACAAATAAAGATTTCAACTGAGGCAGAGACAAATTTTAGCAATATTCTAGAGGAAGCAGAGATAAATTTGCCCACAGAAAAGACTGGCGGGCTCATGGGTCTTAGTTTAAGAGAGTCCTACAGGAAAGATATATTGTGCATGAACACAAACTGACTTCTGGTGCATGGTGGACATACAAACACCTGACCTTGGGAGCAAAATTAAGGTCTGAATTAATGAGAATGAGAAGATGATATAGAGGCTGTGGAAAGGAGGACTTCTGTCTTTGAAGCAGCCAGGAGTCAGAAAGCAGGGTGTAGCCGGGTGCACACAGTTGACAAAAGAAGGCAGAGAGATGGAATACAGAAGGATCAGCAAGAGAGAGTGTTATTCACATAAGCTATGTACAAGGTTTAAGTTAACAGCATTATCTCAAGAGATAAAATAATGGAGTGAAATGAGAGGACCAAGACCAAAGCCATAAGGCATTTTGCAGCAGAGAAAGCAGAAGCCTCTATTAGAAGTCCGTGTAAGAATAAATAATAATTATTATTAATTAAAGATAGAAATGGGAGTCAGGGAAGCAGGATTGATAGGAAGCAGTGAGAATGCCAGCTTCTTGTTCAAAGCTGTCAGCATTACTTATTTTAATCATTTCTGGTACCTTGCATGCCACAGCTGTACTTGGTGCAAATAATGTGCAGAGGGCTGGGTAGTCAGTCACAGGGGCTCAAGAAAAAAACAGTCATGCAAATCTGATGGCTCAAAGTCTCTGCTCAAGGATAGCAGATGATAAAAGGCTGTTATTTCAGTCTTAAATATTAGCTGAATTAGCAGAAGAGCTCTCTTGCAGCCCCCTAGCCTTCTTTACAGGTAGATTGCAGACCTGCACCTGGGCCTATAACCTTACACAAAGACTGATCTGTTGCTTCATAAAAGGAGGGGATAATTTCACCATAAATAAGCCATTTGTTGCTTAATATAGAAAGAAAAAAAATCAGCATCCACAGACGTTCTTGTATCTTGAACCTGAATAGCTTGGCTCCAATCCATAGCAGCAAATGCAATTATTTTATTTCTTGGTGTCTCTAACATTTCTGGCAATTGGTTAAGCTTTTCCTGTAGAAACAGCTAAGGAGACAGGTAAGGCAGTTGTCCTTTTCTGTGGCTCTTGACTGAAATTACAAAGTACTTAAAACAATTGCAATTACAAAACCAGCTGATTGGATCCATTTGATTAGCTTGCAGATCTTGGATTTTGAGATTTCTTTTTGACCTATGTATTCAAGTAGTCATAAAGGAGACACCTTTATCTCATAGGCTAGCTACAGACATTCAGAAAGCCCAAGGGGGAATTGATCTAAGTTGCATCGTTTTCTGTGAGCAGCATAGTTTATATTCGTAGTGAACAGAACACGTATTTGCCCTTGGGGAGGGGTGGGGGGCAAATCTTAGACTGGGTTCTGCCATTTTTAAACCAGTTTTGTGTGCTGAACTTCTGTTCTGTTATGGGTATAGATGAGTTTCTGATCACTTATACTGTAAAAGTGTAATGTCTGTACCTGGCCATAAGCATATAAGAGACCTCTTAGATCATCAAGTCCAGTCCCTTGGCACCACAAGCAGCCACATGATATAATTCCTTTCATAAACTGATCAAGTGCTATCTTAAAACTAGTTAAGTTGTTTGTCCCGATAACTTGTATGTAAAATGGCAGTAATGTTCACCTGTCACTACTGGAAATACATTTCCTGATATATCTTGAAATCACATTTGACTTTGTCTGCCTCACATCAGGGGTGGATCCAGAGTGGGTGCTGTGGCACAGATGCAGCCCCTTTTCAGTTGACACCATCACAGGAGAAGCAGCTGGAAACTTTTTTTAAGTCTCCAAAAAAGTCCTTCTTTCTCCCTTCCCTGCCCACATCTGCCACTGTCCCCAGCTGCCCCAGGGGCAGAGGGAGACTCCAGAGCCACTCCTGCATGCTCCAGCTGGGAACAGCAGCAGCAGCAGGTGGGTTCCTCCTCTCTGTCCCATCCTCCTGGGTGTTCCCTCGCAGTCTGAGAGCGGACACAGGGAAAGGGAACCACCACCGTCTCTTCTGTTTCTGACTGAGCTTGGCTTCACATGCAGCCCAGATGGAGTGGGCAGAAGTGACTGTAGAACCTCCCCTCTCTGCCCCCAGGTCAGCTGAGGGCAGTGGGGCCAGTTGTATTGGCAGGCAGAGGGGGGGGAATAGGAAAGGAGAAGACTTGCTGCTAAAAATGGAAGGGAAGGGAAGATTCTTACCTGATAGAGGGATATCAAAAGTCCTTGCTGCTGCTCCCAGAGCATGGTCGGCCCCCTCTTTCAGGGGGGAGGAGGCTGGAAGTGGAGATACAGTCACCCCAGCTGTGCTGGTCGCCACTCCCGCACCCCTCTTTACAAAATCTGAGATTAGTTTCTAGCTACAGTACATATTTTTATTATTAATCCCTAAGCACATAGTTTTGCACTTTTTAAAACTATACCATTTCTTTTATTCCAGTTCTCATGGTCTTTCTCTGTGAGAATCCAGTCCATCACATTGACAATGCCTCCCTACTTTGGCAAATGTCATTAGCATTTGATTGCACTTGTGCCATGACCTAAGTCAGGGTTGGTCAACTTTTGGCATGTGTGTCACAAGTTGCATATGCAGCTTCTGTGTGGCACATGACAGATTGGACTGGGGATGGTGCAGGCAACACAAAGGCAGATAGGGCAGGGAGTGGAATGCAGAGCAGCAGATCGGGCAACAGAAGGATATTAGAGTGGTACTCCATAAGGGTGCAGGGCTAATTTGTGGTTCACCAGCCAAAATGTTCAGTCCCCACTGACTTACTTTCTGTTAAGAAAAATAGAAAGAAAAAAGAAATATACAATTAACGCTTAATAAAAATATAGGGCAAGATTTTTCAAAAGTGAATGATAATTTCTGAAAGCTCTAGCTCTCCATTAGGAGACGCCTTGCAAGGATCTGACTTTTTCAAAGTACAAAGTAGCCATTGTTATCCTGGACTGTAAGTTTTCCATTCTTGCCCTAGGGAACTAAAAAGATTGTAGCAACTGTGACTGATTTTGATCTCACTTCCACTGGTGTAACTTTGACTGCAGTGAAGTTACTCCTGGCTGTTTTGGGTGAAAGAGTAGATTCTGGCCCATTGGAGAATATACCTTATGGTGTTGAACTGAGAATGTTAAGCCAATTCCAAAATACATTTTGCTTTGTGACTAATTTGATTTATGAATAAATAAATGTCTAATTCAGAAATGTGTGTTTTAAAAAGTATGGAGGTAGCTTAGGTATTCAGGAAGTTAGCAGCCTTTGCATCAATTAAAAATATTCTCTCCATGTCTAGTAACACGTTAATTCATGGTATGAATAAAAATATATAATTAGGTGTTCATAAAATCTGTTCTCAGTAGACCCAGCTGTGAATGAGCGTCTGGGGTAGAATTCTGTTTACCTTTGTTCACCTAAATGGCTGTTTTCTAGGTATGTAAGTGGTGCTTTTTGGAACTTCTGCACAGGTTGTATTTCTATTTACCTTTGCACTGTGGATACATAAGCATATGTGTGTAAACTGAGCATGTGCAGCAGGCTACACTGGGCAGGAACATGGTGACCTGAGCGTAAGTCAGAGGAGAAGTAGCCTCGGTAGCTGCATGGTTGGGACACTCACCCAAGAAGCCAAACACCTTTGTTCTAGACCCCACCTTGCCAGAACAGTGATCCAACTACTATGCCAAAGATAAGGTGTTATTCAGTCCCTTCACCAGTGTTTCTGGATGGAGTGCATTGGGGAAGTTTCTGCCCTATTAGGAGCAAGATTATAGGCTGCAACCCAGGGTCCCCACCATCCAAGGCAGCAGCCATGTCACTGTGCCATACATACCAACAAGCTTATACTTATTCTTCTGGCCTGACACATCTTCCCCTTCTTGGCTTCCCAGACAGCTTCAAAAGAAAGGCTTAAATAATGCCCGACCTGTGATGTGGTGGTTATAGTTCTATGCTAGGAAGTCAGAAAGATGCAGTTCCAACCACCTCTGGGTTAGGGCGGGGGGGCTTAGGACCTCAATCTCTTGCTTCCTGGGCAAGCGTCCCAACCATTCAGCTCTTGGGGCTAAAACATACGAAGGTTGTCCTTCCCACCCTCTACTGTCTAACATGTTGATCACAGGTTTCTGGCTAGCTATGTCTTTGTGATTTACATGTACTTAAACATTCAGAATGGGCATGTGTATACAGTTGCATACCTTCCTGGTCACTGTGCAGCCTACTGCATATTCTCAGTCTATGCATGCACATGACGCATTCTCAGTGGAGGGATAATCAAATCACATTCTGTGCATAACTGCCAAAAACACTGATTATATGGCTAGAGAACTGGGTTTTGGGGGGCGCAAAGGGAAATGGAATTCTGTCACTGGGCCTTTAAACCTTAGCAGTCAAAGGTGAACAAATATGATGCACTCAACGTTTCCACATTACCTACAGAAACTGGCATGCCTGAACCAAGCTAGCCTAGTTAGCCATTAAGCTTCTGAGGATCTTGGACTTTAATTTGAATGTAGAGATGGCAGCCACAAAAAACCTGTTTTACCATGCATTTAGTACCTATTTGAAACTTGTTGGGATGAGTTTAAGGAGAATGGAGCATTTTTAGAATGTTTTGTAGAGGTTTTACTGAATTATGTCACTGGGAGCACTGGGCATAGGTGCCGACTATCTGGGTGCTCCAGGGCTCAAGCACCCACTGAAAAAAATTAACGAGTTCTCAGCACCTATGAGCCACATGGCTACTGGTGCCCCAAAAAAGGAGTCCAGAGGCAATCCAGAAGGGCATTCCTTCGGAGACCTGGGATCATGTACCAGGAGGAGCCTGCTCTCATTGGCTTTGGGGTTCCCCCGGAGCTGCACAACTCATGTGGAGATGCAGGACCAAGGTGGCTGAATAAAGGAGTCTTGGAGGAACCTGGACAAGACCCAGAGAAGACCAGGGCAACTTGGGAAAGAGAAAGCTAAGTGAAGTGGGTGGCTGGGATCCTAAGGGCCAGGTAGTCAGGCTAGGGGCTGGGTGGAGAAGAGATCTGCACTCCAACACCCACTGACACCCACCAGCAAAAACCAAAGTTAGCACCTATGGCACTATGAGCTGCATGGCGTTCTTCAAAATGTGACAGAAATTGGCATGCTTAATTTTATGTCTTGTTGCATTTTTTTGCTAAAGCTATATCTGCCTCATTGTTACATAATAAGAGCAAAGTTTGTTAATGAAGGATCCAAACCAACTTCAACTGGAGTCGGTGGGTATCTTTTTTTATCCAAATGTCATCATGTAGATTTTCATCTATTCAGAGGCCTTTTGTGTCCATAACATTTCTTGACATTAATTTCTGTGTTCCCTTGGGCAATTCCTAGCCATGAAAATGCCATGCTTCATGAACAAAAAAAAAATGGTTATTTTTATTGTGATTTTTTTTTTTTTGTGCCAAGAAAAAATGTTTTTGATTTAATCCTAGATTATAGTTCTTAGGTGAGCCCAAATGAACAAATATCAGCTTGGAGATCTTGTTTTAAGAAAAGGTTTAGGAGTATAAATCATAATAGAATATAGGAAAAAGTGTTTTCACAGCAAAACAGAGAATTTTCTCATTGTATTAATCAGCTAGACAAATTTTAATGCTGATTTAATTAAGGGACTCTTTTCTGCTCAAGATAAGACTATTTTACAAAGATTATGAGGTACACTGACATATTTCTGAGGGTATCATTTCATTGGATTTCACATACTAAGCAGGATAGTCCTGATCAGGAGTTACACAAGAGTCTTCCAAGGAAAGCCAAGTACTCTGGTAACAGTGTATAAGTAGGCACTGTTGCTTCTTCTGGATCAATTCATGTCCCACCTTTCTGCTCAGATATAGCATTTTCACTGACTCCAAAAGAAAATGGATTGTTGTTTATTATTATTTGTATTAGCGTAGTGCAGAGTACAAATCTGTAAGAAGACACAAGCCATTCCCACAAAACTTTAGAAGAATTATTAAACTAAATAAACATTTATGTGAGGATCAAAAGAGATAGCAAAGGCTTACTTTGCTCGGCCCCTGCCACTGAATGTCTCCATTTACTGGCTTTATGCAAGATGTGTCAAAGCTATAATACCATTTTAAAATACTTTTCTAGTTTTCAGTTGTAGGGTTCTGTATTTTATAACTCTGCCACATGTAGTATTCTGAGTGATATTTCACTGCATTCCTGACAGACTCACTAACCTATAACAGGAGGTGAAATGTCTACCCATGTAAAGGACAGAATATTCTATGTGCTGTGGCTATGTTCCCTTACAATACATTTATCTTTAAAATAATTCTTGGAAAGCATAGCAATGAAAATGGCACGTGGAACAAAACTTAATCATTAACAGGGTGTGATGCCAAGATTGAAAGTGGAATGAAAAATAATGCAGTTCAAAAACAGCATCCTGTGATCCTGGTCCGGTATTTATCAGCAAAGTCATGTTCCTGGTGCCTTGGGTTTTTTTTGTTTGTTTTTGTTTTTTGTTTCTGGTTGGGTTTTTTTGGGGGGGGGTTGTTTTGTTTTTGCTTTTTGTTCTGTTTTTCTGCATCTTCTGGGGGCTTACAATACCTCAAAGGCCATGTGTTTTCTTTCTGTCTAGCACCCTCAGGTTTTCTCTGGCTTTGTAAGATAGTAGATTGGTTCAGTTAAGTCTTATTTTAAAATTTTGGCTTATATTGCGTGTTACCTACCTACTTGAGCAAAGCATTGTATAAATACATCTGATAAAATTCAGGGTTAAATTCTGTTCTTGTCTACATCTGGTATATCATTTTGGAAACCAGTGACTGACCGTGGTATAATAGGAGGTAGAGTTTCTCTCTTAATATTTATATGACACATTATTTTTTAAATATTTTAAGATTAATCATAATTAACAACATGCGGAAGCTCACATGAACAAAACAGAGGTAAAGCGTGTAATAATTTAACTTGCAACATAAGTGGCTGCAAAGGCGTTCACCTCAGCTGCTATAAATCAGCAAAGCTGCACTGAGATCAACAGTGCTACACCTACTGACACCTCTTGAAGATCTGATCCCTGCAGTACCAATCCAGTTTAGAGAAGAAGCCTCCCTTTGGACTAAAAGGAAGAAGGAAATCATGGAAGCTTTGAGAGCTTTTATTATTGTTCAATGTTTAATGCAGAAAGGTTTAGAAATGCATGAAGTGGGAGGAAAAAGCAACAAAAGCAGAACTGAGTGAACTGTAGCACCCAGGAATTGTAAACCAGCTGTTGTTCCTTGTAATGCTTTCACTTTTCTGCTCATGCCTTCCTCTTTTTTATTGCTCACACCTTTCTCCTATTATTTCTAGCACTGAAATTGTTCTGTTGTTTCCTTTTTTAAAAAAAAAGCAAGCAAGCAAGCTAGGGATACTCAGTAGCTCTTCAGAAAAAAAGGTGATGAGTATCTTACAGTATTTGCCCCCAAGTCTAAATTTTCAAAAATGGGTATAAGGTTTTCTGCATTTTTAGCTTAAAATATTTTGTTTTAATTGTGCAAGTTATGGCCGGTATATCGACAAAATGAGTTTGGTTGGGTACTCAGGTGGCATAAATTGTCACAGCTCTACTGTTTTCAGGGGAACTACACTGGTTTACACTAGTGGAACATTTGGCTCAAAATATCAGACACCTTAGAGAAAAAAATACCTATAATTACTGTCACCACAGCTAATTACAATGACATTTAAAAAACCTGAATATATCAATGAGCTTAACACTTTGGGTTTTAAAAAATATCTACATTAATTTGCTTTAAGAATATAAATATATATTTTATATTTTTAAAAATGAGTGGATTTGATTTCATTCTGGAAATTTTATTGTGGATTACATACCATTAATGCTGGAGCTTTTGATTCTATCACTAAAATGTATTGTAGTTTTATTGTAAAAAAACTATCCATCTAAATGTGTAATCTCAGAAGAAGGAGTTATAGAAAGGTGAAAAGTATTATTTGTAACTGTATTCTGTCTTAAAGATGATTTGGGCCTTGGGAATAAGGCAATATGGGCAGTTTTTCTTCTCATTAACTGCTTTATTTGTAATTGTGGAGACTGTCAGAAATATGCACTTAATACTGGTCAACTCTCCATGTACTACTAAATAAAGCTGCATGAATCTTTTAAATATAGGCATTGCAATATTGTAGAAAATGCCACTGGTGATAGCACTTGTGTTCAAACCTCGATCTGAGGGGTTTGAAAAAAATCCTGAACGTAAAACTGTGTGGATGTATCTAGAGCAATTGATTTACGCTGATCACGTAGCTGTTTTTATATTTATTTGAAACTCAGCAAATTTTTCCAATCCCTGCTTGAATAAAATTATGCTAGTTAGCAAGTTTAGGCACAGTGTTATTGAAGCAATAGGGAAAGTCCAGGGAGTGCATCTGTGGTTGGTTATCAGTATTAAACACCTTGAAAGCATGACGTGGCATTAGGAAGGCCAGATGATTTCAACTACCTAGGAAGTGCCAGAAAATGCATTACTGGCAGGCAGTGTTTGCTGTTGCAGAATGGAAATAGTAATGAAGAGAAGATATTCATACATGTGCATTGACTATATGCCCATGACATCATTGACAACATGTCCAAAGTTGCAGTGTATTAAAGCTATTTCATAATAATGTAAAACCTACAAGGCCTCCTGGGATGTATTCTTCACTCTGAAACTCTTGATGTATCTGTGCCCCTATTCTTGTAGTTTCTGAGTATGTCACAAATATTTAAGATATTTGTCCTTACAGCACCACTGTGACCTAGGGAAGTGTTGTTATTCTCATTTTATAGATAGGCACAGAAGGTTTGTCTGCACAGCGTAATTCAGTGCCATGCAGAGATACTGAATTAGTTCTGAGTAAGCAAGCTTAGGCACTGGACTCAGTATACCCGTGCAAGGGCAATCTTCCCCCTGGACTAACATACCTTGCTTCACAGAAGGTTTAGTTACCACAGGGGTACAGCGACCTTAAGTATTTCAGGATACTCACTCCATTGTGCTGCACATCCCTACTCAGAAGAACTTGGCCCAGATTCACATCAGCCTCAGACAAAGCATGTTGCAGTGCCAAAATGTTAGATGATTTGCCCTAGGAGGGATAATCTAGTTAGAAAAGTTTGGGTACCTAGGCTCCCTATAGAATCAATGGAGGCAGGCCTTCAATCAGGGAGCCACCTGGGAAACTATGCACAGGGGTGTGTGTGGCAGAGCACCTTTGGGTGCCCGCCACTTTAAGGGTTTGTGCTGGCTACAGAGGAGCCTGCGGGGGGTGGGGGAATAGCAGAGAGATGCACACACACCCCCATTGGAAGGATTTTAAGGGGGAAGATGTGTAGTGGCATGCCTTTGGGTGCTTGCCACTAGGGCTTGAGCAAGCTGTGAGGCAGCCTGCAGGTGATGGCAAAGCCAATCAGGTGCTCACATCACATCCAGGAGGCCGCCTGATTGGAGCAAGGCTGAGCAGCCTCAGTATAAGAGCAGGCTCGAGGAGCAGAGCTGGCAGTGGCTGTAGGGATGTTGCTGGAGTAACATTGCTCAGCCAGAGATCTGCAGCTTCTGGTAACATGCAGGAGGTCAGGGTAGGACCTATGGGGAAAGGAGGAGGTTCCTCAGGACCCAGTGAGGTCCCAAGCCCCAAGGAAGTGGCTGAAGACCTGGGGCTCTAGAAAGGTCATGTACACCTAGGCCTAGAGAAGGCACAGGCTTAGAGGTTGTGCGTCTACTGAGAGGCTGGCAGGCCCTGATTGAAACTGGTGGTGAGGCCAGGGGCTCAAATGAGCCCAGTGGAGCAAAGGGCTACCAGATATAAGCTCTCTGGGGCTCTAGAAAAGCCCAGTATGAGTTGTTGGCTTTATGGTGGGCCCAGGAGGGGACCCCTATTAAGGGAAGAAGTCAGCTGCTTGTCAATTGACCCAGGACTCTTGACTGGTCAATGCAGGGGGGCCAGGACTGACAGGCTGAAGGGTAAGTAAGCCCACTGAGGGCAGGCCAGGGCTGTGGAGATCTACTGGCACCCTGACTGGCCTAGAGCTGGGCCAGAGCCTAAAAGAGGCTTAAGTTCCCTGACAGGGGGACATCACTGCCAAGAGAGGGTAGGCAGTAAGCAGCCAGCGTGCTAAAATGGCGGAGGCTGAAGCCCAGCCTCCTGACAGGAGGAATCCTATAAGGTGGTCCGAGTGAGCTGGGGTTGGTGACTGTGATGTGGTGGAGGCTATAATACAGTGCCCAGGAATGAGCAGCCCAGAAGGAAGAGCATCGAGGATCCCAGTGAGAGAATGGAAGACCAGGGCAGGTGGGCCTGCAGTTGGTCCTGAGCAATGACCTAAAACTACACCTTGCTGGAGAGGATGGTGTGGAGAGGCTGCCTGTGGCAGAGCAGTCCCTGGGAAATGCCACACGAGTGCGTCCCTAGTGAAAGGCAAGTATGGGGCTCTACAAAGCCTCAGCCCCAACTGCCTTGTGGGTGACCCTGTGGAGGGGAAAGGCTAGGGGAGCACACCCGGAGAAAAGCACTAGGCTTGGGCAACAGCACAGGTGCCAGAAGGGCCCGAGGGCCAAGGCCTAAATGAGTGATGCCTAGTGGGAGGCCTGAGTAGGAGTGAGGTCTAGGCATGTCAACAGACACCTGAAAAAGAAGTGTGAGGCCCAAAGCCCAGAAGCCCCAGTGAGGGGCCAGAGTGTGAGGGGCTAGGAGCCTAGCAAGGCAAGGACCCCAGAGCATGTGGGAGTAGAAGCCCCAGTGAAGGGGGCATGTGGCCAAGTCATGTCTATGGACACCCGAGGCTAAGTTTGAGCCCAAGGCCAAGTGTGGCCCAGCACTTGGGGTCAGGGGAGTAATAGTGGAAGTGATTTTGGATGCCATCTGTGAGGCATGGAACATGGTAAAGGGGAAGTCAGAGCAGTGTGTTATGCCTTTAGCATCAGAGCATTAAATGGGTAGCCTCCTGCATTTTTCCACCTGGTTCAGATGCATCAGGGTGTAGCAGGAAAGTCAGGGTGGACTGCCCTAGACAGGTGGGCAAGCTGACATTGTGACGGGCCCCAGGATGGCCCCGTCACAGTGTGCCCGAACAACTTCCCTACCTCAGAGCTTTGGTGCTGTTGTCATCTCAGGAGCCACCACACCCAAGGAATGTGCCTACCTGATTATTAGGGGTGATTCTGCCTACCTTTTGCAGCATACCTACTCGTTAGAACATTTGCCTAGAAATCAGGCAATGTGGCTTCTAGGCCTTCCTCAGCCAGAGGAGAATTCAGATTAGTTCCCCAACTATAAGCTGTTGAATAAGCAATGTGGTTGAGTCCTTCATTGCTTCTATTGAAGGTGGGCCACGAGGCAGTAAAGAATGCAAGACTTGTGGGCCAGGAGGAAAGCAAGCAAAGGGAATTTGACTGTAGCTGAGTGATAAAGGCACTCCTTTGGGAGATCTGCATTCCCAGTTGGCCAGTTTGGATCTTGACCTTACTGATTTGCCCAAGGTCATTGTGGAAGTCTGTGGCAAACTGGTGACTTGAACCCACATCTCTTATCTTAGCTTTGTGGTGCAATAGCTGAAGCAACTTTGAGCTTTATGATGTATTCCAGTATTTACATACGATGATACTCGTCATCACTGATAGAAGGTCTTTCTCTTCCCTTTATAAGATAGACAAGGGCTATCATCAGCTTCTCATTCCCTCAACTAATGGGTGACATGACAATTGTTTTTGGGTTTTTTGTTTTGTGCTTTTTTTTTGTACCCGAACTCGTACTAGATCCTACCAACAAGAGCATCAACCTCTCTTTACTCATTCAGATGTCACCACCATATGGTTGGACTTCTAAATCTATGACTTTCCCCTGAGGTGTATAGCACCTGGCAGATCTATGCTACTTCATGATGTGGGACAATGTCTTGATTCCCCATGGGGAATCCCTCCTATGTAAAGCCAAGTTATTCTACATAAAGTTAGTCCTCTCTGTGCATTTAGCGAGGTGGTTGTGAGTTGAAAACTGGCACCTTCCTCTTTAACAGATTTTCTCTTTGTATGTATAGCTGAGTAAAATAAGGATGTTTGCTATTTTTAGAGAGTCCATACAGCTAGCAGCCTGAACTGGACTCTTCTCTTGTGAAGCCCAGTTCAAAAAATTGTTAGCAAAGTTCTTCCGGTTGCACAGCTCTTATGATGTTGATGCATGAGTCTGAACACAGCTTGGCTTTCAAATTCCAGGCATGATTTTTAGGGCTGGGAGTTAGGAAAAAAATTAACGTGTAAACTGCACATCTTATCTATCACTGTGAGATAATAATCTTAGGCCCCCAGGATACTCTCTTACAGAAACAGTTATGGAACATTGTTACTTAAAGATCTTGTTGTGTGAAGCTTAGTACAAATTGTTAGCAATAAGTTTGATGGTTTGTTTTTGAAAGGAGGGGAGGAAGACTGTTTGTTTCCCCCCAAAGGAACTGTTGCAAGGTTTTTTCCTTATCAGAGGAACACCTTTTTCCTGAACGCTGTCTCTGACATTTGTCATATGGAACATAAAAAGGGCAGGTGCAACTTCATGGAAATGAGCTGTCATTGCTTTGGTAGAATTTTAGCTTTGTCTATATAATTGTTGTTTTGATCATTTACTTTGTTCATTGCCAACATGGCTGGTTCATGAAAGTTGTCCTGGCTGGTTTATGAAAATTGTAAAGAAAAAGAAAGCTAAAAAATTCTTTCCCCTCTTTAATAACAGAACATTTGGTGGCGTCAAGCCCTCTGTAGGAATGCCCACAATGCAATTGAATTTGTCATCCATGTGGGAAGGGAGATAGGTTGATAATCTACCACAGTAGCTTTTAACTTTTAAAAGAGAAAACTATACCAAAATAAGGAAGCTAGTTAGGCAGAAATTAAAAGGGACCCTGTAGCAGGTATGAGGTGATCCAGTTGGTCTTAGAGGTCCCTTGGTGTTTAGGCCTGCCTGCTCACAACCCCTCGTCTCTGCCTTGCCTCCTATATTGCCTGCCACTACTTGGTCTTTAAGGGTTTCTAGTTCAGGAGGCTGGTGACAGATGGGGTGACCTCTTCCTGGGTGCACTATATTCCAGGCTCCTCTTGCTCCTTACTTTGTCAGGTGGATCTTCTCCTTTAAGTCAATTCCTCAATCACACCTTATAGGTGATAATTGTGACCTCCTGCTGCTCCCATAGTCATGCCCATGCTTTGCAGATGTATTCATTTAACACTTGAGTGAGGTCCTCTCACCCTCCTCACTGCCTGATCCTCAGACTTCAGCAAGCTTTATTGGGATGCCAGCCTCCCTGGCCTCAACCCCTTTTCTCTGGTTGAGTTGGCTGTTCTGGTCCCAGCTCCTGGGCCCCAGTCCACCTTTGTGCTTTTTCTCAGTTTTTTGGGGGAAGATCATCTCACTGTATCTCATTTCCCCCCCTGCCTTGTGGTAGGGCCCAATACTATGCCCCTCCAGCACTCTGTGACCTCCTTGTCCCTTTGAAAGTCACTTCAGGTCCACCACTGTAATGTTAACATAAATAAGCTGCTGTTTTTTTAACAGAAACTTCTTTCCTCCCTGGTTATAATACAACAAACAGAAAAATAAGTACTGTTGCTTTTAACTGAAGTCTTCTTCCTTGGAGTAGACAAATTTCACAGGAGGGGATGGCCCACCCTGGCTCTTGCTGTCTGGGTCACAGTGTCCTGGCTCCTGAAACACATGAGCTACTGTCTCTGCCCTTTGCCAGCAGGCACCTTCTCCCATTCTCTGCAGAATTTATCTCCCTCCTGTTTGACAAATTTAGGGGTGGATGGGTAAAAAATTCAAATGGACCCTTGAGTCATTTCAACCAATGAGAGAAATGTATTGATTAATTGATAAAGCAAGATTAGTAGCTGAGGATTAGTTCAGTCTTACAGGATGGGTCTTCACTGCTGTGGTATCAGAACTGCAGTTTTGATATTTTAATGAATGGTCTCTGATTAGTTTTATTTAAATGTCTTTGTTTCACTGAAACTTCCAAAACCAGATTAAACTAGATTTGTCATGGGCCAAGAAGGTGCCAATTAGTTAAAATGTATATCTTTGAGAAAATAACAGGGCAGTAACGAGGGCTTATCTCCTTTCTTCCCGTGGTAGAATGCTGTCTCAAGCCTGGTTAACAAGGCTGCCTTGTTCTTACTGAGGTCTTGTGTTGTCCGGGGGTGTCTAGCTAATGGACACTTTCCACTGTTCCACTGACTAAGTCAGCTGCAGAATCTGCAAAGCCACACTCCATGGTCACTTAATCATCAGGCTTTCAGGCCTACTTCTGCTGCTGCTCAGCCACATTTTTTTCAGCGTAGCACTAGCCTCCTTGCAAATAACCAAGTTTAGCAGCAATGTACCTAGGGCTTATACCACACAAGCCTATGTGTGGCCTACACACTCTCCCTCTCAGGCATTGGCTTATGTGTTTGAGTGCTCCCTCCCTTTGCTAATTGCTTGTCTCCACAAGAGTTTGGCTTCTGCCCCTATCATGCAGAGGCTGGGCCAGGCTGAGCTCCATGGGAGTTTGACCCCTGCATGACCAGGGCAGGGGCCAAACTCCTGCAGAGCCTGGCCCAGCCCCCGCGGGACCAAACTCCCAGGAAGGCTGAGACAGGCTGGGCTCTACAGGAGTTTGGCCCCTGCCTGGGTTGGGATCTGAGCAGAGCGAGGGGCTGGTGTAGAGAGAGAGAGAGAGACTCCCGCTGAGCTCTCTGGCGCTGTTCTGAATTCCAAGAGAAAGTAAATAGAGATTTATTATCTACTGTCTCTCACAATAGAAGAACTAGGGGCCACAAAATCAAACTACTAGGTAGTAAGTTAAAAGTTAAGTTCTTTTTCACACAGGATGTAATTAAAGTGTGGAATTCATTGCCACCAGATGTTTAGCCAGATTCAAAAAGGGATCAGACAAATTTTTGGAGGAAAGAGGCATCAGTAACTATTGAGCATGGGAATTACACATACAGCCTCTGAATTAGAACTTCCTAGACCTTAAATACTGGAGGCTGCAAATGAGAGGAACAATGGAAAAAAACCTGGTCATATCCAGTTTGCTCTTCATTTCAGCATCCATGGTCTGCCACTGTGTGACACAGGATACTGGGCAAGATGGGCCTGTGTTCCTAGCCGGTAAATGGCAGTTCTTATATTTTTTTCATAAGTGGCACTGAAAGTAAACCATGATCTTCCCTTACCACAAGTGAGATGAGAGCAGGTTTGCTCAGTTTGGATTCTTGCCTGAAAGTTTGATCAACCCCTTGCACACATTTCAGTGTATTACATAACAGTGGACCAGGCAGGATGGGGTCCAATTGTATCATAAAAGGGTGAGGGAGCATGACCCTTTCTTCTCTCCCCACTAGCCAGCTGTGCAATTATATGAGGGCAGTGTGCATCTTCTGAAGGGGTGGGGCAGGAGACATGTTTCCTTTCTATGCTAGAAAGCTTTAGGAATACCATTTTAGATGTGCCTGTGCGGGCAGAGTAGTGGAAAAAGGAGGTTTGCTCACATGGCACAGTCAACCCCAAAGGTAAGAGCTACCTCTGCTGAAGGCAACGGAACTGTGAAAAGCTTTTTGTAAAGCCAGACTTATCTCTGGTGTTACTCTATTGACTTTAGTGGTGTTACTTGGGGGATTTGATCCTTTCCAGTGCAGATAGAATATTGAGCATGTAAAAAGCAGATCTAAAGCGATCAGCAGAATAGGGCAACCCAGTCCTGCATTCATGTGAACAATCCCACTCAGCTCCTGAGTTATTTCCATATTGCATCAGGAATAAGATGCAAGAGGGAGTGTGTTTTCCTTCACTTATATTCTGAGAATCACAGTAACCCTCTACTTTCTTAGATGTGCCCAGTCTTCCCCATACCTAACCTATTTTTGTTTCCAGCCCTGACAGAAAGGCTAAGTACATACAGTCAAAAAACCTGAGGATGAGTCAATTCAGTCTTTGCAGGTTAGTCTAAGGTGCAGAGGTTAAGCTGAGAAACAACTGGCCAGACATTCACTTGTGATTCAGGAAATGCAGCCACATGCCTGCAGTGTCTCAGGCCAGAAGCTGAGGAGCACTAAAATACAGCTCTCTGGCACATAGCCAGTATGGGCTGTGTGTTTGCTTCCTCTTC
>NW_017729033.1:38110797-38143273 GCF_001723915.1 Gavialis gangeticus | reverse complement strand
CGGGATTTTCAGTCCAGAATTACAGCAGCAGGACTTTGCAGGGCTGTTCATCACTTCCTCTTCCTGCTTCCAGGTGCTTCTGGGATTTGTAGTCCAGTCGTAGCCAGCTGTAAGTTTTTTTGTTTTGTTTTTAGTAGGGTAAGGGAGGGGAAGGGAACTTTAACCCCCCCCTCCCCCCTCCCTGGCCCCAGACCCCAGCCGGAGTTTGCCTGGGGAAGGACAGTCCCTGCCTCCCCCTACCCCACCTTGTCTGCTGGAGCAGACAGCACAGCCCAACCAAGCCCAGGGCTTAAAAGCATGCTGGGATACTGATGGATGATGATTTTAACTTGAACCAGGAAGGGGTCTGAGACAGAAGTTTCATAAACTGTTTTGACCAAAATCAGTTAAGTCTGATACTACTGTAGCCCAGGTACACCCAGGGGGTGTGCCCTGTCCTCTGATGACAGTGGTGGTGGTCAGGCAAGTTGCTGAGGAAGGGGTCAGCTACTAGAGCGGCTTCCTCCCCTCTCTATAGAGCTAGGCCGAAACCAAGTACTTAACTATGTACAGTTTATTACAAGAATAAATACAGACACTTAATATAAAACATAGAATATGTACAAGGCTTAACATATAATACTATATGTAATATTCCACAATTCACATATAGTACCAAATATGAACCAAATAACTTACAACCTGTGCAACACAATTAACACCTAGGGATATTAACCTATATAACGCAAGCAAATTAACAATAATATTTCTTTAAACTTTCACAAATAACAATACCAATATACACATTGAGGCAATAAAACACATAAACCATATAAACCCCCTTAAAGAACACCCCTAACTATATAGCCCTTAACACAACAACAACCTCAAAATAGAGAATGCACTCAGCACCTCCCCGAGGGGTTTCCCTGTAGCCCCTCCCCTTTAGGGCCTTGGGACATGGACACTCCCCTCCTGCAATGGAGGGTGGAGGTGGCAAACCCTCCTCACCCATGTCAGCCTCCCCTGCGGGGCCTGCTTCCCCAGTAAGTCATGCTTCCCCTCTGGAGAAGTCAAGGCATATCCCCTAATGGCCAATCCCACAAGACCCTCTCCCCAGTGACGCCTTCAGCTATCCTCGACAGCTCAGTGCCCCGCACTGGGCAACTAGGGCTCTCTCTCTCATGTGGGATACAAGCCCTTGCAGGCTCTGACTCCCCAGTCTCATACCGGGAGTTCTCCCCTTTTCTGGGCCCTGCTCTGGGCAAGAGGGCTCTTTTAGTTAAAAGTGAAGCAGCACTGCAGGACTCGGGTCACCCGGCCTAGGGCCGGGGCTAATGTGAGCAGCTGCGACCTGCTTCCAAGGCAGTTCTCCATACACTGACCAACATACTGGGTGAGGCCCAAGCAGCCACAAGCTGCTCCCAGGGCCAGCTCTCCGTGTGCCAATCTGCACACTGACTGTCCAGCTGCTTGCCAGGTTCACAGGCTCAAGCCGCCTCGAGTGGCTCCTAGAGCCTGATCCCCATGCACTGATTCGCGCACTGCTGAAGCTCAAGCAGGGTCTGGAAGACAGCCATTTCTGGAGCTCCTCTCTCCTCGTCATCTCTCCTCAGCCTGCTGAGCACACTTCCCTTTTATATTCTTCAGGGGCTCCACCCCCAAAGTTCTTCAGACCTGGCTGGAGCAGTTCTAATTCAGGTCCAGCTGCCCGTTGCCCCTTCCTTCAGAAAAGGACGGGATATTGCTTGCCTTGCCCTGACTCTGGATTGGTGGGCAGACTCCACCAATCAAACAGCAGACCCTTGAGCCTGGGACTCAACCCAAGCACCAAAAAGGTAAGCCTACTACACTACATTCAACCAGGTTTATCTCAAAACAGTTTAAGCCATTTTGAAACTGGCTTATATGCACTGAGCTTCTGTTCTGTTACAGGTTTAAACCAGTTTCTGATGACTTAAACTGGTTTATGTGTAACTTCTGTCCCTAGCCTAAGGGAGTACACACATAAGGACATTACACAAAAAACAGTTTCAGTGATCAGAAACTGGTTTAAACCCATAATAGAACAGATGTTCAGTGGACATAAACCAGTTTTTAAATGTATGAAACTGGTTTGAGATAAACCTGGTAGTATCAGACTTAACTAATTTGGGTCAAACTGATTTATGCAATGTCTGTCTGGACATCCCCAGCATCCCGGCATGCTCTCTGGGCTTGGCAGGACTCTGCTCCACAGCAGCACTGGTCCTTCCCTTCTGCTCCCTGGCTGACTTTGCTCCCTGATTTGCAGGCACAGCAGGATCTGCTGGCTTCCCTGTGTCCCACACCCCCCACACCACTCGCTGCTTAAGCAGAGATCCCTTCCTCCTCTTTCCCGCAGCACATAGATTCATAGATATAGGGTTGGAAGAGACCTTGCAGATCTTCTAATCCAACCCCCTGCCCTGGGCAGGAGAGAAAACTGGGCTCAAATGACCCCAGCCAGGTAATTGTCAAGCCTCCTCTTAAAGACCCCCAAGGTAGGAGCCAGCACCACTTCCCTTGGAAGTTGGTTCCAGATCCTAGCCGCCCTGACTGTAGTGCCTTCTAATGTATAGTCTGAACCTACTCTCTAACAACTTATGGCCATTATTCCTTGTTACTCCAGGAGGCGCTCGGGGGAACAAGGTCTCTCTCATTCCCTGCTGGTCCCCACCTAGTAAGTTTATAGACAGCCACCAGGTCCCCTCTCAGCCTTCTTTTGTGAAGGCTGAACAGGTTCAGGTCCCGTATCTTCTCCTCATAGGTTCTGCCCCGCTGTCCCCGGATCATGCAAGTGGCCCTCCTTTGGACCCTCTCAATGCTGTCCACATGCCTCCTGAAGTGCAGCGCTGAGAACTGGATGCAGTACTCCAACTGTGGCCTGACCAGTGTCACATAGAGGGGAAGGATCACCTCCTTGACCCTGCTTGTGAAGCATCTGTGGATGCACGACAAGGTGCAGTTAGCTCTACTGACTGTGTCCTCACATTGGCAGCTCATGTTCATCTTGGAATCGAAAATGACTCCAAGATCTTTCTCCCACTGTGCTGTTGAGAAGAGAGTTCCCCAGCCTATAGATATGCTACTGGTTCTTACTGCCCAGTGCAGCACCCTGCACTTGTCAGTATTGAATCCCATCCTATTCTCAATTGCCCACCCCTGTAACCTGTCCAGGTCCAACTGTATCCTGTCCCTCCCTTCTAGTGACCTGATCGTAGAAGGCAATTAGGTTGGTCTGAAAGGATCTGCCTCTAATGAAACCATGCTGGTTGCCCCGAGCATCATCCCCACTGCTGGCCCTTCACAGATGGGCTCCTTGATAATCTTCTCAAAGAGCTTCCCTGGGATCGAAGTAAGACAAATGAGCCTATAGTTGCCTGGGTCCTTCCTCCTCCCTTTTTTGAATATGGGGACCACATTGGCCCTCTTCCAGTCATCCTCCACTTGGCGAGAGCACCATAAGTGCTCGTAAAGCTGTGCCGGGGCCCCGTGATAACCCCTGCCAATTCCCTCAACACCCTGTGGTAGAGAGCATCTGGACCTGCTGATTTGAACACATCCCGCCCCTCCAGAAGTTCTCTAACTTGGTTCTCCCTGAGCCTAGGCCTGGTGGAGTCTCTCGTGAATCTGTCCCAAATCTCGGTGGTGGAGTCCTGGTCCCTGTACAAGAAAACAGAGGCAAAAAAATTGTTAAAAAGGTCTGCTTTTTTCTCTGGTGCAACCACCAGATTGCCTAGTGCATCCTGCAGAGGCCCAACATTACCCGGTGCTTTCTTCATACTCCCTATGTATGGACTTTTTGTTGTCCTTGATCCTTGCCCTAGTTCTGTATCTGCCTTAGCTTTCCTAACAACCCCCCTACAGACCTAAGCAATGGAGGTATACTCCTCTTTGGTGATAGCCCTTCCCTTCCATTGGGTGTATGCCTCCTTTTTGGCAATCGGGCATTCCTGAATGCCCTTGGTGAGCCAGAAGGGCTTTTGAGCACTCTTATCCCCTTTGATTCTCATTGAGATTGTCACCCCCTGGGCTCTGACTATTCTCTCCTTAAGGAACGACCACTCATCTTGGGCACCCAGTCCCCCTACTCTCCAGAACCCTGGCACAGTAGCTGCAAAGGGAATCGCCAGCATGTGGTAGGCTAGCCACAGACCATAGCCAGCATGTGGTAGGCTAGCTAATGCTATGCAAGGCAAATAGGACAGTGTCTACTTAGGGCTTTTTGGAGGTAATCCAAAAAGCTCAGATGGTAATGTCCCTGCATTCCTTCTTTTGGAAAAGGCAGACAAGGTTGCTTGGGTAAATCTGATAACTTTTATTAGACCAACTGAATAGTTGGAAATTTTTTTCAGAGCAAGCTTTTGGGTTTAAAAAATTTTCATCAGGCTGAGGAAGCATCTACAGTTGGTGTGCTCTTCCTAGATAGAATGAATAGTAAAGAAGCCAGAGGCTGGTATGCATTTTCCTTTGGAAAAAGCTGTTTAAGAAGAGCTTTGTTTTTTGATGGGGTGTTAAACGCTGATAATAGAACATTTATCAGCTCTGTTATCAAGGGGAGGACCCCTCCCTAATTACAGTGTCCTGCTGGGGCCTGGCTACGCGCCCCCCCTTAGCTCAGTCCTGTGCAAGGGAAAGAAGGGCTGCTTTAGCACCCCCAGGCTTCTAGCCTGAGCCACTGCAGGCATGTGCCTGCATTTCTGGGATGTCTATCTGGTTATAAAACTGATTTAGCCGAGCCAGGTTAGACTAACCTGAAAAGATAGAATCACTCCAGGCTTAGGCTTTTTGAATGTCTGTCCCTAGCCAAGGGGTTTGAGACTCACAGCTGCTCATCATGTAGAGCTAGGACTAGCATTAACCTTATCTGCTTCCACATGTAGCCCCTTTTCATGCTTGTACTTTATACTTCTGCCTAGGCATATGCATCAAAGGTCCTGGTGACCTCTTATGCATATACCATGATGCAGAAGGATTGATGGTTGCCTACTACTACTGGTGCAGGACTGACTTAAGCTCAATATTACATAGTATGAAAGGACTTATGGGATCAAGGCTATATGAATATTTGACATACATTCTTGAATCTCACATAGGTAAACATACCATGCTCTGTTTACATGAAATTAAAAGCCAGAATTCTCATTCATCTATTGCTGATTCTTTTCCTTCCTTTCTCTTTGTTACACATGGTATTTCAGTGATGAGTTCTCTCACCAGCCTGCTGTTCTAAAGTGCTTTGAAACAAAGACTCAGTTTCAAGCATAGTAATAAAAAAAGGATATGAGAGAAGAGAAAATGAGCTATATCTACAGATCCCACTCCCTAAGATTCTGTTTTCTCTTCTAATTCAACAACAAACCTTGAATGAAGGGGAATTTCCTTTGCAGCTACTGTGCCAGAGTCAAGGACAACATCCATAAAAATAAGACCAAAAAACATAGATTTAGTTCTACCTGCCAACCGCAGATAAATGGCCAGTATTCTGAATCCTGTAACAGGAAGGCAGGGACTCCCTGTCATTATGAAGAAGGAGCTGGTAGTGGGAAAGAGTAGCAGAAGAACAGGCCACCTGGATCTTAGGCTGGAGAGGTGTGTATTGCTGAAGCAGTAGCACTGCAATAGTCCCATAGGGCAGAGAAGGATGAGGACAGCACTCTGCCTACTGCAAGACTAGCTATACGACAGTAGTACTGGGAAGCAGGGAGGTTAGCTCCTATCACTGGCTGCTGGGAGCAGCTCTGCAGTTAGCATATAGGAAGTTACCTGTGGTGGCTGGGGGATCACAAGAGCTGGAAGGGCAGGAGCTAGGTTCTATATAAACCCAGAACTTGAGACCAGTGGTCAGTCTGCCTCTGAAGGCTCCCAGAGATGGAGCTCCTCCATGATGGCTGGCTGGGAGACTGCCTGAGGAATCCTACCTGCTCCGCTGCCAAGGAGGGGGTTTAGTGCTACTCCGAGGCTAAGGAACTGCCAGAGACCTCACTACAGGTGAAATAAGGAACTCTGAGTTGCTTGCAAGCTAAAGTTTCTTATGAAGCCAGAGTGCTTGATTTGGAATGTAGCCAGAGGGCTGAACTTTATTGTGATTTGCATTGGTGGACTGGGTTTGGGGCTGATCAGGGGAAGAGGGTGTCCCAGTAGTGCCCAGGGGCACAACCAAGCTTGATCCTGTCAAGGATAGGGCCCAAATGACAGCATACCCTGAGAGGGAAAGAGCCAGGGCCAGCAATCCTGCATAAGGAGAAGTGAGGAAGAGACTGAGACTGGCCCCAGAGGCCCAGGGCCAGAGTGAGGTGGGGCCAGGGTCAGGAACCCATGGCCCCAAGAAAAAAAGAGACTAGGACCAGAAGTCTGCAGCCCAAAATGGGAGGAGGCAAGGCCCAAGGGCCCAAGCCCAAGGAGGGGCAAAGACTGATTAGAAACCTGTATGCCTGGCAGGGCAGAGGAGGAGTCTGAGGCTGAAGGCCTGCAGAAGTGAGTGATTATTGACACCTGCAAGGCATGGGCATGGCTAATGGGGAGGCTGGAGGCCACAGATTACCAGTAGGATACAACATGAACACAGACACTGTATGAACAAGTAGGCCAGACCGGTGAGATCCTGGGATGTGGGCAGCTCCCTTTCAACTCCTTTTTCTCTTAAGGTATCATCAAAGGCATGAAGGGGAGTAAAAAAAGGACAGGCCCAAGACCCAGAGGCTGAAACTGAGAGGTTACCAGGGGGAGATCCCACCAGCTCTGGCCCTCTGTTCTACTACACTCCCACCCAAAAAGCACTTTCTCTTTCCCATGTGATCACTGAGCAAAATGGGAAAAACCTAGCCGGTTACAAAGAACTGAAGAACTTTAGGCATTGTATAGAGAGTTACTGAGTGTTACCCATTGTCAGCCCAAACCTTTGCTTACCAGTGCATGGCTCCCCACATGCTGCAGTGTTTTGGAATAGGAGATAATATGGTATCCACTCAAAAACAGTAAGGAAAATGAAAAAAGGAGTTCTGTGAGCTATTGCAGTGGAAGGTAGAACATAGAGAAGTGCAGTGTTGGAGGCATAAAAGGGTACCACTAAAGCAGGAAGAATTAGGTATACCTTCTTTGTAGTTGTTTGGACTGCTTTGATGTCTCCTTCTCTGTGATGCAAGACCTTGTCTACACAGGGAAACCAACTGACTTAGTTAGAACAGAATAAGCTGTTCCACAGGAGTTATTCTGAAAGTATACCATATTGACTCTGGCCAGAGCTGGATTAATGCATAGGTAAACTAGGCACATGCCTAGGGCCCTGAGCTGCGGAGGATCCCAGTCCTTCCCTTCACAGTGGTGGCACAAATAGCCCTGTCCACCTCCCTTCCCTACCCCTCCTCTCCACTGGCCTCACCACAATGGCAGCTGCTTCCTAGCAGCGACTCGGAGCCCACTCCTTGCGGATGGCAGCACCACAGTGGGGAGAGGGGTCTTGACTGGCCCAGAGCCCACAAGTTTGTTTGCCTAGGGCCCACTAAAGAGTTAATCTGGCCCTGGTTCTGGCTATGTGGTAAACTACCTAGCACTGGAAGGGGTGCCCTCAAGCATGTTCACTGCTGTGGGCAGTCTGCCTCCTAAACTGGAAGCAGTGTACCTGCCTCTGCAACTAGAGGTGGACTCCCCTCAGGCAGGGGATCTGATTACATGATTTGTGGAGGTCCCTTCCTACCCTCCTTTTCTATAATTTTTAAGTAGCGCTGCTGAGTGGCAGCACCAAAATTAGCCTACCCCAAGGTAATTAGCCTACCCCTAGGTAATTAGCTTGCTGTGTGGCTGTGAAGATGTGGCTACAGTGTTTCCAGTTGAGGAGGCAGGCTGCTAAGAGCAGCACATCGTGGTTGATGGCACCACTGCTAGTGGTGTTAAGTTTACTGTATACGCATAACCATAAAATAATAATTCCAGAGCAAAGTGACTTTTCTTCCCCATTACAGTGAGTTCACAAAGTAGTGATGTTGGAATAATTTATTCCTGCAAATGCTATGCTAGTTATAACATGCAGACAAAGCCTTAATTATATCTGCACACTGATTTGTCAGTGTGTGTCTTGATCAATTGACTTGCGCCACACAATATATGAGCACTGAGTTTTCCCTAAATTACTTCTAGTGACAGAGTCTCTAGGGCTGATTCCTCTCTGCCTTGCATCTTGTGCAGTCTCTCATATTTATGTACAGCTTAGCACATTATGCTCACTTTGTGTCAATAAACCATGATCTGAGCTGCAAAGCAGTGGATCATCAAGCCCTTTGACTGCAGATATTCTGAAAAAACAGCAGAAATCATGCAACAAAAGCAGGAATGTAATGCAATCCAGGAAAGCCCCCAGATGTGAAATCACTATAATAAGCAATTGGCTTCAGTCTCAAAACAGAGTGATGCCACAGGGCAAAGCAACAAAGATTACTAGCTTTCTGACCTGGATTCAGCAAATACTGTATATGCCAGTTCATTTGCACCGTGTGCTGAACCAAGTGTCAGGAGAGAAAAGAATGGCAGACACTTGGGAACATTTGTTGAAATGCCATTTGGAAAAAGAAAATTGGTTCAGAAGGCCATAAAAACAAAATCCTGGGTGCTTAAGACTCTGAAGCTAAGAGAGGCAAGTAAGACCAAGCCACAGGATACCATTTTTGAACCTTAGAATATTATTAGATTGTCTTTTCTACCACTCTATAGAAGTGAAAAAAGTTTTGAAACTTGGAAGAAACAACATTATCCTCAGCATGGATATTTTGCTAGTCCCTGGAAAGTAACAAGGACTATGGAAATAGAGTTAATTATACAGAATAGGAGGAACAGATATTCAAGCATGTATGGACCATGCCAATGCATACATGCAAGTTAGAGGTTTACACACGTGCTGTAAGAACACTATGCTTTAGCTAAGCACATCTTATGTCTGACCCAAGCACAAGGCAAGGGTAACTCAGTGACAGGCATGAGCACACACATGACTGGTTTCTATATACAATGGATACCTATTGAAATGCTGGGCCATGATGTTTCTGTTACCCAATAGGAATGCATTCTGCTTGTCATATTGTGGGTTCTAAATCTGGATCCTTTCTTCCTGCCTTCTAGATTAAAGGGGCTGCTGTACAAATTGATCCACTGATTATAAAGTTATATTATTCAGATGGTCTTTGTAGATATATAATTTTTAAATACAGGCTATTTGAAATATATATATTTTTAAATACAGGCTATTTGAATTTTGAAAAATGATCTAATTTATTGTGTTATCATTTGTTATGGAAAGTGTAATTCAATTGTTACATATTTTCAATAATTATACCAGCAAGCTATCCTGCAATGGATGATGTCTATGCAAGCCAAAAAAACTTCCAAAAACTAAAAAGAAAAAACATATGCACATTGACTTAACTTGCTGATAAGTGACTTGCAGTTTGAGAATGCACACAAGAACTGCAAACACGGTGCTCTGTCCATGAAGCCTGAAAAATTCTCATTTAGTCACAGCAATAAAAAGGACTCATTTCAAAAACATGCCCTGCACACGAATAAGTTAACATTGTGGAATGCAAAATTGTAGGAATTGTAGGATATGCTTCTCAAATTAGTAAAATGCAAAGTAAGTTTATAGCTATTTCAATACTTACTTGGCCTTACTCCCATGGTCTGCACACCTCAAGATCATCAATAAAAGACGTATAGATTCATGGGGTTCAAGACCAGAAGAGGCCACCAGATCATCTAGTTTGACTTTGTGTATATCATAGACCATTAAATGCCACTGAAGCTGGAAATAGATGTTGCCTTTATGCCACCATAAATATTTTTATGGCAGCACAAAAGCAAAGCAAACAGAGGTCTATGCTCCTTGTGCCACAAAAGCCAAAAATTGTGGCAGCAACAATAAGTATTATAAATTTATGCTGCTTTTTTTTTTGCAGCAGATGTCTATGTGCTTTAAGATAGGAGAGCATGGGCAGCCCAAAGCAGCCTGTACTCTCCAGTTGCCCTGGGCAGGCACTCTCAGAGCTTCAAGGACCTGATTCTGCAGCCCAGGAATGGTAATTCCCAGGATCAGGTTCCTGAGGTCTCAGGAGTGCCTGCTTGGTTTTCCCCATTTGCACAGGCACTCTGCTGCATCCTGACTTGGGTGTAACTCTGCAAATGGGGGAACCCTGGCTTCCCTACTTGCAGATGCATGCCCCAGAAATTCCTTGTCAGGGGATTCCCTAGGCACATGTGTCACACTGCGATGCCCCAAATCGGAAAACATCTCAGCAAACTGAGAAACCGCAGGGTTCCCCATTGGCAAAGATGTGACTCAACTCAGGACATGGTAGCATGTTACCTGCACCCATGAAATCCCCTGCTGGAATCCCTAGACTTGCCTCTAAGCATGGAAATCTGGGGTTCCCCCATTTGCAGAGACATGCTCTGAGTTGTTCCACAGGATCTACCCCTACAGGACAATGGGCAACACCTGTTCCACCCAGTGAAGCAGATCAGCTGTGCCAGATCAAGTCCTGGCATGCCTTATGTGTTTCATTTGGTGACGTCTGTTTATAGCCTGTTAGTCAGGCAAAGTTACTGGGCTAAATGGATAACACATAAATTGTGCTTGGCCAAGTGCAAAATGTCCTCATAGCACCCATTGGTGGGATCTGGAACTATTTTTGTCCCTGTTGTACATGTGGACAGGCATTACATTCCTGGTGAGAAATCCATCCTTTTACCACAGTAACAAGTATGCAGGTGTTCAAGTGGTTTGTGAGGGACAATTATCTGACTTAATATGGTATTTCTAATGTTCTTACATCCATCTAGTCTGGCCCTCTGCTCAAGACAGCATCATCCCTGGCTAAAACAGCTCAGCTAAAGTGTCTGTCTAACTTTCTCTTGAAAATTTCCAGGATGGGGATTCCTCTGGTAGCGTTGTCTGTAAGAAATGTAGACCTTTTCCTTACAATCCACAGTGAGAAGGGAAAGATCTACATTTCCTGTAACTTGTCCAGCCTGGAATACCTCAGTTTCTCATCATTGCAGCAGAAGTGACTTTCCAAGGGCAGCAGATGACATCAATTGGAAGATGGCTTGACAAAAAATTTCTCTCTGTGAGGATCACAGCTATCAGTGTTTAGAACAGTGTTTCGGTGAAGTCAGTGGCCCTGATGACAAACAGGAAACTTTTCATGGGAATTTCCATTGTTCAAAACCTAAAGTTAATGAGTAAATTTGAAAAGTCTTCCAGATAATATATTTGACATTCCAGTTGCATCTTAGGTTTTTTTTCTTTAAAATAGTTATGCAGGTTAAGTAATTTCTTTCTAGGGAACAACTGTGAATTATTATCCTTATCTTCCTTGCAACACTTACAATAACTTGCAAGAACTAGCAGAGAACTTGCAAGAACCTGCATCTGCAAAACAACAACAAAAAAGCATGTCAGACAAGGAAAGTTGTGTGTGGAGCATCACTAATTCAGCTATCGAACATGTCACATAGTTGGATGTGGGCTGGCTAATAACAGATAGGGGGAAAAAGAAAGAGTGAAATAGTTAAGATTTTTTCTTACCATTTTCCTTTAATCTCAGTTTCTTCATTTTTCTGGAGGGGGTAGGAGAGGAGGTCTTGTGACTGAAAAGCTGGATGCTGGCAAGGCTAGGATTTGGTGAATTACCAGGATTTCAGGGATTTCAAAACACATTCATTTATAAGACATTACATGGATTATACTACCTTTCAACTCATAGATATTCAGTGATTCTGAGCTTATTGTGATAATTTATCACCACTTCGCCTGTGCTAGTTTTTCAGAGAGTGAGTCAAGAGACTTTTCTCTCTCTTTCAGAAACCCCTCTGTCTTGGCTATCTTCCCTTTTGGAAAGAAAGTTGCCTGCATAGACAGGCAGCTAGAAAGGTTTCTGTGTAGCTGGGTGCCATAACCCTGTCCCATAACTCAGAGCAATGGTTCTGTTGGACCTAGTGATTCAGGCTTTCCAAGAACTGGGCCCTAGTACCATATTTTCTTGTATGCAGCACACCCCAGAACAAGATAAGCACCTTGTTTTTGAAAGGCAGAATGAAGAAAAAAATCTTTCCTTATATTTAATAACTGAGTAGCAGAAGCTAATCTGCTCCTTATTGCTCCTTGTGGATCACACACACAGCTACTTTTGCTTTTGCTCTGCAGAAGCCTAAGCAGCAGAGACAGTGGTTACTGTATTTCCTCACTTATCTATACACTACAATTTCCAGCTGTTGTGCTGGGGGGAGAGTTGGTCTTGTATATGAGAAAATATGTTATGTTAGGATGCTGTATCTTGTCTTGACTGGCAGATCCACCTACCCTAAATCCCATCTCTGTTTTTGTATAGATCCTCACAGAACAGCTTGCGTACACTGTGTACAGACAGAGGCAAAGTATTGATTTGGTATATCTGACTGGAATTCTTAATAGAAAAACAAACCTAATGTGCGTTTCCCTTATGACTTTTGTGGATGGGTTTTTGAATTCACTGTATTTGATCTTTTGTTGGATAGAAACATTGGGCCTGAATTTTAAAAGGTAAACAACCTGAACTCACAATTTTGGGTCTGCAAATAATGTTGCCATAACAGGGTGTGTGCAATTAATTGTCAACTCAAACAATAGCAGTTCTATATCTGTCTACCTGCAAATCAAGTAGGCAGATGTACAGATGTTACAGTTTGCAGGTGCAGCTATCTGCAGTGGTAGAATATTTCAAAACCAGAATCCTGTTATTTCAGTAGCTACCAAAGAGATGGATGTGGAATGTGTCATATACACTCGTTCTCCCAGGTGCACAAAAAGCTCTTGATGTTAACACACCTTTAAGCTGAGAAGTCAAATAAGATTATGCTCTTGTATATTAAGTTAATGTTATGAAAATGTTAACATAAAGGTTTAGGTACAGTATGTAATATTAATTGTTAATAATTATATTGTTATGAAGATAGTTTAGAGCAATATTAACGCAGGCAATATCAATACTTAAAAGCATCGTTGGCCAACAGTGATAAAGAGCTTCAGTAGAGGATGATCTATGACTATAAGCTTTAAATATTCTCGTACTTTAAAGTCATTAATCCCTACTTCCTTTGAATACATTTAATTAAAAAGTTCCATTTTCCAGTAATTGCCGTTTTTATATAACTCCAAAATGGAATTTTATTGAGGCACAAGGTCTTTTATATAAACATCCATCTGTCCACACTGGGGTAAGTCATGGAGATTTGGTGAGACATGGGGAGATTATGGAAGAATCTGTATCCCTGAAAGAACTCTGAACTTTTGTCCTCCATAGAAAGACTTTGGAGGATTTTTGCTTTCATAATTTTGTTACTGAGCAAATGAATTGTAAAATCAGTGCAAAAGAAAATCATGAAACAATGGATTAGCCGCTAGTGGTGGTGCTTTAATAGTTTATAAGGAATGGCTCTTTTTTTTTTTCTTGCATGTCAAACTCAGCACCATGAAATATCATCTCCTTCTCATGTTGTACCATTTTATTTGAAAGTAGAATTAAGAGACCCTCAGTAATGTACACAAAACAGTATCAGACTGAGAGATATTACAAATAAAATGGAAAATATGTTGGTATTAATACAGCTGGCACACAAGAAATATGAAATAAACTCATGAAAGTTTTTCAGCTTATTAATCATTCTGTTTTAAGTGGTGTTTTTACTTTCATTGCTCTAACATCTATCCACAGTTCATTGGCTAAAGGCCAAGCTAGCTTTTGCACTGGTACATTACCATGCAGTGTAGTTCTGTACTTCTCTTCCATTTATTAATACTGCAGACTTCCTACAATTCAGTCTAAAAATAGAACTAGTTATGAGAAAACACTGCATTTGTGCCTGAGCTGCTGTATAGAAACAAGAGGATATTATATGGACTGGAAGAGATTCATGACACAGAGCAGTTAGCTGGTTATGCCCTAGGAAAAGGCTTCCTTTTTGTGTGGTTATACATAAGATTATAGTTGCTATGTACGTGCAACTCTGTACAGATGGATGTGTTACACATGTGATGTTGCCTCAGTTTGTATGAATCCATCTGTATATCATGCCTCTGTGAGTGTATTTGTAAGAGAGGGATAGTCTGGAAACCTGCATGTAGCAAAGGGCTCAGAACCACTACATTCACAATGTTATTTGCCCAGGAAAATACTGCACTCCTGTGTGGTCCATAAGTTGTCACATTAAAAAGTTTGACACTGTACTTAATGCGCTGAGACTCATAACAGGCTACACAACTTATACACACACAGATGAAATTCCTGTACACTTTGCCATAAGACCAAGTGATATAAGAAGACAGACTCTAACATCATTTAATAGATTTCATAGACATTAGGGCTTGAAGGGACCTCGGAAGATCATTGAGTCCAGCCCCCCACCCAAAGGGCAGGAAGTCAGCTGGGGTCATAGGATCCCAGCAAGATAAGCATCCAATTTGCTCTTGAAGATGTTCAATGTAGGTGCTTGAACCACCTCCGATGGCAGGCTGTTCCAGACCTTGGGGGCTTGGTCAGTAAAGAAATTCTTCCTTATGTCCAGCCTGAAATGGTCTCGCAGTAGTTTATGACCGTTCAACCTCGTCATCCCTTGAGGCGCTCTGGTGAACATTATTACATTACTGGCAACAGAGGCAAGAGATGATGAAAATCACCTGCTCCATCAACTGTTAACTGAAGACCCGAACAGACGGAGGTTTAAGAGGCTTAAAAGTCATACATTCTTTGCACATCATGCCCACAAGCTCCCGGAAGACATTGCAGATGCTGAACAAATCCTATGGGCAGCAAAAGAGTAGGCTGATCACTGGGAAAAGCCAAGCATATTCTTACAGGGCTTTATACCAACACCAACCGAGTCCACCAGTGGGCATGACCTCAACAGAAAAACGTGGGTCAAACTGAACAGACTGAAATCTGGATATGGACACTTCAAAACAACACTGTGCAAGATGAACATCTTGGACAGCCCCCTGTGTGAATGTGGTGTCTAGCAAACAGCACGACACTTAACTGAAAGCAACAATCTTTACAAATTCCCAGGCAGGGTAGATGGAATCTGCACACTGAGTGATAATACTAGGCAGTAGCTAAAAAACTTGAAAGTTGATTTCCGATGCCACATGAAAAAAGAAGAGCAAAATGATAAAAAAGGAGCTTTTAAAAACGGGAATACCATATAATGATGTTTTTTCCAGTATAAATAAAGTGATTACATGTGAGCCATATATTTTGAACTGCCGCCTAACATTAAACAGTAAATTATATACTAAATTAAAAACTGCTAAATGTTTAAGCCAATGTCTCTGTCAGGTGTGACCTAGTTGATCTATCTGTCTTAAGTATTTCTAAAGTGCCATTTGCTGTCTGAAGAACATTTCGCAAAGAAAACATTCCTAAAGTTATTTCCAAGTTTTAATATGTTGCCACACTTAGAACTGTCAGCACTCAAGAACAATCTGTAGACCCTTGATTTTTTTTATAAGACTGTGATTTGTTTTGGATCAGCATTAGCTCAAGCAAGACAAACAACATTCCAGAATCCATCCGAACTGAAGAGAGCTGCCAAGGACACAGGTGAAGAGAGATAGTGGATGCATTTTACAGTTAAAATGAAAAGCAGCAAAACTGATAAGGTCTCATTGTTGCACAAATAGAAAAAGCTAACTGTTTGCATATCAGATGTATCAGGTGTTAGGATTTGACTCAGAACTGCTGAATAGTAGCTTGTTTGCCTTTTGGAGAAATTGAGAGGAAGGAAATGTCATGCAGCAACATCACACATGATAGGGATGGGAGATGGCAAGCAGGGAAATAAACCTTTCTCAGGCTGTTTCCTAAAGATACTGTTTGAACTTGGTTTGCTGGTTGGTTATTATGCTGTTTCAATTAATAAAATCTGGACTTTGAAAAGAATGATTATAGAACATTTTTGAAATGTGCATAATTCTGAAAAGTGTTACTGGTTTGATTTTAACTTGAGTGTTTTTCAAAAAAATGATATTAGATTTGTAGAGGAGATAATAAAAGGAAAAGAATGAACAAGTTGTAAGCAATGCTGTTCTGGAATTGCTGTAAACATGAAATTAAAGAGTCAACAGGATAAACTTTCCAATAAAAACCAAACCTAACTTAAAATTGCAAAGGCATTTTTATGTATGCTTTCAAAATCATTAAGAGCTTGATTCTGATTTCAGATAGGCACTAGACAAAATATTGCTTAGTGGTCATTGCCCATATGTAAACACTTCTGAGATGAGAATCACACAGTGTGATAGTTTGCAGCAGGCTTTTCCATATGGTGAAGGCTTATGTCGGGCAGCATCACTGTTGTTCTTTGGTGAGCTTCTCTGGTCAAGGATAGGGCTCAAGGTGTTTGCTTTCATGCAGAGAATACCAAGAAACTCAGGTGCATGATGGGAAAAGGCTAGATTGTTATCAGGAAGGACCATAAGAAAGGGTTAGATATTGAATTATTCACAGGTTTTCACAGATCTAAGAACCTAGTGGAGCCAGGGAAGAGAGGCAGTCCTTTTCCTTTTGCTAGTTGGGCTATGGCTATAAAAGATCATTTGTCTTTGCCAGTTAGAATCCAAGATTCTCTTGAAACCCTCAATTTACCTGATTTGCCATCTGGGAATAATGAAAGGAGCCAGGTCACCTTCAGTGCTCGTATTGAGAATAGACAGTTAAGGGGACATGACCCTGGATGGTGCAAGCAACTTGAAAAGCTCAGACAAATGAGGCAGTGGTGCCCAATGAAGGTTTTTTGGAACCATCCCTCCATTGTGTGAAGCAGTGACTAGAAAAAGGCGATTTCCCAGCAATTAACGACAGGACTTTCTTCTCATGATTGAGTAACAAGAGAAAGGGCAAACAATCTCTGATGCAAAGTTTACTGCAAAGAACTTGTAACTAATACAAATCTATTAAAATAACAAAATAAAAATTTCAAAGAGAGAAACAGTTAACACAAGCAATAAAAGTCCCTTACAAGCACTCAGACTATGGGTAAAAATAGAGACATTAAGCAAACCAACAAGTAAAGTAAAAATATTATCAAACGCATTTTAACAATAGCCACTGGTAGGTTGGAAACACTTTTAATATCCCCCAAGAGAAAAAGTATTGTAAAACAGGATTCATCCTAACATATGTCATAATGATGGGTGTACTGAAGAGCAGATAGCTAGGTGGATAAAGCAGATGCCAAACCATATAGATTAGGCAGACATCTCCTCAAACAGCACAGGCATGCCAGCTCCACCTGAGATGGACAGAGGAGAGTACATCTATCTAGGTTTGCATTCATGAAATAGTATGTGGAAGAAGCTTCATATTGAGCATTTCTTAGCTCACTCCAGGTTTTAGCAAGGCTGCTTACATCCGGCAGAAAGAATACTAAAGTTAGTGAAAGGATGTTGGAGTATATGACACAAGCAGCAATTGTAGCATAAACCCTATAAAGAACTTTACATTGAGTTGTCATCAAAGACCAGTGTGCTTGGATGTTGACAAGGCATCAACGCGTGTCAGCATTAATTATAAAACTATCAGGAAGTTTACATCAGCAGGCCCTTGACCACAGAAATATTGAAACACCAAGCCCTTATGTTAGACAAATTCAAGGGAGCTAGTGGCAAGTGAGCATGACATAAAGCATACGAGGGAGGAGGCATTAGGAACAGTAGAATCCTTGCCAGCACAGGATCATTCTGTTGATACCATTGCTTGTACCATTGCTTACAAAGATAGGATTAATGACAACAAGAACTGGAAGTGTAGTCATGTTCCCCTGCATTGTTTTTAAGTATAATAGAGGAAAGGGCAGTACTGGGTGTCAGTAGCTGACAGATATGCTAAAACATTGCAGTACAAACAGTAATAAGAATTAGTAGCAGCTCTAGTCAATATTGTACTAGGAGTTAATTCTATTTTCTAGATGTTCATAACATTTGTCTAAAAAAATATTTATTTTGTTAAAGCTTTGCCCTGTTTGAAATGAATGCAGCTTCTTTCCATTTTCACTATTACTGGGAATTGAAATGGCTGCTGATACAGAGCAGAGTGTAAAAACATGATGAGCTATGTAACTTGGGAGCAATTGAACTACTGAATGCTGCATTATTGAGAAATCATTCCTTACCTCTGGGTGTTAGTCGGAAACTGGAGAGTCCTAGACCGGCATTCAGGGCAGAGCATGGGATGAATAAACATAACTGAGTAATGAGTGCTTACCAATAAAACCGTGATGGGGAAACAGAAGTCTTGTATTGTCCAGCTAAATTATACAGGGTCAGCAGCCCAGGGTAATGTGATCCTTAATTCCAAGAGCTTTGTGCTGTAATTGAGCTCCTAGTGTTTCTCAAGTAACAAAATAATGAATGAAAAGCCTAATAACTTGTTAAACATGCATCAAACAAAGCTTTGAGGACAAAAGAGGTGTATTTCTCCAAAGCTGCCAGTGGCAACCCTCAGGGATCATCTCAACAAAATCTGCGTAACCCTCAAGAGGCATATGAGAGGCCACAGGAAACTGTCATCAGACAAGTAGCTCACAGCCACTAATTCTCTCCTGTCTTGGTTATCTCTTCCTTTTTGTCTGAACTGCTTAGCTGCCCTTTCACAGTAGGAACTCAGTAGCTTGTAATGGTACTGTTTATACATGGGATTATATTTAAATAATAATCTCAAAATCCTAATCATCATTAACACTGTAACTCTAGTTCTCCTGTTGTATAACCACAAGTTTTGGATGCTTTTTTGGCTCACTTTTAAAAGTAATCACAAAAACAAAGGCTTGTCCTTATCCGGGAATGATGATTCATTAACTGTATCCAGAGCCCAGCCCATTTCATAGCCATGGGATTTATCCTTTGGTGAAGATGTTCAAGTTCTATTATTTTTTTTTAAAGAATAAAAATATCTCCTCAATATGGCAGTGAAGAACCAAGTGAAAGCTGCTGTGAAAGCTTCTTGCTGAATCTTCAGAAAGCCTTAAACAATAGCTCTGAGAGATGTGAAGGGCCCTGTTTATCTTAGTGAAGTTTTATTCTGTGGTTAAAGATGAAAATGAAAGACAAATTTGAAATATTTTCATTGCTTAGCATTTTAGCAGCAGGGGATCAGCAGCAGCAAATGTGCTGATCCCGTGCTCCCAAACTGCTTTTCAGAGACCAAAAGCTCAAACTGCTCCTTTCCTATATACCAAAACCACTATCTTCCTGCCCACCCCCCACCAGTAAGAACTATTGGACAGATTAGAAACTGAAAATGTGGGGGCAGCAGCAAATAAAAGGAAATTAATAACAAAATAAACAACACAAATATTGCTGTCCGATTGAGCATTTGTTGGGAATTTTTATTTCACACATCTGCCCTGCACACAACTGTACAGTGTAGAAATAGCCAAGCTAGGTCTAACCGAACTCACTTGGGTACCAGTAGCACAGAGCTTTGTACAGGCTGATTTACCCTGCTTCTCATCAGTGTGCATACTCTTAGTCCCCAGAATTCTTCATAAGTATACAGTGAGACAGAATTTATTCTGGATGCAGAAAAAAGTGAAAGCAGGTGCCAAGGAGAATAGTGACAGCAGATATCTGCAATATACTTATTTTGGGTTAGTATTCATTAAGTGGGAAGCATGCCTACAGCTGACCTACTGAAACACAGTCATGAAGGAGAGCCAGATTTGAGGTGACATGCTAGGCAACAAGAGCTTAGAGCAAAAAGGGAAAAAAAATACCTCAAGAAACTTTCCTTTTGGTTCATGACAAACCAATATACTTTTCATTTATGCTTAAATCTTTGTAATGGAAACCAAAAGGCAGTTTTTAAGCTGAAAATCTTCTACATTCGTATGTGAATGCTCACAAACACAAACTACTTGAACAGTAAATTGTGCAAGCTGGCCAGTGAATAAAGTAGCAATATATTTCCTGTTCCTACAAAATTTCCATTCTTTAATCTATTTTCTACAAGAAAGATTTACTTTTTTGGAAAACAGTTAAAAATAGAGGAACTTAAATTGACTGCTATATATTTCACTATACCAAATTGAGGACTGTGGCCAGGTGTTGCTCTTTCAATACATTATTGTCATGTAAACGTATACAATACCTTCAGGTGACACTCAAAGTTCATTTTTGGGTACGGTTTTTCCTCCAGTAATGTAATAGTACCCATATTGTGTGAAACAGTTGTTCACAAATACCTCTGGAGCTCTGAACAACTGTGCTTTGGAAATATTATGCCTGAAGTTCAAATTTTCAGTTGCACTGGTGAAATCCCATGCCACTGAAGTTATGGGGGCCAGAATTCTACTCATTGGGTTAATTAAAATGAAAGCACTCTCTTTCAAACATACAAAACTGCAATGGCAAAACACACAAAGGGCTGTGACTGTTGAACTTCAACATGAAAATTGAAGTAAATAGTGTGTTCGGCTTTGTTTGACATTAAATCAGAGGCTTTGAAGATCTTTAGCCTTAAAGCATTCAGCTGTATACAAATTGCACAGCCCCCTCCAGGTGTAATTTCATTGTCTGAATCCTAACTTGATTTTGACAATGAATAATACTTAGATATAAATGGGGTTTTGTTACTTTTATGAAGAGTTCTAAATCTCTGAGGTGCTGCTATTCTACAGTTTCCTCAGTTTTCCAGTGGTTCTCTGTTGGAGAAAAATTACAGATATTAAAGCGTTGACGCTAAATTGCAGTAGAACATCAAGGAAGTCTACAATTGTTGTTTTATTTCAGAAGAGGCTAATACTGCACCATCAAATTCTACACAATTTTCTGTATTTCATCTCTGATGAAATTCTAAGTCAGTCCATTTTCCATGGTGATTAATGGAGCATTTCTTTATTGGGGCATAAATTATAAGATATAGGAAGATTAAGTCCTCCTTTAAAACTACTGTTTTTGGTAACATTTGGAAGTTGTTGCCTGGCTGGTACCTACTCACTAAATGCATTTCTTGCTTTAAAGGTACTGGCCTGCTGATTATGTTCATCTTACCACCTAAGTATGATTCCAAATCCCACTGCATTCTCTTTAAAATGCAGATAGCATTGAATGTCTAAAATGAATGCAGTTCTTTTGTGTCTTTAAGCAGTGGGAAAAGTTTCTTAGCTGAGTTAGTTCTGCCACCTGCAGCTCAGAACTGGCAGAACTGCAAGATGTTTAAAAAATTCAGTTATGTATATGGAGGAATAAGCTTAGATTAGAGAAACTGTAGACAATCTGATGGAGAAGGGTGACTGAAGAGAGTTTCGGGGAATCAAAATCAGTAGTAAGAAACATACATTAATCATAAACAACAATGTGAAAGGAGACTTTCCTATTAGCCCTTTCTTCTTAGTTGTTGTGCTATCACAGTGCATTGATGTTTCCAACTGAGTACAGGAAATCACCGAGGGAACAACAGTCATGGGGCCAGACCTAATTTTATGAAGTGTGACTGCTGTGGTCCTCTGGAGCCAGACTTGATCTTTTAATTGTAAAGGCAAATTTGGGTCCTGCTATGTTATTGAATTGATAATTAGCATATTACATGGGCCTTCATATGGACGCACACACTTGAAGCCTTTACTAAAACCTGCTGTGCCTTTAGCACCCCTTCATGGAAGCTGCTTTTTAAAACTTCCTTCTTTCTTGAACCTATAATGCTAAGCTCCTCTTCTAAGAAAAATGTTATTAAAAAAAATCAAGAAGAGTACATTTTAACCCAAGTAACTGTATGATTGTATCATTTTAATCTTTACTTTGCCTTTCCAATGTCCTTCATTCTCTTTTATTTTATCTGAGATCACTATCATGTAATTGGATCAGTGGGGATGGACCAAAGGTGCCTCTTGGAACGTTACCAAAGATGCTAAGGTGCGCAGAGGTGTGAGAGTCCAAGCACAGCCATCTAATGCATGACTAGCACCATAGCATATAACTTCATTGTGACAGTTCCTTCTGTCAGTATAAAGGACTATGATCTGTTACAGCTCTTTATAAATTCTCCTGCTACTCATAGTAGTATTACCATAGTGGAACTGGCTGATAGGTGATAGTGATAGCCTGAGTATAAAAAACTCAAGTAGAAACTATTTACCCAAACCCAAGAACACTAAATTTAAGACAGCCCCCCCCAAATAGATTCTCTACACGAAAAATTTATAAATTTGCAAACGCAATTATTGGAGGGTCATCTTAAATTTGTCCCCCCAACTGCTGCAGCGGGGAAAGCCATGGCAGGGGGGCAGGCAGCACAGGGGTCAGGGTATAAGAGTTAAGTGGTCTAACTCTTGCCCCTTCCCCCGAACACTTTGCCCGCTGCCATCTGTCTCTCCCAGTAGCTGTATGCCCTTTTGCCTGCCCCCCCCAGCATCTGCCCCCCCTGCCAACACCCTAGCACCTGTCAACCCTCCTGCCTGCCTGTCCTCCCACTGCCTCTGCCCCCCACTACTCTGCCTGCTCACATGCCCCCTATTGCCCCTGCTCCTCTTCTCCCCTGTCACCTCTTATCCACCTGCATCCCACCCCCAGATTACTCTCTGGCCCTGGCTCTGGCATGACCAGGCTGGAGCTGGGGCATGGCCAGGCTGGAGTGGGGCTGGAGGGTAATGGGTAGTACTGGTGGGCAGGAGGTATTGGGGTGGGGGGGGAGGGAGAAGGGCCAGGCAGAGATGGGGAGTAGGTGGTGGGGCAGAGGCAGCAGGGGCGGAGGTCAAGCAGCTATGAGAGCTCTGACTGGGGCCCTGGGTCAAAGCTGCAGCAGCCACCTGCCCCTGCTGCCTTGAATCCAAAAGAAGGGACTTTATTTCCCAGGGTAAATGGGGGGAAAAACCTTGTCTTGGTTTTCAGTAAATGCAGTAATTATAATACTCTTAGAATTGTTTGTGTTGCACATGGTTCTTTTGGTGGTGGCTCAGGAATGCAGAGACACTATATATATTTTTAAATGGCATAAGTTCTTCCACATATTGTATGCATTAAAAAAAATATGACTTTGAAAACAGATTATGAGCTTGTCAACACAGGAAATCTCTCACAAAACATCTTCATCACCAAAAGTCCATATGAATAGTTCTATTACTATGCATCCCTGCAGAAGTATATTTAAAGTATGGGTATTTTTCCTAGAACTAAGTATTTATATTGGGCTAAACCAAAAATGCCTGTAGATATAATAATTCTGTATTGTTCCTACATATATTATGAGCCTTAGACATGGATTTTTACATTTAAATACTACCCAGTTCTCTTTAGAAAGTTAAAACGATGATTTTTAAAAGACACCTAAAAGAATGAGATCTGTTGGGAATAGGCAGTCTAGCTAACATGCTGTTTTTTATTTAAATGAATAAGCATCTCTGTATAATCATTTTAGGAAAGCGTGTTGTTCAAATGGTGTGTCTGAATCCTGACTGCCTTTTGTGCTGCTTTCTGGCAGCAAATGGTGGCAGATAGTTTAGAGATACCCCTGAATTAAATGTATTTTGTCCTTACACTTTTAACCGAGCTCTTTGCAGGGACCCAGATGCTGATTGTCACTGGCAGATTCTTCAGGTTTAGAATAATTGGGCCATGATTCCTTTGTTTGTAGGGATTTGTCCCTTGAGTCACTTTAGATTTCAAATGGGTCTCAAAGGTCACTAAGAGAGACTGAAAGATTTAATATCAATCATTCTTAATTCTGTTCTTTTTACATTTGTGTCCAGTTCACAGCGAGCTGGAGGTATTTTAAATGGACTTGTCACTACAGAGCACAGTACTCTTTTATTACTCAGGCATCCAGAAGTGACCTTACAATTTGCAGGGTCTAAGACTGTAGTGAGAGAAATTGCCAGAGAATTTCCTGGCCCAGAACCAGAGGAGGTGTTTGGGCTGGTCTGTGGGTTGCTAAATAGTTGGGACAGGAGAAGTCCCCCCACCTCAAAAAGAACAGAGCTTCAGTTACATCGGTGCTTGTGCAGAAGAGCAGACATGCAGGCATCTCTAACTTCTGTGCTCTTTGGTCAGTTTTAAAATTCTGTGTGAAATCAAGTACAGCATAGGTAAGGTCATCACTTAAGAAACTTCTGGATAGCGACTATGTAATTTTACAGTTACAGTGCTAATGCTTTATATGTATACCTGTATGATGCAGGTCTTGGAAGACCCCAAAAGGACTAACCTGATTTTAGAAAGCATTTAAGTAGCTACCCAAAGAGAGAAATATTTGGGACCCGAGTTCTGTGGATTATTGCAATTCACAAAAGGCTGAGCAGGTGCTTACAGGTTTTAAAATAAATTTTAAAAGAACCCAAGGCACAACATCTCATGCAGCGGAAACTGGATCCTGTGGATTATTATACTCTGATTAACTGAAGAATATTATAATGTAACAAGGCAAAATCTGAGTAAATCAAAGGCAGTAGCAGACAGTTCAGTAGCAACAGTCTGACCACTAGATTATTCTACAGCAGTTTATATACACCGTCTCTCAGAAATCAATGATCCGATTTCTGTGGTTAGAAGAATATTCAACCCTTGAAGCTGCTCATTCTGCCCCAGTGTTCCACATTATCTGGATTTTTATAGCTGGATGGCTAATAAGGGACTCATCAGAAGATAGAGCCACTACTTAACACTATTGAAATACTGAGTTCTTCTCTCTAGTCTGCATAGCAGTTCTCTCACCGTCGTTCCACTCTTTCTTCAAGCCTGGCATCTTTATTCGTACGGATTAGAGTGGAATGCGTGTGGTGAGAATGGAGCATACTTTGATCTGCTTTGTAGCTCAGAGAGGAGAATTTACTTCTTGTCTTACACATGTATCCAAGCATGAATGCAAATCATCAGGTGGTAAAAATAAACATGACTTACTCACTCAGCAAGACATACTACATTTATGAAAGTGGGACTGTCCCATTCTAAACAAGGTAAGTACCACTTGCAGTTATTGTCCTTACCCAATACAAAACAATTCCCTTCTGACTTCTAATTATCAAGGAGACATTGAGGTTTCATTCAAAAAGCAGATTTTAGAAAGCACTTCTATTCTGGAAACTGACTGTAAAAGTAGCCTTGTTGGTTCCCTGCTTATCATGTGTCAGCAGTTTCCGTATCAAATGGGCTCATCTCACAAGTAAGGACATTTCCCCTAAATACCAACCCTTAAAACTTAACCTGGGATCTAGGTATCAATCTGAGTTCTTCCTTCTGACATATGATGACCAGAAAAAATATTCTGAAGGCCAAATTAAGCCCTCTATTAGATGACAGCAACACTGCAGCTTGGCTGGAACTGATTCTGGGCTGATAGACAAGACAGAACAGAATACAGCTTCCTCCCTCTCAGTTGAGCTGTATGGAGTGTACTAACATTAGCAAAGATCAGTGAAAAATTATTTGAATTATTAAATGAGCAGATATATGTCAGTAAATGCATAAGGAGCAAAACTATTTGAGGAAGAAGAGCTGTACTTGAAGTCAGATTTTCAAAAATGTCCATCAACCACAACTGGGAATACAGTCTCAAAAGGGCCCAGTTCCTATTCAGGTGCCTAAATAAAATGACCAGACTTTCAAAAGTGTTAGCAACTCCCATTGTACACAGTGCCGGGATGATTTTTTGAAGGGAAATGATCAGATTCTACAAGAACTATTTGGATCCCCACACATACAGGCAATGGTATTTGCCTGGTTTCTTCAATAATAAAATATTTGGGCTGACTGAAGGGAAGCAGAATGAGGTTTCTCTCCTGGAGATGTCATTAATGTGATGGGAAGAGACCCTCCTATATTCTTTTTCATAACAAGAGGAGAAGAAAATCATTTGAGTGACTGATCAACAATAATGTCATTGTACTGTGTGAAATTACAAGGGAAGTGAAAGTACAAATATCATGTTTATAATCTGAATTAATGGGCATTCATGATGGGGATCTGGCAGATTGAAGATGGTTAAGTCTACATTATTATTATACTGGAGTGTGTGTACTGTATATACTGGAGAAATGTACTGTAAACTGCGGGAATCTGTTATTATTGATTTATCAATAGTCTCAGTTTTTGCAATCAGGCATGATAAGCTTTTTTTCTCTTTTGAAGTATCCATATTCTGAAGGATCTGTTTTTTTACATTTACTTGATTTTTTAAGTAAGCTGTATGCTGTTTTGCAAAGTATATATATTAATACACATTTCTATAATGAAGTAACATTGATTCTTGTAAGTGTTTAAGGACATTTAAATTCTAGATAACTCAGTATTTGATTCTGCAGACCCACCACAGAATGAACTGCACTGTTTGGTATGTTCCTCATTAGCTAAATAGGCAAAATGAAAGCCAGAAAGAAGGGGTGCATACACACATACTAAGTCAGCCTAAAATAAGGTGGCTTAACTAAGTCAACTTAACTGTCGACTTAAGTTAAACCATATTAGAGCTTATACATGTCCAGCTCCTTGACATGGTGGTGGGCATTTTGGAGGTAAGTCAACTTAACTAATGTGACTCAAAATAATTCATCTCAAAGGTGTATTATCTTGCACTGCATTTAAGCTGAGACTGCTCCACAGACAGTTGTCAACTTTAAACAGTTAAGTTGAATTAACTGTCAGTTAATTACTATATTTGTATGCATATTTGTATGCACCCAAAAAGAGTAGCTTTTGAGTTTCATATCATGAGAACACTATTACATTAAGACACTTTTAAGTCAAATAATTTTGTCTTGACTCTTTCTTTCAGTTGTGTGTAATATTGGAGCCAATGCAAGAATTGATGTCAAGACATAAAACTTACAATTTAAGTCCTCGAGACTGCTTGAAGACATGTTTGTTTCAAAAATGGCAGCGAATGGTGGCACCACCAGGTATGTTTGGCTTTCAGTATTTTTTTCTATATTCTGATTAGAATTTTTTTAATCAATATGGGAAAACTGTACTCTTGAAAATCCACTCAGAATATCCATTTGGAAATGTTTGGGACAGTGCAAAACAGCACTGTCCTTAACCAAAACTTGGACGTGATTTTGATGTCATTTGATTTGGTGTAAAAAATTGCAATATGATATGCTAAATATACATATTCAAATAGTTTCATTGTTTAGGAAAAATAAAACAGAGAGAGAAAGTAAAAAGCCCACTGGCACCACTAGAATTCAGTTTATATAAACTGAATAAACTCTAGCTTCCTGCTGTGACTCTGGAATTAGAGCTTCAAGTTATAATTAATTGGCTTGAAGTCTAATATATTTTTACTTACAGGCTTGTATTTAACCTCTTTCATCTTAAATGCAATAATAACCATCTGCTACAAAAAAATAAAAATTACAGCTATTAAAGTAGATCACATGACACATTCTAGAAGGATTGAAAAATTGTCACTTTTGTATTGGTCCAGCTTAAGACAATTGAAAAATAAGTTTAGTGGATGGTCTATATTTTGAAATCTAGTAGAGGAACATGATTTTACACACCTTGACATTTTACACTCTGAAAGTCTCCACTAAAGGTGGAGAGCCATGACGGAGACTTGAAGTCATATTGGATGATTCTCTGATCCTTTAAATAGTCTTGACTTTGGCAGGATGGTCCAATGGTTAGGGCTGTGGGCTAGTAGGACAGGTTTCTGTTTTTAGTTCTGCCCAGGACCTCTCTGCACCCCAGCTACCCCTAATAATACTTATTATAATGTTCCTTCTGAGGTAGACTGATGAACACTGCTGGAAGAATAATTATTATTAATCCATTAATTACACTGAAAACCGAGTCCATTGCTTTTCGTTCCATGCGGTGGACACAAGTTTATAAATTAACTCCAGAATAATAACAGTACTGAACACGCAGCAATTTGGAAATGGGTGAGGAAAAAAAGGTATTTATTTAGTACTTACTTTTATTGTTCATTCTTTTACATGCTTTAAAACGCCTATGATTTGCTTTGCTTGTACAATTTTATTGTAGCAGAACCCACAAGACAACCGACAACGAAACGGAGGAAAAGGAAAAATTCAACCAGCAGCACTTCAAACAGCAGTGCTGGGAACAATGCAAACAGCACCAATAGCAAGAAGAAAACAGCAGCTGCAAACCTGAGTCTGTCAAGTCAGGTACCTGTAAGTCTCATTTTCATTTTAGGACTGAATCTCAGCACTTTACAGCTTTCTGCATATGTAAAGAAGATTTATTCACGAGCCAAAATTATCAAGCGTATGGCGAGACCTTACACAGTGTGATGTGGAATCTGCGAAATGAGAGGGAGAACGTGAAGAGGCTGTTCTGCAATTCAGTTTTAGTGAATGACCCTCAGGGAGTGGGTGGGATTAAAAATGGATTTAATCTTTTGGGGCCTGGTCCAAATCCCACTCATCTCAGAGAGAGACTTTCTATGGACTGCAGTGGGTGTTGGTTTGAGCCTTTGGTATTCAGTAGTAGGACAACAGATCGTCTCTCTTATAGTCACCAGAAACTAGATTCATGCCTTAGTCTGAGTTATAATGCAAACATAAGGATACCATAGTGGGACAGACTAGCGGTGCATCTGATCTAATATCCTATCTCTAACAACAGCCTTTTTCAGATGCTTCAGTGGAAGCTGTCAGAAACCCCACAGAGGTTATATCCTCCTAACTCCTTTCAGTTACCAGCGGGCACCTGCAGCTTAAGAACTGATACCTCTTACCAATTTTTATCTTGTTACCTGTAATTGTTGATGTATAGTACATATAGCCACCTACTATAATATGTTTTTGACCCCTACTGAGTTCTCAGTCTCAGTGGTATCTCATAGCAACAATTCTACAGGCTAATTATGCATCACACAAAAAATATTCCCTTTTATCAGTATTAAGTTTGTTGCCTGAATCACTATCTATTGATAATCAGGTTCCAAACTGTGACTGAAGTGAGTTTTGTATCTGAAGCGGGTAGGTCATGCATTTTAAAGCTTGGAAAATTAATTTGACATTATAGGGATTCTAATGTTGCAATTTGAGAATAACATAAAGTGATTTTTATTGTATTTTTGATCAACATGTACAAAAGGAGTAGATCCTCTGTGGATCCTAACAAAAGATACGGGCCATTTGTTACCACACAGAAGGGAATTCCTAAAGAAGCTAACTAGTTAAGTAAATAGGAGCACTGAACTACCTAGAGGTAGTACTAGGGGATGTAAAATGGATTTTCATTCTTAATGACTGATTCAGCAAACCACTAGGTTACAGCAGCTTTTGTCTTCAGAATATTAAACTTATTTTTTCCCTGGCAAATCAGACTTCATGCAGATCTCACATCCAGGGCCAGATCCCTCCTCTAATGCTGCTAGCTTTATTCGGTTCAGATGACACCAGAAAACTGGTGCAGGTGACTAGCTGAGATTCCATCCCTCTCTGAGTGCCATGGGGTGCTGTGCCTCGCTGCCAAAGTGACTCCCTAGGGCCATAAGCATGCATGAGAAAGTGCACCCCTGGTGGTCCCCAGAAGGCACCGGGATCCAGGAGGCCATTACAGTGGTTAGAGACACCTTATATCTCTTGCTTCCTGCTCTGATTCATTTCAGCCAAACCCAAATCTGGTACCCTATATGTACATGCCTTGAGTCTCATCTTCCCTGGAGACACATGCTCTCTGGTCTTATTGATTTCAAGAGAAATTTTTGTGCCTTTTGAGAGAAATCCATCCCTCCCAGTGATAAAAAGAGACTCTGTGCAGCCATAGAAGAGGGTGAGATTTCTTTAAGAGCCCATAAATTACTAATTAAGTAATAATTACAGTGCAATTCCCATTGATATTAATAGTAATTGTACAACTACTCTGATATACACAATAGTAAAATATTCCCCATATGATATTCTTCATAAAATGTGGGTGGATTTTTAGTCTTGCCTTTATTTTGTAGCATATCATCTCCATCTAGGGAAGCATAGAAGTATTTTTATATAGGTTAGACAGAACCCAAGATGATTTCAGCTATCAGATGTTCTGGTAGGAACCTATTCAGAATTTTTTCTTTTAAATTAGATATACTTTTCACTAAATATATTGAAATATATATTCAGGTATGTGAATCAGTGAGATGAGATCACATGTCATTAAAATCATAGTCTTTAATGCAGTCAGAGTCTTCATTATAGAACTGATACGATCTAAAACAGGCTACACGTTGCAGCACAGGTGCTTCAGTTCTGCGTTTTCTAACCTCACTCACTAGCAAAGCAACCAGTAGTGAAGGTAAAGTTTTTACAGTTTTCATCTATATGCAATGGATAAGGGGTAGACACTGCATTTCTTTCTCCCTCAGACTTACTTATTTTCATATATAGTGTCATTACTTCACAGACTAAGCAGTCTAAAACTACAGTTTGCCTACTAACAGCTCAGTTTATCAAAGTACTCTCTTTATATAGTCTTGTTCTGCTCTTTGCTCCTGAGATGATTTCTTAGTACGTGCTCAGGATTCGAGTGCACAAAGCAGGCGATGATGACACACATTTCTTCCTGGTGCTATTAGCTGATAGAAATGACATAATTCCAGCCTCTGTTTCGAGATGATTCAAATGATGATTCAACTAGCTCCAGTCCTGTTTTCTTCCACATCATTTTCTCCAAGGGGAAGAATAGTATAAAGTTAGTTTGGGGGCACTCCATCCAAAGAGGTTTCCTTTTTTCTCCAGAGTCAACTCTACCAAGCAAAGAAAGTCTAGTTAATTGTATGCTTCTGTCTCAGTTTTTCTTTGGTAAGCAAACTTACCCAGTCTACTCAGGTGAAGAATATTTCACTGTGCTGTGATCCATATGGGCATTCTTGTTAGAGAACATTAGTAACTACCCAGGTCAGTGTCACAGTTACAGTGGTACTTTATATACTCCGGGTGCTTTGAAAACATAACACACCTACTCCACGTTCATCACTTGAGCCAGAAGAATCTCTTCAAAATCAGCAATCTGGAGTGCCCTGCTCTAAGCAAATGACATATCATCTTCAACCCGGGTGGTCAGAGAGCAGTCAGCACTATCAGCAACCACAGAATTTGAAACTCTATGAGGACATGGCATTTCCCACACAAACCCTCACAAATACCCAGAAAAATGTAGTCAGTTGGTTACAGGGCACATTATGGGCTAAGTCCTTTTTCACCTTTGCATACCTAAGTGGTACCTATGCATAGGTTGGATTTCTGTTTCTGCCTGTGGCAGAATAGGATTGTCCCGTGTGCATTCTTGCTGGAAGTAAAATAAAAGGAAAGAGCAGCCCTCCCACAAATTAGCTCAGTAATTTAGTGGTTAGGGTTTATTCAGGGATCAGGAGACCCAGTTTCTAGGTTTTTCTCCCCCAGAAGACATTTGAACCAGCATCTCCAACTTCTTAGGCTGCTTTTTTGAGCTGGCTCACTGGGCAGCTAGGAAGAGAACAAGGTAGAAGGAAAGTGGCAGTGGGATAGCAGGCAGTAGGGCAGAAACAATCCTTCTGCTCTTTATCCATTTTCTGCAAGGAATATTAAATGAGAGTGACAGTGGAACAGCTTCAACAGGATGCTGGAGAATGCTGTAGATGAGCTTTGTCCAAGTGACAGGCCCTGATATCCTAGCATACAGCCTTCAGGCATCACCGCCACCCCTACTCCCCCCAATCTTTTTCTTGCCACAACAGCCAGGTTCTTTAGGCTCCCCCTTCCTCCTCCCACTTCTACTTTCTGCCTCCACTTTTGTAGGCTGGGGTGGCACAGTGAGAGGGAGCTGCACACTTGGCAGGAGAGGGAGTTAGGCTGCTCATGCTGTGCATGAAAAAGCCAGCTCTCTGCACTGCAGGATGGTGCATGGCTGGGCGGGAAAGCAGAAGCTGTGAGTGCAGTGGAGGGAGCCAGGCTGCCTGTTCTGCAAAGGGTGAGTGAGACTGCCTGCACAGTGCATGCAGCTGGGAAGCAGGCAGAAGCCAGGTGTTATGTGTCTCTGGGAGGGGCAGAGCAGAAGGCTATGCAGACAGCTGTGGGGAGGCATGCTAGGCAGCCCATGGAGCAGCAGAGAGCCCGAGTGGGGCCACTTATATAGCCCACATCTCGTGCGGCCCCCAGGACTGCAGTCCATGCAACATGTAGTTCACAGCTGTCCGTAAGATAGAGAAGTGGTTTGCTCAGAAGTTGGAACTTTGGGGTCAAACCTGAATCTGGATAAGATAAGAATTAACATGGGCGAGGGTCACTGTAGAACCACTTCACCAGTTCCTACCCAGGATTATATACGTGCCCAGATTATTCTAGCCTACGTGGGCACCTACACAGCTAGCATGCAGCCTGCTAAGCACGTTCAGTAAAAGAACGTAAGTGCCAGACTGTGCCAGACCTATGGTCCACCTAACCCAATAGCCTATCTCCAACAGTGGCAAAATTAGATGGTATGGAGGTATGTCAGACATACAGCACATGGGTCAGATCTGGCATGCAG
>NW_017729033.1:38100576-38105797 GCF_001723915.1 Gavialis gangeticus | reverse complement strand
TGTGCCAGACCTATGGTCCACCTAACCCAATAGCCTATCTCCAACACTGGCAAAATTAGATGGTACGGAGGTATGTCAGACATACAGCACATGGGTCAGATCTGGCGTGCAGAACCATTGCATTCAGCCTAAAAGAGTCCATCTACCCCTCTCGACTCCACAGTGCTGCACACCCTGCCACTGCCGACCAGTCTGAGCTCTGTACCACCAGGCAGCACCAGGGCTTTGCAGCTGCTTTGTGCAGCTGCCTGCCCCTGGGGCCAGGAACACACGGCACGTCCACACCTCCACACTCCAGAATGAGGTTCCGTGAAGCTGCGTGACCCCAGACCACACTCACTACCATCTCCCAGGCCCACAGATCTAGCCTGGGAGTGGTTCCTGCAGTTTGGATTTGGCCTGGGGCCCAGGGTGAGTTTGACCCCTGGTTTAGAGGAATAGTATTGAATATGGCATGTTTTAACATACCCTCTCTGTCATCAAGTATCATCAGTTTAAGGATGTCAGTTCTGACTCTTGTGTTTAATAGTAGACCTGTCCTCTATGAATTTTCTAATCCCTTTTTGAACCATGTTATAGTATTTGCCTCTACAAGCTCCTGCAACCGTAAGTTCCACAAGTTAACAACATATTGTTTGTTCTTGCAGGGTGAACGTAGCTACACAAAATCCCATAGTCTGCATAAGTGCCAAAAAGTGCAGGCACGTGGCCACGTAAGTGCCACTTCAGTGCATGAAAGTTAAATAAGATTTAGTTGTATTTGTCTTAATGGCCCTTTGTCCTTCCTTCTTCAAGAATGTGACAGCCATTATAACAGAACTGATTGGCGGAGGGGCCCTGTTGGCCTCACCACTCACTGTTTGCTCCTGATGGCCAGGAGGTGACAACTGTGGTTTTAAATATCCCACAGTTTTTGCCTCCTGCTAGTGATTGGCAGAGGGGCCCTGGCAGCCTTGCCACTTGCTGCTGACTAGGTGGGAGGCAAAAACCACGGCATATTTAAAACCACAGTTTTTGCCTCTCAGCCATCAGAACTGAGCGTTGAGTGGCAGGGCCAATGGGGCCCCTCCACTGATCAGTGGGGAGGAGGGGTGGCACGTAAGGGGAACTCCAAGTTTAAAGGAGCTGCTGTGCAGTGACCTGGGCCCACAATTTAAACCAGGCTGTACCCATTGGTCTCCAAAAGACCGTCTAGTCCTCTGCTTCTGACTAGATATCCATCTCCCCACCTATAGCTTGAAAACAGTCACTTCCATTCAGATATCAGATCTCTCTATTCCACTGTATGGTCCCTCAACTATGTCAGTAACAAACACCCACCTTGTTAAAAAAGAAGTGATTACATTTTCTGGCTCTTCCCCTTTGACACTTTCTCACTTCTCTTCCTTCACTGTGTGTCCTGTTTTTGGCTCTGGTTCTTTTCAGCTCCCCTCATTCAGCATCTCTCTTTGTGGATTTGAACCTCCCTGCTCCCTGTAATCTTTTTACAGATTAGCAGCTTTTCCTTTAAAATATGCGGGTGGCCAACTGCACTTCAGGATCTAAACTGCCAGCTGGCAGTCCTGCACTGAACTGCTCTTCAGTTCCTTGGTGATTCACTTGACCTGAATCCTCAGGCAATTACACTACTTGTACGGCATGAAGCCAGGCTCCATCAAAGGTTCAAAATCTCATCAAAGGTACAAAGGTGTTATTCCAGGCTCCGCACTTACAGTGTGGCATCCCTTTTCTTCTTGGTACACTATCAAGGACACCACCAAGGCCCCAGGCTCGGGTTCTTTTTAGGTTTACAAGCACCAAAGCTTTCAGATCATTCAGTCTATTCATGAGTTTCTTCAGCATCATCTCTTTGGTCACTTGCTTGGCAGGCGTTAAATAAGACATCCACACAAGCCACTGCATTTATTTAAGGAACTGTGTTACCAACTTGAATGTCTTTCTCCTCCATGTGCAGAAATGGATTAAGGGAACATCCACCTCCACGCTTCATATCTGATAGTGAGAACCTGGCACACTGACTTCTCTCCCCCAGGCTGACACACAATCATGTTTCTAGTTCTTTCTCCAAGTACCAGGTTGCTTTCTGTTTCAAAGGGCATCAGATAGGATTGCTCTTGCTCAAATGTTTGTGTGCGTTTTGCTTCCTCATTCTACACTTCACTACTGTTTCCTCCATATCTGAAGCATAGTGCAGGGCATAGAACTCTTAAGCTGATGGGGATCTCTCTCCGTTCTGTACATGCCTCCTCCAGGAGAGCTGTCATCTATCTCATAGTCTTCTCTCTTTCAGATTTTGATACACCAGATCTCCTTTCTTGTGAATGTTCCTGGTCTGAATGTTGGCACTTGTTAGATATATCTGGTTCTTCTAGATCATCAATTCTACCAAGTAATTCTGATACCTGTGAAGCTGCTAGAGGTTCAGAAACAACTGGGCAAAACTCTTTTATAAAGAGCATGTTTACACACAAGTCACTAGAAGGTAAGCTAGGGTGTGAATATACAGTGTATCAACTATTTTGTGGTAACCACCCATCTGCACACTCTTACAGTAAATGGAAGATCATTTACCCCACTTCCATTGAAACGTAAGCTACCATGGATTTTCTGTAAGGTCAGAGTAGGCACCTGGGCAGTTACCACAGAGTAGTCAACATACGTTAAGTTCACACCCTAGCTTACGTTATTCTAACCATTAATATATCCCTGCCCTAAAATAATCCTTCTTAGGGCATCTAAAATCCTAATTAGAGTCCTGTCATGTTCCAGATGGTGTTTATAGATCTCAGTGGTCTCACTTCCAGCCTGTAGTTCCTTACTTGTAAGCCACATTCACAAATCAAACTGCTAGTAGGAAGGAGAATTATATTATTTAGTTGCATGCCTTGTATAAACAGGGTAAGTTAAGATGTATTGTTGAGGATATGGCAGTATCTTTAACCAGGGCTTCACATCATCTACAGTGCCAAAGCTGAAGTATTTGTAGCAGAAACTACCCACTGTCCTGGAATAGTATGTCAACATCTAATCTAATTATAAGGGAGTAAGAATTAGCAAGGTAGTTTCTAGTCATCAGGTTTGCATCTGAGAAGCATTTGTTTCAATGGGGTGTTTATTCTAAAATCTAATGTGAATGTTAATTCTATCTTTATAGATCATTTCAACAGAAATACCAATCTGACATTCTTACCTTTCTTTGCTGTATGTGGTCACAGTTATTGGGATGGTCAGCAGTAGGATAGTTAGCCAGTAACGGGAACCATGGAGTAGAACTTGAAATTCAAACACTCTCACTATAATCACCTCCAGCCTCGTTCACCCCATTATCAAAAAATCTTTCCGAGCACCAAAGCTAGCAGCTTTGCCAAAATAGCACTTGCATTATATTTCTTTAATTACCTTAGGCTTTTGAGGCAATAACATGTATATTTCTCTGGATACTGACTCTTGTGTTGTGAACTATTGCTTTCATACTCTGAGCAGAACAGCAAAAGAGGCAAGAAAAAGCTCAGGGCAATTTCACATGGCCCACTATACTTGTATATATCCACACTCCAGTGAGATATAACTTAGCCTTCGGAAAATACTGAAAATCACAGGTTAAAGAGGTCAGTTACATAATCAAGCATAGCTATGCTAAACTGTACAGGTTAGAAATAGAAAGAGTGAAATATGCAGCTCAGGGACCACTCAGTCCACCAGTAGCTTGCCCTCTGCCCCTGCTGCCGAAGAGGCAGGTAAGGATTGGGTCCCCATCCTTGGGTACACGGTATGGGGGTTTAGTTTGGTTTAATTCTCCCTAAATTGAAGTGGTGTTTTTAAAAATCCACCGTTTCAATTTAGGGAGAACTAAACCAAATTAAACCCCTGTGGTGTGTACAAGCAGCCTTACTGACCAAGCAGTGCAAGGGAGCTCACTTATTAAAAAGTGCCTAGGAAGAAAAAAGGGGCAGTAGAGCTCTGGCTACACACTAGAGTGGCCAGTTGCAGCAGTGTATGTTATGGGATGAGGAGCAATACAGTGTGGGATATCTGGAGGACTGACCAGACATGTGTCACAGAATGCTTGATGTTGATACACAGCACTAAAGTGGTTCACAATGAACCAGTTCAAAATACTATTTGATTTTCCAGGTACACATTTGAATTATTCTATGCAGATATAAACCATTTTATCAGGCTTGTATGTCTGTCTGCTTCAACTGTGAACTGCATTTAAGCCATTGTGAGTACAACATGTGTCCACACCCTCTGCTGCAGATAAAGTGATCTCTGTATATAATCTGTAACGATTGATATATATTTGGCAGTCAGAGATGATTTAGGATAAAAGATATATAAAAGCTGCTATTATGGTAATATTATTCAGTCAGAAATTTCTGTCATACAGTGTAAAATATCCGCTGCTTTATTTACAATGCGTCACTGCAAAAATATACTGTTATCACTAGACATTCCCAACCAAAAAATGTTGTTTCAATCACAAAGTAAATAAGTAAGGTTAAGTGACTACAGCCTAAATTGTTTTTTTAAAATAATCTAGTCAAATATGTGCTACCATAACTATCCCATAGCAGTGTGTGCTGCGATACAAGAGACTAGGGTTTAATTCTTGGATTCTGCTTCTCACTCCATGAGCAGGAGCTAGGAGCACTCCAGAGCTGCAGCCTCAACCCTGGGAGGGATGGAGCCTTGTGTCATTCAGCAACAGTGACCCCTACTGGCCAATTTAAGGAGAAGCATTGAGGGGCTCTAAAAGGAGTCACTTCCAGTCCTCCTCAGAGGTTGGTGGTCATTGCACGGGAATTAGTTAGTGGAGGTTATATGGGGTTCAGTTGGTGGGGATCTTCCACAGTCCATCAAAGGAGCAGAACCCTCTGTGGGAGGCGGTGGCATGTGTGCCTCCTAAGAAATTATCTTTTTGCCTATATACCAATAGCAGAAATGTAAAGCATCTATGCCCTCTAGCTAATACTCTAGTTTCTATCTTTTACATAGAAGTGGAAAAGACTCCACTAAAATCTACATAATTTTAGTTTAGCTTCCAGATAGAGATCATGTATTAATGGAGAGACATATAGGTACAAACTGTCCTCTCTGTGGATGTCAGTGTGTTGAAGGATGACAACAGATCTGCAAATAATCTGAGGAATTAGAGAAAGGAAATACTTCCTAGGTCACTTAGAATATCCTGCCTCAGTGCATGAATGTTAAATGCTCT
>NW_017729033.1:38093428-38095576 GCF_001723915.1 Gavialis gangeticus | reverse complement strand
TTGCCTATATACCAATAGCAGAAATGTAAAGCATCTATGCCCTCTAGCTAATACTCTAGTTTCTATCTTTTACATAGAAGTGGAAAAGACTCCACTAAAATCTACATAATTTTAGTTTAGCTTCCAGATAGAGATCATGTATTAATGGAGAGACATATAGGTACAAACTGTCCTCTCTGTGGATGTCAGTGTGTTGAAGGATGACAACAGATCTGCAAATAATCTGAGGAATTAGAGAAAGGAAATACTTCCTAGGTCACTTAGAATATCCTGCCTCAGTGCATGAATGTTAAATGCTGTGCCTGGTTAAGTTGTCAGTGACTCAAGTGATAGAGCTCTCATCAGTGATTCCTTTGGGTAACTATTTCACCATCTGCTACTCTGTAAGGAAAAATTTCCTACTAATGTGACTTGCATTTTCCTTTACTTAATTTTATCTTGGTAGTCCAAGTTCTATGTCCTTGAACTGTCCTAAGCACCAACTTTCCTCCTACTGCTTGCAGCCAGTTGACATATTTCCTCCTAGCAATCAGTTGGTCAGTGCACATAGGAGTAGCTATATAGAGAGAGAGCGGCTCCTAAACCAGCCAGTCTAGCCCATTAGTTATTTTTGATGCACTTCTCTAAAATCCATCTAAGCTGCTGATACCTTCACAGTGTTGAACTGCCCGGACAGAGACTCAGTTTAAACCGTAGTCTTTTCTGCTTGCCACATCCCATTTCAAGCCCAAATCTAATTTGCTGCCAGGTTTCTCTCATCATTTTTGTTCTCTCAACACAAAGGGGTTCAGCAGTGCAAAATAACTGTTTTCTGATGTTTAAAGACTTAAAGCAGAACAATTTTGGGGTTACGGACATATTTTTGCTTTAAATTCTTATGTTGCAAAGTTGTGTTACAGTTTGATTTAAAAATATTTATACTGATATTGAGAGTAACCCAAGAAAGATGTTGTAAAGAAGAAATTCTCTAATAGAGTCCATCTAACCAAGAATTCCTCACATAGCACAGGTTAAAATGGCCACATAAACCTTTTTCCATAATGTGTCAGCCTTTGCTAAGGAACATGAAGAAGCAATGTAAATATGTGTAGACAATGTCTTGTTTTATTCCATGGAAAATGAAATGTGTATCTGATAAAAATCTTACTGTGTGCAAGCATTAGTCTTCTGTTTGCATTTTCCAAATGTTTTATATTCATAAGTAGCTACAGATGCTTTCAAATAAGAATCTGTAGTTCTGTAGGGTTCTTAGAAGACCTCGTTAAATTGGCAGGTACAAATCTGGACATCTGGAATTACTGTACAGTCACCAAATGTCATCTGAAACCCTGCCAGCTGAGCTGCAGTCAAGCTGCTGCAAAAGATGCACCCTACGTATTTCTTTTCCAAGTGCAATTGTTTGCACAGGAACATGATTTTATCCTTTTAAGCCAAGAGAACAAGAGAGTTCTCTGGTCTTGCGTGTTTGCTTTCCAGTCTTGGTTCACAACTTTCTACCCTGCTCTGGTTAGTGTTCAGCAACAAATCTGGGATGCACTGTAGTACAGTAGGAGCTTTACTTGTTTTTATGGAAAGAGAAGTTGTACTTAAAGCAGTGATTAGTTAGATTCTTTCTTTCTTGCATACTTCAGTTTCTGATGACTACTAGCTTCATCAGTGTAATTATAATTAGCACTCTTCATCTTCCTTTTATGGTACCAGCTGGACAGATTGGTCCTCTTACTGCACAGATTGGTGGCAGGGTTGCCTACACGGAAATAGGTGACAGGCACCATGAAATAACAGATGGTAAATTCAGGGCTTGTTGGCAATCAGCAGGTTTTTGCTAATGACTTAATTAGCTATGCAAATTGTCAAATCAGTGTGAACATTGTTTTTATCGAAAACTTTACCTAAATTAATTACCATAATTAAGTAGCAGAATGTCAAGTATATTGGATTCGTAAAAGGGCTTGCCTGGCTAGGAATAAGAGAGTTACCATCTCTGTTAGAGAGATGTTACTATACTCCCTATTTCAAAAGTCTGAGCAGATGAAGTACTGTTTCTGTTAAACTACTTTTAATGTATCAGTACTACAGAATGGCAACTTGTTTGTAACCCGAGTAGCCTTGGCTGAAAAAAAAGTGGGGGGGGGGGGGGGGGGGGGG
>NW_017729033.1:38073490-38093325 GCF_001723915.1 Gavialis gangeticus | reverse complement strand
GGGGGGCTGGAAATGAAAAAATATTAGGGAGGCTAAAAATACCAGGTAGAAGGTTAAGCCAATTAGTTTCAAAGCCTGATTTTTACATATATCAGGTTTTGAAACTACTTGGTTTAACCTTCTACCTGGTATTTTTAACCTACCTAATATTTTTCATTTCCAGGCCATATATTTTTTTTTTGCCAAAGCTGCTTGGGGTACACACAAGTTGACATATATAAGGCATGGTTTTCACTCTGCTTATATTGCTTATTTTTCGGTTTCTAAGACCAGTGCCATGAACATGCAACTAGAAAAGAAAGCTACAGTTTTTCATATATATTTAAAGTCAAGTGTAAATCCATATCATTAGGGTTGTTGGCTGTAGCCATGTTGCTCTATATCATGGCTCCTACCACATAAAAACATTTAATTCCATTGTATGAATGTCACAAAATTAACAGATTCTAATCTTCTAATATGGCTATTTTAAGTTGATTTTCTCTCTCTCAAGGTTTCCATATAACAAATGTTGGGTGCTGTTCACAGGATGTGATGGTGGTAGGAGAACCAACTCTGATGGGAGGCGAATTTGGGGATGAAGATGAAAGGCTTATCACTAGACTAGAGAATACACAGTATGATGCAGCAAATGGCATGGATGATGAAGAAGATTTCAACAGTTCACCTGCACTGGGAAATAACAGCCCTTGGAACAGCAAACCTCCTGCTAACCAGGAAACCAAATCTGAAAACCCAACACCACAAGCTTCCCAATAGATTATTCTGCAGCAGCATCCACTGTAACGTACATCAGTGGATTATAATTACTATTTCAGAGTGTTCTCTAAATAATGAAACACATAAACAAACAAAATCTTTCCCTGGGTACAGTATCTATTTCTAAAACTCCAGCCAGCTATCTGATATTTTTTAATTAGAGAAAAATCATGTGTGAGCTTCCCTGTCTATTTCTTGGAAGCTTTCACATATGACACGATACTGGCACTGACCTCAATTAAAATAATTGAAAATTAAATAGCACCTCATGGCAAATTTCTAACAATACATTTTGTTGGAAGGGTTTTTTTTCTCATCAAATGAAGGCCATATTTTAACAAGTCATCAGTGCTCAGGATCTCATTAAGGTAACTATGAAAAACTTTTTAAAATTGTAAAATATTTTCTGCTATTCAACTTGCACCTAAAATTTCTTGTTTCAGAAAAATATCAGCTTTTTTTAAGTAAATTAAAATATCCTTTAGTTCTTTCTTTAAATCTTCTTTCATTAGTTAACCATTTAAAGGATCCAGCATTTTTTATTTATATTACAGCTGAGGCCAATAAATAATCCTTCTGTCATTTAATAAAAAGGCTGAAACAAGAAATGTCACTTTCATCAAAGACATGAAAAAATATTTTTTGTGGAGAAAGGCACCCAGTCCTATGAGAGTTTATGCTTTGTAAAATTGCTGCTGATCCAGATATTTTAAAGCCATGTAATCCATTAATTTTGTGGGCAGCTTAATAAATCTAAAACTTTTGTGTTTTTATTATTGTATCTCAGTTGGCTTTGTTGCTATTTCTTTTCATAGTATATTTCTTGTACAATATTTTTTGTAAAGCCCTCAAAGCAGTTAATTTTTTGATTCCAGTGTATTTATGTGAAACTTTATAAAAGAAACTAATTTTTTTCATTTACATATTAATATGTTCAACTCATCATGTAAAGACACAGTGAGTCAGTGTGTTATATAATACAACTGTATTTTATGTATGCTTTGCCAATAAGTGTGCCAATAAACTGTGTTAACAAATGTGCTTTTATATAGTGTCTTTCCAAGTTCCTTACAGACATGAGAAGCCCATCAACATACAGCTGATCATGTAACAGAAAGGGGAGATGGAGCTCGTCTGAGGGTCTTTGACAGTTTTATTTCTTGAAATTAGTGTTTCATCTAATTATCAGCTGTTTCTAGCAAAAAGAGAAGGCTGGATTTGCAAGGTATACAATACATTATTCACATTTTAATTTGTTTGCATTTTCTCCCTTGACATTAATTATTTATTCAAGTGAAAGACTGATTGCCATGGCTTGAGCCAAGCACAAAAGAATGCAGTGCAGTAGAAATACCACTCAGTCACTCTGCCAAAGCACACTGTTCTTGACATAGACACCCCTATCCTTCTGATCTTGCCACCCACCTCAGCAGGAACTGTCCATTTTTCTAACTCTGGTGATGGGTCCATAAACTGTTGCTGAAAGGATTGAAAATTATTGTTTCTCCATTTCCTATCAAATACAAATCGATTTGCAAAGCCAACCTAGAACCTAAAATATTTGGTGTGACAGTCATAACTTGGTGTGTACATAGTGCCCAAATAGTGCATTCTATAATACTGTCATAAGGGAAAAAAACAGGCAGACAGGGAAGAGCATATAAGAAATGCTTTGAACACCTTCAAAAAGTAAAATCCTGCACAGAGAAGGCTTGTGAGCTTCTCAAGGGCAATGTATTTTAATCATTCAATGTTTTTAATGCAGAACAGGTTTTCACATATGTCCTGAGGATGACAGTTCTCACTGTCTCTTACTGTGATATGCACAGAACTAAGGCTCCACCAGCTTATTGAGAGATCCAAGAATTTAAGCAGTTTGGGTGCATACACACAGACTAAGATGACTTAAAATAAGGTGACTTATCTAAGTCAAACTAAGTTAAACCACATTGGAGCGTACACATGTACAGGTCCTTGACATGATGGCAGCCATCTTGTGAGCTAAGTCGATTTATCTAATGCGACTCAAGACAATATACCTCAGGGTATATTAGTTTGCCCCACATTTAAGTCATCTCTGCTCCACATACAAATGTACACTCTGACTCTTTAACATTTTAAAAAGTTAAGTCAGCTTAACAGTCAGAAAGTTAGTACATGTATGCGCGCGCACCCTTTGTGACTATAAAATAATATAATCCTGGTTGCCATTTTGAGCTAACTGACTGAACAGTGCAAACTGATAACAGAAATGTATTATTAGTATATTTAGTTCTATATATTTTAATCCAACCTCTAGATTTTCTGAAGATGGATTCATAATTTTGGACCTTTGGGGCTGGAGGGACTAGATTTACAGAAGGCACCTTTTGGCATTAGATTATTAGTTTATTTGGAAAGCAGAATTGGAAGCTTCATCCTAGAATTTGGGAGTTCCTTTTTTTTCGACTTCCTGTTAACCTTCCTGTAATAAAATAACCTCAGACCAAGAGTTTGTGTCTGGCATTTTGTTTCCATTTCCAGGGTCCCATCATGTGCATGCAGCTGATAATAAAAGGTGAGAAATAAGGTACCGTTCCTTCTGTGACAACTGAGTCTGAGGTCCAGCAGCAAACAATGACTGTAATCTTGAATATTTCGTTCTATTGTTTGTAACCAACATTTTTGTGCTTTGCAACTCTACATTATATGGGGATAACAAACTTCTTTTTCTGTTAGTTGTTACAAATTACCCAAAGCTGTACTTGTTCCTAGGTTGAAGCCCTGCAAAAAACCAGGCTGTGTAGTTAGGTTGTGGACAAGCAGCTAGAAAAAAAAAATCTTACTAGATTTGTTTCAGGCCTATAGGTGTAAAATCATTCTGGAAAGCTGTAGATTTCTAAAAATATGCTGAATGAATATGAAAGGTGCCTAGAAGATTAAATTCATGCTCCTAATTTGATTAGGCTCATTTGTGGCTTTTTCTGTGCATGCTCACACATCACAAACAGATTTAAATCACTCTTTAAGGCCCCAAGTTGGGAAAGTCTCCCTAGCCAGCAAAACACATAAGCACATGCTTAGCTGCCTTGTTGAATAGGGATGAACTTAGGTACTTCACTGATTGGAACCTGATCCAAAGTCTGCTGTAGTTAATTAAAACCCCCATTTTTGGGCTTCAGATTAGGGCTTAAGTACAAAAAATGCAAGAAGTTACTTATCTTACAGTAACTGCAGTTCTTCAGGAACTGTTGTCCACACAGATGCTACTCTAGGTGCCTGGTGTGTGCAAAGTTAGAGTCTCTTCAAATACTAACAGAGTCTATTTGGATTGTGTCCCCTCGGTATGGTCATTTAGTTTAGTTTAGTTTTAGAAGTTGAGAGATTACTTTCAGATATACAGAACATGAACTGTGTGTGTCTAAAATAATAGCAAAGTTGTTCCTTTTTAATATTTGCAGAATGTGGAGACAGTGAGACTATCAATCAGTGAATTTATCAACAATGATTTTTCTCTGTAAATAATTAAATTCAAACTGTATTCCATTAAGGAATTACTGGCTCGTACATCACTGCAATAACATTACAATTACACACTTTAATTCTAATGTTCTAAAACACTAATCATTCACATTACATTTCCATAAACACACTTAAAAAGCATTCCTTATTATTAATCTTTTAAGACTGGCACTACCATTTTAATTTTTAAAGGATCTGTAATGCGATATTGCTCTTGTCATTTCAATAAATAAACATAGAAACATTTTGAAAAATGAATAACTGGCTGTTCAGCGTGCCCTCCTTGAATTAATTAAGGTTCTTTCCCCATCCCTCTTCAAAACTTGACCTCCAAGATATCCATCCAAACTTGGCAGTTAATTTGAATGGCAGGAGAAGACAGCCAGTTTTACTGAATCATTTATTTATCCATAACAGAAAAATGTCCAAGTGTTTTGGGCTAATAAAGCTGTGCAATAGCTGCTTAAGTGACCATGTGATGATTTTATTGCTATTCCCTATTTCTCTTTCAGACTTTGCTGCATGAACTTTTTACATCATTTCAAATGATATAGTAGACTCTTTGAGACAGATACTGTGCCCCCCTCTATGTGTTTGTATTGTGCCCATCATCATGGGATTCGATGGCTGATGTAGGCACATGGGTGCTATTTATTTGCTATTTACATAGCAAATAATCATTTATCTTTCCAGTTTCATCCTATTTGATGCACAAGTTGCCACTAAGTAGCATTTCTTTCCAAATGTGTATGTTCCAAATGTGCATTGTCAAGGTCTGCCACAGCGTAAGTTGACTGTTTTATGAGTTATAACATCCTGTGACCTGATTCTGTCAGCTCTCACAAGCTAATCAACTTTGGACCTGATGAGCTTGTGGAAAATCTAGAGCCTTCCAAAGTACACTGAGGTATGCAGGATGCAGTATGGGTCAGTCCATAGTACTCTTTTCAACTGAACCAGTACTGAAGTGATGCTCTACCCTGCTGTTGAGGGGAGTGTATGCTTCCAGAAGTACTATTTTTGAATAGCCATTCTAGTTATAGCTTCTTGCCTCTATGGCAGCGGTTCCCAATCTGTGGTATGGGTACCACCAGTGGTACGCAGACAACTTGTCAGTGGTATGCATAAACAGATTTATTATAATTACTTTAAATGACAAAAATTTGCTGGTGGTACTTAAGGTTGAACTGAAAATTTTGCTGGTGGTACTTACGGCTGTATTGTTTTAAATTGGTAGTGCACAATCTGTCAGAGTTTGAACTCCTGCTCTATGGTATTCTTGGATACAACAACCTATAGATAAGAAAATGTTCATGTAAATTGAGATTTGGATCTGCAGACATATTTTCCAAAAAATATTGGGGGAGAGGCATTAACTATATGGCCCTGTGCTTTTCCAATAATTGTATAAAAAAGTAGGTGAGGGAAATAATGATCACTAGAGAGATAATGTAAAAGCACCTTGGGAGTTGAAGTAGCTGTCTGAACTGTCTGAAAAATTGGAGTTTAAAATTAACAATTCATTTTACTGTAATCTAATCTCACCCCCTACAAGAGCATTTTAACTGTTTTAGAATTTAGAAGGAAATAATGTTGTCAGTGTTTTCCTCTGGGGAGCCAGGAAATTATTAAAGGAGGAAGGAAACTTATCGCAAACTGCCAAAAAAAAACTTTTCAAAGAGAAAAATGTTGTTTGTTTTACCTAAATGAAGAGAAATGCTAGCCCTGAGAAGTGCCATGCCAGAGCAGAAAGAGGAAATTCCAGAAGTGTACTTAGAAAAGCGGGATTATATCATTAATAAGGTACCAAATAAGAGATTGGATAACTGATCTTACTGCTCTTTCATCTTATTAGGGTCATGTGGGAATCATAAGCAACAAGGTCCAACCCAGTACTTTGGACTTGTGTGTTTTGAACTCTTTTTCTTTAGTTTCTGAAACTTGTTCTTGTGTTTGCTTTGTATCCTATTCAAAGATTATCTATGTTTTATAACCCTCCTGCCAGTCACCCTTGGATTTCTCCAGCTGCACCTTTGAGAGCAGAGTTCAATATGGAACGATGCAGAGTTAAATCCTGTCCCCTTTCACACCAGAGCACAAAATTCAGTCAAATGCTGCTTAGGTCTACAGTGTACATACTTAATGAGCCATATCCTCTGTTGGTCCAAAAAAAGGTAAGTATGCCCTTGGAGTGAACCAAAGTATGACATCAACAGTATCTGTATTACCAGTGGGTCAGGTGAGTATTTGCATCTGCAAGTGTTACCATTTTTTTGCTACAAATGTCTGAAAGTATCAAGGGCAATGAGACCTCCCCCATCCTCTGTCCACGTTATGACCCCTATTTTTCTTATGCACTGTGGTGCTAGCATGAAATGTGTAGGAGTAGAGCAGAAGTGTAAGCAAATGAGAAAATTTGAGCACAGTATAGCCAGACTTGTTTTTATGTCACAAAGCTCTTCCTTTTACTCTTCTACATTGTGCAAATGGAGGCAGCATTAGATCTTTTAGACCTTTCCCAAAAGAAGGCAGGCTCTTTCCTCTTGCAAATAGCACTGCGTGCATTATTTACAATTTATATTCTGGTATCAAAGATCCTTAAGCAGATACCTTGACCAAGCAAATTCATAAGCCCAGTACTGCAAAAGCTGCTACCTCCCACCTTGTTCTCCTAATCAATGCACATTTCCAGAAAACAAGATGATGATCTCCCTTTTCTGCAGAGATGCCAAGCTATAGATAATAAAAAAAAGACTGATTGCAAAAAAGAGTGAAACAATGGATGGAATTGCAAAATAAATACTAGCAGGTGCTCTGTGCTATGAGGCTAGAACCATGCTCTCTATGCCTCCATACTGTGAGACTGAAAAAGAAGGAAGCAAGCCAGCCATAAGAATCAGCTGCAATTTCCAATTTAGTGACCATAATGAATATGCCTATTTTAGCAAAGATAGGATGAAAGAGAAAACATGTATGACTGATGCTGAAGAAAAACCTTGCTGTGTCTGAAATACCTTGAAGAAATTGCTACATGAAACTCAGTCATCCTGAAAATGTTCCTTGATTGTGCAAACCTAGTAAATTAGACCTATGATCATATACTGAGTACCCAAATTGACCCTGCATCCAAATACAGTTAAACTTGGCTGCTAGCTTTTAGAAAAATCTATTGTCATAAATCTTTACAAGAACAATCAAAGAGGTGGCTCAGTTTACTGAGTGGTGTCTATGGATATATGGGGTCTTTGCTTTTTGATCACTCATTTTTACATAAGCATGAAACCTAAGACAGGCTTCTACTGTGTTAGACACCATTTAACCTTTATCCCCACATGTAACTGGATCAATGTTAGGATATCTCTATGTTCAGATTAGGAAATACTATGGTACCACAACATTGCAAAGTGGTATGAAACTAAGATGAACTTTAATGGTTTTCCTTATCCAGAAATAACTGTTTAGGTAAGTCTCTTAGTGTATTGTCAATATTGCTGTGCAATGTCAGAATATCTGAGTTTCCAGTGAGGAACTCAACATGGACTTTGGATACACGTAGGAATTACTGCAGCAGGATCATGTGATTCAGTGTTGTGTTTCTGACAGTGACCAGTACCAGCTGCTTTAGAGAAAGAAGCTCCCAAAGGGACAGTTAATGGAATAAGCTAGTTGCACCTGAATCATAAGGATTTATATCCCTTATATAAACTATCATGTTAATCTTTTTATATCTATGGTTGTTTCAGTGCCCAGGAGTAACCTAATCTCTAAGTCCTTTTGTAAAAGTGCATTTACAAGAGCTATTAATGACACGTGGAGGCACTGATGTTGATGATATAAAGCAATGAATATGTGAATACTTGTGGGTAAAGACATTGGAAGATATTCTGCCATGCCAATCAGTCAGTCAGCTGAAGACTTAGACCTGATGCAAGTCCTACTGAAGTCAACATATGCATATCCATTGCCTTCAAAGGGATCTGAATCAGGACAATAACTTTTAATTCAACAAAGCATTTAAACATATTGTAACCCGGGTACATCCAAGGGTGTGCCCTATTCTCAACTGAATGGGATGAGTAGGCAGGAGGGGGTGCTGTGAGAGGGATGCCAGAATTTCAAGCAGATCCCGGAGTTAGTCCAAGCCCAAAGTTCTTAACTATATACAATTGATTGAGTTATAATATACATAAACATAAAACTAAATATATACATATATTTACACAGTGAACACTAACCAATAATGAAGGTCAAACCCAAAGTAACACTATTTACAACATCACAATACAACATTTCAATTACAAAATAAGGCACAAACATGAACACTCTTAATAACATTTATCCCTTAACATAGTCCCTGACCCATGGCAAAAGATAGTCCTCCTTCCAATGGGGTCCCTTTGGGGGGTGTCCAGGAAGCACCAGGGGCCTTTCCCCTCACCCAGCCCCTTCTCTGGGTTTGCCCGCCCCAAATGTCTTTCCCCTGTGGGACCCAAGAGCCCAATGACTCATGTCCCCTTATGAGTGGCGGTGGTCAGGACGCAGCTTGATGGGGTCTCCTCTGCTGGAGTGCCTCTCCAGGCCTCTCCCATGCCACTAGGTTCCTCCCTACCCTGTGCCCCGCTCCTGGACACTGAGGGCTCAGCACCTCACAGCTGCTGGCTCCTGGGCCTCACACCGCAGCACTACCATTTCCCTGTGCCCTGGCTTGGCACTGAGGGCTCTCTTAGCACAGGCTGGGCCCTTTAGGCTCCGGCCAGCCATCCTCATGCTGGGTAGCTAACCTAAGCAGCCTCTGCTGCTCCCTGGCTCCCAAGTCTTGGGTCTGTGAGCTGCCCTGCGCACCATGGGACCTGGCTGCTTGCCAGGAGATGGTACCTGAGCTGTCTCACTGCTGCACCCAGTGCCCTGCTGGGGTTGCAGTCTCAAGTTGCTGCTTGTGGCTCCCAAAGCCTGGGCTCTGTGCACTTAACTGTGCACCATGATGGGCCTGAGCAGTCTCACACTGCTCCCAGGGCCGGGTCTCCATGCGCTGCCCCTGTGCACCGTCAACAGCCCAAGTGGTCTCGCACCACTCCCAAGGCTGCTTCTCCAGTGGCAGCTTCAGGAGCCTTGGGCCTATTGCCCGCTAGGGGAAAGCTCCCCAGGTTTTCTTGGCTCCGCTCTTCTTGAATCCCTCGCTGCATTTGCCCCCTCGTGCTGGGCACGCAGCTCCTTTTATACGCTCCAGGGCTCCGCCCTTGAAGTCTTCCAGACCTGACAGTTTACAGTCTTCAATCTAGTCCAGGAGAGCTCTTCTCCTCCTCCCCTCAGGAAAGGGGCATGACTCTATTTCTCCTGCTGCCTCCGGATTGGTGAATGGGCTCCACCAATCAAAACAGCAGCATCTTGAGCCTGGGACTCAACCTCAAGCTCTGAAAGGTGAACCTGCTACAATATACTTGAAATTAAGTCATTATGATTTACAGGCCAGGAGGAGGTTTGAACTGAGCCCATGCATAAATGAATAGGGATTGGATTACACATGTGCTTAACTTCTAGCTTTGCTTTAAGTTTTGCATACATTAAGCATATGTTCTTTCCTAGTTCTATTCAGTAATGCATGGGCTAAACAGCTTTGCATAATGGGGCCATTCTGCTAACCTGTGATTCATCACAACTTATCTTTCTGGCAAGGTCTTATCTAATGGTCACACTCTAAACCCACTAGAGCTTCTCAAAAGGCTGGGTCCTTTTTGTTAATCATTAGAATATGGAACTGAAAGTCCAATTGCCTCACCACTGTGGAAAATGCAAGAGACCTTTCATCCCCAGAAAGTATCATCTCAATCTATATTTATAATTTAAGTATATAGTATCTCTCTCAGTTTTGTTTTCCCTTTATTTCATTCATTCACTTTAAGATGCTGGCTTTAATTATTTGCAGGTGTTTAGGATCTTACAAGTTGTGAGCTGGCAAGCATGAGTGCCATTAGAATACAATTTTTTTCTTTAATATTTTATCCTAGGCTAAAATGAATTCCACCTGATCTCTGGAGCTCTAAAAGCTTTGTATCTTTCTATTTTAATTAATTGCTCTGTCTCAACTACTCTGAATACATCTGAGACACTATGTATATTTCAGTACTGGACAGCTAGAACGTATAGGGCCAGTGTCTCCTTTGTAAGTGCATTTAGGAGACATTTAGCGGATGCTAGATACGAAACAGTCATTTAACACTTCTTATCATATTCAACTCCAACTTTCATTTCATCACATAAAGTTTCATCCTCCTTGAGTGATCTCTTGGGGGTCTGAGTACTGGAAAAGCTTTTAAGAGCTGTATTCAATACTTCTACCTCTGTTTTTTCTAAACTTTCTCTCAAACCTTCCTGATAGCTTTTAAAATCTCATTTTCTGCTTCACTCAAACATTTAACCCTCTGCCTTCCTTTGATTATGCATAAAACTGTGGCTTCACTTAATCGCCACAGGCACCCCCATTAAAATCAGGACAATATGTGGCTTCAAAGGAATGATGGAATTCACCTGCTAGTGTTTGTGGCAATTTGGGAAGTGTATCTACATGCAGCTTATGATTTGTTTGACAGTGGAGACTAGCTATACAGTTCCTTGCCAGACTACAACATTTTTGTGTGTGTGATTTGCCTGCTGTCTCTATTACCTTTTTAGCTCCTCAGACAAACAATACAGAGTGGTCCAATCTTGGGGATCCATTCTTCATGCAGGCATCCTCTTACACAAAGAGTTGGCTACTACCAAGTCAGACCACTTTTTCAAGTCTGAACTCCAGGGGAATGGTGTAATTAAGCAATAGAATCATAGGATTGTAGGGCTGGAAGGGACCCCAAAGGATCATCAGGTCCAGCCCCCTGCATGAGCAGGAAAGACATCTGGGGTCAGATGACCCCAGCCAGGTGACCATCCAGTCTTCTCTTGAAGACCTCTAGGGTAGATGATTGCACCAACTCTGGGGGGAGCTTGTTCCATAGGTTCACCTGATGTGGGATTCTGGTCACTGATCAACTAATCAAGGGGTATAGCTTTCAGAAGGACTGAAGATTATGATTTGCTTTCTTTCTAGTTCTAAGATGGCAACCCCCCTCCCAAAAGGAGTATTTCTGGAGGTTAACAGGAGAGACTTCTGGTGACAAAAGTCAGCGGATAGGGAGCAGGGCTTCTGGTCCCAATGTAGAGTCCAGGGGGCCAGGCAACTGTCAAGGAGTGGGACTACCCATGTGGCCCTTGACAGCTCACCAAAACTTGTTAAGCAGTCCTCCAGCAGAAATAATTGGCTGCCCCTGTACTAGAACATAACACACCCTCCCAAAATGGACCTAATTATCTTACTTTCCAATAACTGTCATCTACCTGGATTTCAAGAAAGCCTTTGATACAGTATCTCATCCTAGTTTCATAAATAAACTGAGTGGCTGTGGCATAGATGATTTCATGGTCAGGTGGGTGACAAACTGGCTAACGGGATGCACCCAGAGAGTAGTAGTGGATGGGATGGGATGGATGTGGAAAGATGTGGGCAGTGGAGTCCTAAACAGCTTGGTCCTTGGACCAGTGCTGTTCAATGTCTTCATTAGTGACTTGGATGAGGGTGTGGAAAGCACTCAGTCCAAATTCATGGATGACACCAAATTATTGGGTAAAGTAAACACACTAGTGGGCAGGGAATGAATCCAGGCAGATCTGTACATGTTGGAGAGGTGGGCAGAACAGAATAGGATGCAATTCAACAAGGACAAATGCAAAGGCTGCACCTAGAGAGAAGTAATCGCCAACACACTTACAGGCTGGGGGATGATCCTCTCAGCAGCACAGCAGCAGAAAGAGATCTCAGTCATAGTTGACTCCAAGATGAACATGAGACATCAGTGTGATGAAGTGATCAGTAAAGCTAACTGCACTTTATCATGCATTAGCAGGTGCTTCACAAACAGGTGATACTGTTTGTATCCCGGGAGGTGATACTTCCCCTCTATGCAGCACTGATCACGCTGCAGCTGGAGTACTGCATCCAGTTTTGGGTGCCATCCTTCAACAGGGATGTGGATAACCTTGAGAGGGTCAAGAGGAGGGCCACTCATATGGTCAGGAGCCTGCAGGTAAGGCCCTACAAGGAGAGACTGAGGGATCTGAATCTCTTCAATGTCTGCAAGAGAAGGCTGAGAGGTGATCTTGTGGCCACCTACAAATCCATCAGGGGGGACAACAAGGGATAGAAGATGCTCTTTTACTAGGGCACCCTTTGGAGTAACTAGAAATAAGGGCCACAAACTGACAGCAGATTCAGGTTAGACATCAGGAAGAACTTTGCGGTAAAGGTTGCCAGAATCTGGAATGGGTTTCCAAGGGAGGTGGTGCTCTCCCTACCTTGGGGGTCTTTAAAAGGAGACTGGACAAGCACCTGGCTAGGGTCATCTGACTGTAGTGCTCTTTCCTGCCCAGGGCAGGATGTCGGACTTGATGATCTGCTGAGGTCCCTTCCAACCCTAATATCTATGAATCTATGAAACTGGAACTAGGTTTATTGGTCATAGGGATTATTTCACTGTTTCTGTTCATAACATTGCCCCAGGATATCTCAATATGAGCCATTGTGTATCCTGCAATACCACCTGTTTCCTGCATTTAGCAATTTCTTTTACTCCCACCTCTTTTGTTTTTGTTTACCCTACAATCATAAGCTATTTTTCTGGATTAGTCTCACATACTTGATTCCCCTCTTCCAGGTGTTCAGATGTTGTGTCCTAAATATATGTCTAGATAACACAGATACTCTCCTTTAATTATTTCCACAATCATTATATGTGTCCATGCCAGTACTTGCATATATACAGTTATATATGAGGCCACTCTCCATTTAACATGACCCAAGACAGCTGTATATTTTAAGATCAGTGAATCTTGTGTGGAGTTCTGCCAATTTGCATCCATTTATTAGCAATATTAAATTCCATAGTTGCAGGTATTTCCACAGCTGTGAGTTATCCAACACAAACTTCTACTGAAGCAGAGAAAAGGATGCAAATGACCCACTAGGGAACAATTGCTTAAGTGCTAGTCATCCTGCAAATCCTTTTATTCTCAACTTTTACAGCAGGATTATTCCATGTAGAGGACATGTCCAGGGTATAATGTATTTTGTTATTTATGGTAGGTATCTGGTGGAGTGGATTCCACTTAAAATGGAAATAGATTATCTGAGCTAAATGGACATAATGTTAATGTTCAAAGCTAAACTGATTTTCCTGGGCACTTTGTGCTATTTTTTGTTTAGGCTGGAGTTGTTACATCCCAGGGAATATCCTTTTCCCAGTAACTCTCCAGACCCCTAGCTGTTTTCATTCTTCCTTCTTTCAATTTGTCGGGAGGAAAAAAACCCTGGTGTCTTCTTCACTCCCTCTAGATCTGTCCCATCAAAACTATATTCTTATTTCTCAATTTCCTCTCACCTATTGCTAAATATCACATTCCAGAAAAGCAATTCTTTGCTGTTTTGCACTCTGCAGTTTCATTTCCCTTGATAGGGTTTCCCAAAGCCAGAAATCATAACTCCATTTTAGCCAGGTTCTGAACGGTTTGCCAGTCACTGAAGCACCAGCACACTATAGACTACACCGTATGCTGACTATGTTGTTATCTTTAGATCACACTACACTGTGTTTTCCACAACTGCCCTGCTCCTTCCGACTCTTGAATGCGCAGTATGAACCTAACTTGACCCTCCCCGATGGCTATCCACTGAGGTCTGATTCCTGTACTTGTCAGAGCAACTGCTCTCCTAATTTCATTTGTTTGTGCTACTCCCCTACCATTTTAACTGAGAAGTGTTATGAAGGGAAAAAATTCCTTTTTTTCCACTACTGTACAAGCATCAGGAACAAATAGTGCTCTATCCATTTCAGTCTGCTAGCAGCCATGTACAGTTTTATAGAACAATATCTGCACCCTGCAATAGTTAGCATCTCCAAGCAGGGGCCTGAGATACAGCAGTGAGCGGAAAGCTTATATTGCAGCTATCCCCATTCTATGCAGAACAGAAAAGGACTGAACTCTTTTCACTACACCAAAGGAAATAAACATTCACATAAATTGAAAATTATTTTTTTAAATACTGACCTGTGTGGTGTTTAAAGAGCAGGCCTGATTCAAATCTGGGTGCCCTATGGGAGACGGGAGGCAGAGGAGGGATGATGCCTGACATATGCAGCTACACTTGAAAACTGCTTTGTGTCTAGGGATGGATCATTTCAAATCTGTTCAGGCAATAAATCAAGTGAGTCTGATCACCACTGCCCTGCACTTTTTGAGATGTAAAACACATGTTTTGTCAGCTTTTCATAATGATCACTAGTTTACTGTTTGGTCGCTATAATTAGCTGATCAGCCGCAATTTGTCAAAGATTTAAAGAAGCCTATTAATAGCACAGGATTATCCATCTCCATATAGAATTGTGCAAGGCTTGTAGCAGTTCATATAGGATCATAGAGAACTAGGCCTGGAAGGGATCATAGGAGGCTATCTAGTCAAACCCCCTGCCAGAGACAGAATGATCCCTATTGAAACCCTATCACAATCAAATCTTTATCTAACCTACTCCTGAAACTACACAGGTGATCCCCTCTCACAGCACAAAGCACCCTAACCTGCCAGAGGTACAGGAGGGGAATAGCAGGGGCCAATGTCCTGCTGCTGCAAGGGATGTGACAGAGCATCAGCTGAGACCTTTAAACCTGCAGCTGTACCTTGTTTTCTTTCTATGGCTGTATGAAGAGAAGGATTGTAAAATGCACAACATTATTCTATTTAGCTGATCCATTAAAGAGTATTGCCATGTGTGGGTTTTGTGTTCTACACTTAGATGCACAAATTAGTGTGGCTTCAATGTGTTGTTTGTGTGATTCCTGTTGGTTTTGCAGAGAACTTTTGCAGGTAAGACTTCAAAGTGCCACTTAGATGTTAGGAATGAAGTTGGAGCATCAGTGTACTTTAATATTGTAGGGTGCTGTCAGGGACACTAACTAGGCAGACCAGCCTGGGCCCAGCCTGTCAGGGATGCTGAGCAGGCAGGCTAACCTGAGCCAAGTATCACAGCAGCCACACCAACAGAAAGCCCCACCAAATAAACTTTGCCCCAGTTTAGGAGCAGCAAGCATCCTGACTGACTGCTGGGAGTACCACCTATCTATTTAGCACCAGCTAGCACCTGGGTCTGCAGTCCAATCAACTGTCTGCTGTAGCAAGTCACCTGGTTCCTGACCCTTTTGTTTGGCTTATTTCTGGACTTTGTTTGACTCCGTTTTTGGATTTTACTCTGTGGATTGGCCCTCAGATTGAAGTTTAGCATCTGAACCCAGATCCTGACTTTGGGTTGTGTCATGGACTCTGCTTCTGGATCGCCCTCTGGCTTATGGCTGCTGCACTTTGACCCAGTCCCACGCCCCATTTTCCCTCAGTACCCTAACCAATATGCAAGACAGTCTATATACCAGTCCCTTACAGGTATACATTCTACATAAAGATCAATTTATACCTTATGACATAGGCATGGAAGTTGCAACTAGGTCTTCCTTCTAATTGTCCCTTACACTCCTGTACAGGGACCAGCCACAAACCCAACAGCATAAAGGAACCGTGTAACAGAGCAATCTGGCCCTTTAAGGGAAGCAAACAGCCCTGGGGTTGGAGCCCAGCTGTGGCTGATAAGGAAGCAGGTAAAAAAGGAAGAGAAGAAAGAGCAAACAGCTTGAGCTGGGAAGGAGCAGTTTGGATGAAAGCAGACTGAAACCCAGAGAAGCTTGTATCTAGGTAGGGCTAGAACTAATTGGGCCTCTTTCATGCTGTCTGGGAAAGTGCTAAAGGTTTGCTTTATTGATTTATTTGTTTGGTCCAAGGATTATTGTTTTGTTATAAGGACTGGTTGAGGGGCTCCCAAGAAAGCAATGTCAGACAGTAGTGCCCAAGACTGCTCATGGACTATTGCTTGGACTTTCAGAAGGATTATTAGTGGGGTAAAGTCCACTATACAGGAGCAGGTGTACTGATCTGCTTACAAGCCACGTGAGTTGAATGTTGGGCTGGTAAAATTATATATGTTGTTGATATTTAATGAACTTAAGTAGCATCAGCTGTCTTAAAATAACTTGTGAATTCAGGTTAGGAGCAACAAATACTTGAGACGAATGAATAAATAAAAAAACAAAACTATAAAGGGTAAAGCTGTTCATTTCAATGCTTCTAAAATGATTTTATTTACTGGAGGGGTGGGGACTGATAGGGAAATTAAGTGTCATACGTGATATAGTTGTGGTGCTGCTCACATACCCTGGTTAGTACATCCGTCCAAGATGTGGGAGATCTGGTTTCAAATAGCTCTTCTGTCTGAGTACAAGTTGAGCTTTGGACTCCTGTAAGAAGAGTGCTGTAAGTACCAGGCTATATGGTATTGAGGGTTGCAATGGGTTTCATCGCTGCTTGTTCATTTTGCCTCACATAGCTGAATATTGAACAGGCCAAGTCAATCGCACGTCTCTAAAATCTAATAATTAAGGCACTCTTCCTAAAAGTGGGACAACCCAAGTTCAATAACCCCAAGTTATTAATCCATCACTACTTTCCTTTAAAAATTTAAAAAAGGGGGGAAAAATCCATTTTAGTGAAGAAAATGGATTCCATTTCTGATCAACCTGCAATTATGATATAATGTCACTTGTTTGGCTGTCAAACTAAAAAATTCCTTATCTGATCAGCCCTAACTTTGTGTCCCTCCTGGGGTATGGCAAGGTCATCTTCTGCACCAGCTGTAAGAACAGGAAGCAAAGCAAGAACAGAGTACCTCTAAAAAGGTGGCATTTTCTCAGTGTTGTAGGTATGTTTATGTTATATTCAATAGAATAAATGGTACCAGAGACTTAACACATTTAACATAACCCAGTTGCTATTCAACACTAAATTGTTAAGCAAGGTTTGAGTGTGTTTCTTTTGAATAAAAAGACCTTGGTCTGCTTAGTTTCTTGGCAGCAACCGCCATTAAAAATCTTTTTTTTTCCTAATCTTTTTTTATTAATGATTTAAAAAAAAAAAGGTAAAACAGGTCCAACTTTTGAAAAGTATTGCATACAGTTTTTATTTTAACAGCATTCCACTTTCAATTTTCCCCATAGCTGCAGAGAGTCTTTATAGTTGGAGAGGGGAGAGAGAAACCCTTTGATATCACTATAGCAGGTAAAATCAGTCCTTTCTGAGGAAAACAAAAAATGAGTTGGGGTAGGCTGGCACAGCTGTTGACGTACTTTAAAGCATGATCTGCAGCCCTGAAGGCAAAACAAGGAACACCCAACCAAAAGGCATGAGAGAGGCAGAGAATGCAGCTTCTCTTTCAGTGCTGGCTGTCTAACAACTTTGCAATTTGAGAAAGGTGGAAAGAGCCTATAGCCTTATCACCTGGTCTGATACCTGGCAAACTTCAACCAGCATCAGACTGCTTAGGCTATTATCTTTGGCTCACAACAGTGTTGCAAAAGAAACCAATCCAGGGAAGTTAAGGCAGACTCTCATTACTAAGAGGCAAGAGGGTTTTTTTGTGATGTCTTTTATTGGAGCAACTATATATTTCAGAGAAAATTCTGACAAACTTCTCTTCCAACTCTACTACTGGTCCAATAAAAAAAAATCACAAAAACCCCTAGCTTCTCATATTTGCTTCTCATAGTAGGACCATTGCAACTGCAACAGCACTCCTTTCCTATCACTAAATAATTGGAGGAGGGCAAGGAAGAAAGGGAAAGAGGCCAAGTACATAGGAGGGAGGGGAAGTGACTACAGTAGCAAAAGTCTGACATTTCAGGGGATGTTCAGGCCTTAGCCAAGACTTGTCTTTCTGGCCCATTGTTATCAAAATACTTAGGATCAAGGTAATACACAAAGCACCCTAGGTGGCTCTCAGAAACATGGGTCAGGTGGGGAAGCATGATGTAGTGACAAACCATACTTCATCCTGGGTTGTTCTTCAAATAAAAGATGCCAAAAAGAGGTGGAGATAGGTACAGGCTCATCTTTTGATTTGCAAGTAAAGCCCAAATTCTGCCACAGCCATTCTTATCCCTTAGTTTCCTGTCTCCTGATCCTCTTAGGATGCATCTTAAAAGTTGTTGGATTGCACCAGTTGATCTGAAACCAGACAGTAGAACTGTCTAGTCTAACTCATGACCCAGTGTTTTCTCTGGCATCTTCCCTGCATACTTTCCACCCCTCCCCTGCTCCCCCCTCCCCCCATTCAGGATACATTGGTGCCACCCTCTCTTGGAGTTAAGCACCTATACCAGCCCTTGCTCACAAAGTAGCGGAGGAAGTGGTAGTGTGTCCTTTAGCCAATAGCTAGAGCATGCACCTAGGAATGAAGAACTAGTCCATGGTCTGTCTTCTGCTGAACCTATGCTGTAAACAACAAGCATATATAGCACTGTGAAGTGAGGCATGTTGTCCTTCCTATTGAAATGATTCCACTTTATATAGAACACTTGAATATTTACCAAAGCAAGGTATGGAACTTGGGGTTCTCCTCTACAAGGAGAAAACCCACATCTCTAGAGAGGTATCACCTCTCTAATGCAATGAATATGCAAGTATTCCACTGTTTATGGAATGACTGGGGCATGAGAGAGACGCTTACCCGCTCAGCATCATCAAGACTTTAGTGGCCCTAGGTATGCCCAGCAGTTGACATTTAAGCACCTATGAGGACTTTGTTGCCTAGGGATAGTCACCTCCAATATTAAATCCTGAACAATTCATAAAATCGTAGAAAATCAGGTTTAGAACAGACCTCAGGAGGTCATCTAGTCCAACCCCCTACTGAAAGTAGAACCATCCCCAACTATATCATTCTAGTCAATGCTTTATCTAGCTGCATTTTAAAAACCTCCAAGGATGGAGATTTCACAACCTCTCTGGGTAACATGTTCCTATGCTTTACTTCCCTCCTAGTGAGAGAAGTTTTTTCCTAATCTAACCTAAAGTTCCCTTGCTGCAACTTGAGACCATTGCTCCTTGTTCTGTCATCTACCACCACTGAAAACAGTCTAGCTCCATCCTCCACCTTTCAAGTAGTTTAAGGCTGCTATTAAATCTACCTTCTTCCCCCCACCCCTGGCTTCTCTTCTCCAGACTAAATGAGCCCTTAGCCTCTCCTCAGAAGTCACATACCCTATCTACCTAACAATTTCTACCTCCCTTCACTGGGCTTTCTCCAATTTGTCTGCATCATTTCTGTAGTGGGGGCCCAAAACTGGACATAGTACTCCAGATGTGGCCTCACCAGTGCTGAATAGAGGGGAATAATCACTTCCTTCATCTGCTGGTGATGCTCCTACTAATGCAGCCCAGTATGCTTTTAGCCTTCTTTGCAAAAAGGGCACACTGCTGGCTCATATTCAGTGTATTGTCCATTCTAACCCCCAGCTCCTTTTCTTCAGAGCTGCTGCCTAGCCAGTACCAGTGCATGGGATTTTTCCATCCTAAGTATGGGACTTTGCACTTCTCTTTATTGAATCTCATGAGATTT
>NW_017729033.1:38067958-38068490 GCF_001723915.1 Gavialis gangeticus | reverse complement strand
GGACTTTGCACTTCTCTTTATTGTATCTCATGAGATTTCTTTTGCTCCAGTCCTCCAATTTGCTGTGGTCTTTCTGAATCTTCAAGCTTGCTGAGGGTGTGCTCCATCCCATCTTCCATGTCATTGATGAAGATACTGAACAAAGCCTGCCCCAGGACTGACCCCTGGGACACCCACTTGATATCAGCTGCCAATTAGACATCCATCCATTGATGATTACCTCTTGAGTCTGACAATCCAGCCTGTACTTCCTTAGCTTGCTGGCAAGAATGTTGTTAGAGGCCATATCAAAAACCTTGCTAAAATCAAGGTGTATCACATAGTGCTCTTCCTGCCTCCACTGAGCCAGATATTTCATTATAGAAAGCAATCGGGCTTATCAGGCATGACTTGCCCTTGGTGAATCCATCCTGACTCTTCCTAATCATCTTCTCCAAGTGCTTAGAAATGGATTCCATGAGGACTTGCTTCATGATTTTGGGGGGACTGAGGTGAGGCTTGAGTCTGTTCACACCGCCCCTACCCCCCCCCC
>NW_017729033.1:38066889-38067494 GCF_001723915.1 Gavialis gangeticus | reverse complement strand
TTGCGGGACCTGAACCTGTTCAGCCTTCAAAAGAGAAGGCTGAGGGGGGATCTTGTGGCCTGTTATAAACTGGTTAGGGGGGATCAGCAGGCGCTGGGGGAGTCCCTGTTCCCCCGAGCGCCGCAAGGAGTGACCAGGAACAACGGTCACAAGCTGGCGGAGGGAAGGTTTAAGTTGGACATCAGGAGGCGCTACTTCACGGTCAGGGCGGCTAGAGTCTGGAACCAGCTTCTAAGTGAGGTGGTGCAGGCTCCTACCCTGGGGGTTTTTAAGAGGAGGTTGGATGACCACCTTACTGGGGTCATTTGACCCCAGTGCTCTTCCTGCCATGGCAGAGGGTCGGACTAGATGATCTGCTCAGGTCCCTTCCGACCCTAGAAACTATGAAACTATGAAATAGGCAGGCTGGTGCTGAGGCAGTCTGCAGGTGCAGCCAGGGCTGATTATGGAGTCATCTGACCCTGGAGGAAGGCTAGGCTTAGGTAGGATATAAGATCAGACCTCAGTAGAGCCAGCTATAACATCTTGGAGTCTTCTGAGGAAACACTCACAACAAGGTGTGGCAGGTGAGAGAAGGGGTGAGTGCCCAAAAAGCAGAGTAAGCA
>NW_017729033.1:38055616-38061889 GCF_001723915.1 Gavialis gangeticus | reverse complement strand
TCACAACAAGGTGTGGCAGGTGAGAGAAGGGGTGAGTGCCCAAAAAGCAGAGTAAGCAAGCACTACAGGGACTCTAGGGGCTTCACGGCCACCCCTGGAGAAGCATCCTGTCATACCTTTTTCTTCCTTATCTTAAATATGGGCACTATATTTGCCCTTTTCCAGTCATCGGGGACCTCTCCCAATCACCACAAGGTTACAAAGATAATGGTCAGTGGCCCTACATTCACATTAGCCAACTCGTTCAGCATCCTCGAGTGCTTCTCAACTGGTCCCATAGACTTGTATGCATTCAGCTTTTCTAAATAGTCCCTAACCTGTTCTTTTGCCACTGTTGGCTGCTCACCTCCTCCCCATGTTCAGTTGCTGCCTAAATTTTGGACTTACTTAAATTTTTTTAAGAGACATCTGGACACCTAAATCCTTCTGAAGATTTAGCTCTAGAAGACTGTACTTCTACTGATGCAAGATTTTCTTCATGCTTTTCCTGTCCTAGAACAGAGGGATGGAGAGAGAGCATTTGGATATTAATATCCATGCTGGTAGTCTCTGAGTGGCATTATTACCTCCTCAGTTCTTTTGACTCTTCCTGCATAAATGCTTTCTTTTGGAGGCTTTCTTTTATGAAGATTTTAAAATTTAAAAGGGTGGCTCAGTTCTTTTGTGGGAGAAGGGGGGTCGGGAGAGGTAGCCTTTGGTAGCTGCTTCTCTGGAGCATTCTGACCAAGATAGGCTTTGGTTTTTCTGCTTTCATCTATAACACGTTAGGGTGTGGTTGTTCACTTATGTAGAGCAGAAAATTCTTGTGAGAAACTTAAAATAGATGGTTGTTTGGGGAGACTTTGACATTCTATGCAGATGCCACTTCAAAATCTCCAAAATGGAGAAATCTTTTGAAGTCTGTGTATCTATGCATGTCCTCCAAAAAGATTCTGGTTTTATAGATTAGCAACCTTGTCAGATTATTCTTCACTCTGACCTTTTTGTGTAGGTGGACGCAAATATTTTGATTTGTGGGATCTCCTTCATCTGAATCCAGAAGAAAACAAAACAGTGACTCTGCCTTTTGAATAGTGACCAGGGCTAGGGACAGACATTCAAAAAGCCTGAGCCTGAATTGATTCAATCTTTGCAGGTTAGTCAAACCTGTCTAGGCAGAACCAGTTTGTAACCATACAGACACCCCTTCTGGACTGAAGAAATGCAGGGGCTCAAGCTAGAAGCTGGGGGGTGCTAGAGCAACCCTCCCTTCCTTCCACAGGGCAGAGCTGAGGGGGGCATGGCCAAGGTTGGCAGGACACTCTGGTTAGGGAGGGGGTCCCCCCCACACACCTTTCACTGCTCTTGAGCAGCCCAACAAAGAGTTAATAACAGAGCATTTATCAGCCCATCAGCAAAACAAAAGCCTCTCTCATTAGTTCAAGCTCTTAAACAGCTTTTTCCAAGGAAGGAATAGAGGGACATTACCAGCTACCTGTTGATTACCTCCAAAAAGCCTAAGTGGAAACTGTCCTGTCTGCCTTACACAGACACCTTGCAGCATTAGCAAGCATACCACATTCTGGCTATGGTCTGTGCTGTGGGAGGGGAAGGGGGAATCCCTGCTTGAGCAGGGAGTGCTGGGAGGGGCAGGGAGGAGCATGGGAAAGTCAAGGCTGTCTCTGCTGGATCGACAGCCAGAGAGAAGAATGGAGATCCCCGCCCAGGGCTGCAAAGTATCTGGGATGCTGGGGGACTCTGTTTTAAGTTAAACCAAGAAGGAGTCTGGGACAGACATTGCATAAACCAGTTTGACCCAGATCAGTTAAATCTGATACTACATTCAACCAAGTTTATCTCAAACTGGTTTTAGCCATTTTCAAACTGGTTTATGTGCACTGAATGTCTGTTCTGTTTATAGATTTAAACCAGTTTCTGATCACTTAAACCAGTTTATGTATAATGTCTGTCTCTATCCCAGAGGCCCACACCCAAGACATCAAGTGGAGTGATGCAGGGTTTAATAACAATACTGCAAAAGTAGTCTGGTTGGATTCTACTGAGATTATCAATACATCAGGACTACAAAGAGTTTATTAACTTTTAATGTTGATCAGCAGAATGTGGTGTTGCAAGACATGATTCCATAGTGTGAATTATAAAATGCTGACTGGAACAGTATATCAAAGTTAACATGGGGGGAAAAAAAAAAAGAAACACAACAATGCCCAATGAATCAGTCTTAAACCAAAGAGCAAGTGGTGACAAGAACACGCAACCCATAAAAGATGGCCTTAGTCTCAGAAAGCAAAAATACTTTGAATTATGTGAATTATGGCTCATCTTGTGCTGGGAACACAAGATCTAAAAGTAATAATGCTGAACAGATTGTGTTTCCTAAAAAGCTCAGCCACTAGGGATGGATTGAAAGAATCTGTTAAATGACTGCCACAGAAGATGTAAATTCCCTCTTATGCTCCTCAAAACACTTTTTAAGATATTTGTATCACTGCAGTATGAGTTCCACACAATATTTAATTACACCACGTGTGTGAGGTAGGAAAGTATTCTTATCCCCATTTTGTAAATGGGGAAAACAAAGTACAGAGAGGCAACAGCCCAGATATTCAAAGGTAGGTATGTAACTCCTATAGGTCTTAGGTACCTAACTATATTTGAGGATTTGAGCCTATGTGACTTACCCAAGATTACAGTATCAGAGTGGGAACTGATCTGAGGGTTACAGAGACCATTCTGGCACCCCGAGCACCAGGCCATACTTAATAAATGGCCAATGTGACTTTTCCTTTGAAATGCCTATTGACATATATGATAATACCTCCACCCATTTTCTACCCAGACCAGTCTTTTGTACAAGTAAGATTTTACTTCTTTCTTCAACATTTTTCCTCTAAACACTAATTATCAAAGACATTGAGAGAAACCAAGAGTCTCACAACATTCAACCAACACAAAAAAGGAATTATAGTTTTTCTTGTGATTTATTAAATTGTGTCAGTTAAGGGAAATAACGTTTGATACACGGTATTAAATCATAAGTACTAACTTGTGACTATCTAATACCCCAGCTGTTCACTCCTCATCTAATTAATTGCTAAAGCCACTTATTGCCTCACCTAATGACTATCTGAGATATTCCGTATTTAATAAAAATCTTCAATGACTATAGGGACAAAAGACCTAGTTGCTAGAATTTATACAACTTTATAAGTTTAAAGATAGTGGTGACAGATGAGTTATTTATAGATGGTAGTATAAAAATGACACTGTAGCCCTGCTGGTACAGAAATCATGTGGGGGCAATGATTTCTTAGATTGATATATCTCTTATTAGACCAAGTTTGTAGTTGGAATAAAGTTAGACAAGCTTTCAAACGCAAGACATTCTTCCTCAGGTCTCTGATCACAGGGAGCCAGGCACACCTTAGTGAAAAATATCAAAGGGGGGGGGGGTGAAAAAGATGCTCGAGGTAGTAAATCCTTGCTTTATTTACAGACATAATAAACCACAATCAAACTCTTATAGAGATTAATTTAGGATAACACTTCTAAAATTGATGTTTATGTAGGATTATTTCGTGTCCAGTTTTTCTCGCTTTGTCTGATGCAAAAGTATCAAACTTTTTTTGACTACAAGAGACGCAAACCATAGCTCCTTAAGTTTTCCTGTTTAGCCTGCCCGCTCCTTGTTAAAAACTGATATCAAAGACCTAAAATGAACATACCTGTAGCCTGACTGCTGGTCATTTAGCAAATGACATCATATAAGAACTGACTTTTAAGTCCAATTATCCCTCTTCAACCAAGTAGCCTTATGTACAGCACTGCTCATTTATATGCTAATTTTTCTAAGTCAACTTCAAAGAAAATTGTTTGTTAAAAATCTTCTGTTCCAACCATCTCCTTATTTACCTGCAAATTAGGGAGATATGGGTAAAAGCTCCGTTCATTTTTTTTTTTTTTTTAGTCTATTGTCTAGGTGATCAAAGTAAGCCATTTAAGATCAAGATCAAAAAGAATGTGGCTCCCAGCAGCTGACTCTACTAACTGCCAAAGTCCACAATCTCTGTTTCAAGTAGAGTGACTTTACTATTGTATAACTTTTGATTTACAAAGAGGGGAAAGACCCTTCACAGTAGTATTTTCTTTACAAAGGTGTTAATGAAACACAGGCTTCATCCATATTATCATCGTTATTAATGAAAGAATAACCACGAATGTGCATGGCTCTTAGTGAATACATTTCAAATAATGAAATGTATCCCCATGGCATGGCTAATGCTGCCTGCTAATATGCTGGTAGTTTACATCTAACCCAGGTTTCCTTTCTTGTGTACATATACTGTCAAAATGACTTCTAAAAACAAGTATTCATGTACAATGATGTATTTACAAAAGCTAAGCACCAGGACTGTAGGTTGCCGCATCAAACTGGGACACCTCATCTCCCAGTCTTAGTGAATTATGTCAACAGCATAACACAATGTGAATAATGAACCATTATGTCAGCTTTTCTTGCCTGACATAATTCGTGAACCTAATTTCAAGAATGATTATTTGTAGAAATCCTATTTTATTTAAAAACCAAACTTTTTTTAGTTTTACTAAAAATGATTTCTTAATTAGAATCCAGCTTTTAGTGAAACAAATGCAAAAAAACCTAAAGTACAAAATTCTATTTCTGAACATGAATCCTATAATTACAAGGATAATTTAATATGGTAGTTCTCTTTCCATACTCATGATGAACAAAGATATGGGAATTGAAAGTATCTTAAAAGCCTGTAAAATAAGGATATTTTAGTAGCTGAATTATTGATGTATATTTCACTAGAATAATTTTGAAGTGTGTGCAAATGTTGCATGCTGTACCTTGATTTTAGCAAGGCTTTTGATATGGTCTCCTACGGCATTCTCACAGGCAAGCTAAGGAAGTATAGGTTGAATGAATGGACTGTAAGGTGGATAGAAAACTGGCTGGAGCATCAGTTTCAGAGTAGTAAACAATGGCTCCATGTCTAGTTGGCAATCAGTATCAAGTGGAGTGCCCCAGGGGTCGGCCTTGGCTGGCTTTGTTCAGTGTCTTCATCAACAACCTGGAAGATGGCATAGAGTGCACCCTCAGCAAGTTTGCAAATGACACCAAGCTGGGGGGAGTAGTAGATATGCTGGAGGATAGGGCTAGGATTCAGCGTGACCTAGACAAATTGGAGGATTGGGCCAAATAAATCTCATGAGGTTCAACAAGGACAAATGCAAAGTTAGGACAGAACAATCCCATGCACCAGTACAGGCTGGGGGCTGACTGGCTGGGCAGCAGCTCTGCAGAAAAGGACCTTGCAGTTACAGTGGACAATACGCTGAATATGATCCAGCAGTGTGCCCTTGTTGCCAAGAAGGCAAATGGCATATTGGGCTGCATTGGTAGGTTTGTTGCCAATAGGTCCAGGGAAGTGATTATTCCCCTCTAGTCAGCACTGGTGAGGCCACATCCGGAGTACTGTGTTCAGTTTTGGGGCCCCTGCTATAGAAAGGATGTGGACAAATTGGAGAGAGTCCAGAGAAGGGCAACAAAAATGGTTTAGGGGCTGGGGCACATGACTTACAAGGACAGGCTGAGGGAACTGGGCTTATTTAGTTTAGAGAAAAGACTGAGGGGATTTAATAGCAACCCTCAACTACTGAAGGGGGGCTCAAAAGAGGATGGACCTAGACTGTTCTCAATGGTGGCAGATGAATGAGACTGTCACTCCTTGTTCTACTTGCAGCAAGGGAAGTTTAGGTTAGATATTGGGAAGAATTTTGTCACTAGGAGCATAGTAACATACTGGAGCAGGTCCTGTTTTGAGCAGGGGGTTGGACTAGATGACCTCCTGAAGTCTCTTGCAACCCTAATCTTATCTGATTCTATGCTTACCTGAAAATATTAAGGTAGCTCTGGAGGATGGGTGTTTGCTATGATGTTGATAACCAAGGTATTCTCCTATTTGTGCCAAATTTGATTTTGGTGACTCAGCACATTTTACTCTCTCCCTTGTCAGTTGGTACTAAATAAATATCCCAGTACAGTCTTTAATGACATACGGCTGTCCTCCTCTTGAACATACCTAAAGCTGATGCCCTGGCCATCTGTTATTATTAAATGTCTGATGGCACTTGACACAAGAGAAAGTCCTGATGTCACGGCTAGATTCCATACAGGTAATTAAATCCTGTCCATCTGAATCTCCCCGTGTAGCTTTAGTTGGCTCCGATGCTCTTAATTTCCTGTGT
>NW_017729033.1:38044426-38050616 GCF_001723915.1 Gavialis gangeticus | reverse complement strand
GAAGTATAGGTTGAATGAATGGACTGTAAGGTGGATAGAAAACTGGCTGGAGCATCAGTTTCAGAGTAGTAAACAATGGCTCCATGTCTAGTTGGCAATCAGTATCAAGTGGAGTGCCCCAGGGGTCGGCCTTGGCTGGCTTTGTTCAGTGTCTTCATCAACAACCTGGAAGATGGCATAGAGTGCACCCTCAGCAAGTTTGCAAATGACACCAAGCTGGGGGGAGTAGTAGATATGCTGGAGGATAGGGCTAGGATTCAGCGTGACCTAGACAAATTGGAGGATTGGGCCAAATAAATCTCATGAGGTTCAACAAGGACAAATGCAAAGTTAGGACAGAACAATCCCATGCACCAGTACAGGCTGGGGGCTGACTGGCTGGGCAGCAGCTCTGCAGAAAAGGACCTTGCAGTTACAGTGGACAATACGCTGAATATGATCCAGCAGTGTGCCCTTGTTGCCAAGAAGGCAAATGGCATATTGGGCTGCATTGGTAGGTTTGTTGCCAATAGGTCCAGGGAAGTGATTATTCCCCTCTAGTCAGCACTGGTGAGGCCACATCCGGAGTACTGTGTTCAGTTTTGGGGCCCCTGCTATAGAAAGGATGTGGACAAATTGGAGAGAGTCCAGAGAAGGGCAACAAAAATGGTTTAGGGGCTGGGGCACATGACTTACAAGGACAGGCTGAGGGAACTGGGCTTATTTAGTTTAGAGAAAAGACTGAGGGGATTTAATAGCAACCCTCAACTACTGAAGGGGGGCTCAAAAGAGGATGGACCTAGACTGTTCTCAATGGTGGCAGATGAATGAGACTGTCACTCCTTGTTCTACTTGCAGCAAGGGAAGTTTAGGTTAGATATTGGGAAGAATTTTGTCACTAGGAGCATAGTAACATACTGGAGCAGGTCCTGTTTTGAGCAGGGGGTTGGACTAGATGACCTCCTGAAGTCTCTTGCAACCCTAATCTTATCTGATTCTATGCTTACCTGAAAATATTAAGGTAGCTCTGGAGGATGGGTGTTTGCTATGATGTTGATAACCAAGGTATTCTCCTATTTGTGCCAAATTTGATTTTGGTGACTCAGCACATTTTACTCTCTCCCTTGTCAGTTGGTACTAAATAAATATCCCAGTACAGTCTTTAATGACATACGGCTGTCCTCCTCTTGAACATACCTAAAGCTGATGCCCTGGCCATCTGTTATTATTAAATGTCTGATGGCACTTGACACAAGAGAAAGTCCTGATGTCACGGCTAGATTCCATACAGGTAATTAAATCCTGTCCATCTGAATCTCCCCGTGTAGCTTTAGTTGGCTCCGATGCTCTTAATTTCCTGTGTTAAAATGTTCCACAGTGCTGCAGTGACATCGTTAAATAGTTGTCAGGTTTCACCTCGACAATGTGTGAAATGATTCCTACCTCTCATATTTGGAGACCAGTGTTACCTAGGGATATGTGCAAGCAGCTCCTGTTAACGTTGGTATGAGCTGTAGACATCCCTCCAGGATCTGAATGAAAGGCAGAATAGAAATGAAAAGCTATAATGGCCATCATTTACTTTTTGCAACTTTTACTCTTTTAAAAAATACTGCTCTCAGGAAATGTGTACCTCCCTGCCCTCTATTACTTGTGTGCGAAAGAAAAGTTAATGGTGACATTATATATAAACTTTGTTTGGACCTGAACCAAAATCCAGGTTCTGAATACACCGGAACTTCTAAGAAAATTAAAAACTAGTTCTAAGCTTCTCTCTGATCCCCCTTTACAATGAACCAAACACCAAAATTATAGGTCTGTGTCCCGTAGACTTAAGGAACATTCAGTTCCCAGCCAGAGTGTTGCATCTAGAAACTATTACAATCCACAAAGGTAGTCTCTGATATTATAGGCAGCATTCAAATAATGCTGATGGTGAGATGAGGGAAAGTGAGCAGGCACTGCAGTTCCTTGCATTTTTTATGCTTAGGACCTCTTATTGACTACTAAAAACCAGACTGATTGAAAGGTAATTAAACATTTAAGAACAAACTCAATTACAACCCTCAAAAAGATTTTGTGTTGTTAACCATGATTTTTCCCCCTTTGTCTTTGGACAGACACCAAGTTTTCACCAGTATACTCGGTTACTGGTCTAATTTAGGCCCCTCCTGTACATTACATGTATTATGCAGCCAACTGGTTAATTATGAAATAAATTTAGAGTGGCCACACATGCAGAGTAACTTATCACTCCATAAAAATGTTCATCCAGCTATAAAAGGAGTCAACCAACTACAAAGTTAGTGCTTGAAAATGTATAACAACTTTTATAGCTAGTTTCTAGCCAGCTTTATTTTGAACATGTAGCAGGTTCCTTGCTTGTACCCTGGGTACAGTTGCCTGGAAAAAAAAAATGGGGATAAAATACCACTGACGTAAGTGGTATATGTCTACAGCTGTTCCAGGGCAGTGGTTTGCTATATGCTAGCAGTGCCTGCTCACCTTCCCCTGTTTCACCATCAGCATTATTTGAATGCTGCCTATAATATCAGAGACTACCTTTGTGGCTTGTAATAGTTTCTAGATACAACACTCTGGCTGGGAACTGAACCAAACTTTCCTTAAGTCCAATGGGATACAGCCCTATAATTTTGGTGTTTGGCTTATCCTCCCCTACAGTCTTATGACAAAGTCTCTCTCAATAGAGAGAGAGATCTCTCTAGATCTCTAGAGAGAGAAATAAATAAGAATATGATGAGAAACAATGTCAGGCCAGCTTTATGTTAATGACGAATGCAAGTTGGCAAGAGAAGAAATTGGTGCCCCATTTGGGATTAAAGTGGCTTGAACAAACACACCTTTAACTGATCAAGAGGCTGCAGAAAGCTGTTCTGACTAAATCATTGGTCTCAGATTTAAAAAAAAAAAAAAAAAAAGGCTCTCTGCCAAGAAAGAAGATCTGTACAAGTTTTTTTCTAGTCTCAGTTTCACCAAATGAGAACAATTTAGGGTCTAATCCTGACCCAGGATCTGCTCAGCCTTTAGGATTTGTCCTCAGAACCTAATGAAGGAAAGCAAAACCAAGCTCTTGGTTTATCAGCATGTTCCTTGCTTACAAAAATAAATGGTGAGGCATAAAAATGTGCTGTAGGATACTGCAGCAATATAAGTCCAGCTTCAAAGGCAAGAAGCTTTAATTCCTTCTTTAGTCAATTCAAGCAAATGTATTCATCTGAATTGTTTCCATTCTCCTGCAGTTAACTGACACAACTCCCAGTCTGACCAATGGGACATTTTCATATTAAGGGCTCCTAGACCAGACCATCAAATGTCATTTGAGTGTATGAGACACCTAGGTGCATATGATAGTTAAAAGAATTGGAGATGAGACTTCAGCACAAATAAGGTAAAGATGCCAAGGCAATACTTTTATTAAGTGTAAATAAGTGTTTAAGAGCCAGAGCATACAATATTTTGGGACAGATGAGTGAGGGACGAGGAGTAAGCATATTGAATTCTTATCCAAATGTAAAAAGAAAATATTAAATGGTAATACTGATGTTAAGACAAACTATTCTAAACTAATAAAAAGCTTAGTACTTCTGCCTGTTTGTCTGTCATGCTGGGGGCCAACTATGCATTCACCTTGGAGAGGGCAAGTGGCAATTGGCTGCATGGGCCCTGCCCCCTCAGGCAGGGAGCTGGAGGTAGAGGGAGAACCTTAGGCTTTAAAACTGTTTTGATTTGCCCTAGCTCCTGTCACAGCTGATAGGAGCCAGGGGCAGTAAGACCCAGAGACAGCCTAAAGTTACCCAGCTCCTCCCTTCTTCTCTTCTTAAAAATGGGCACCATGTTGGCCTTTTTCCAGTCCTCAGGGACCTCACCAGAGCACCATGAGAGCTCAAACAGCTGTGCCAGTGGCACAGCAATGACACTGGCCAAGTCCTTCAGCACCCGTGGATGGAGGTCATCCAGGCTGGCTGACTTGTACCCATCTAGCCCTTGGGTAGGTGTTGGGGGTTCATGGGCGGGTGTGGGTATGGGTGGATGTGGGGTTTGTGTGGGGGGATATGGGGTTTGTGGGTGGGTTTGTGGGGGGCTTGAGCAGGGACCACCACGCACCTGCCCCCCCACCTACCTCATGCAGCACTGGCAGCAATGCCAGCCAGCTGGGTTGTCAAGGCGGTGGCCTGGCTGCAGGCATAGCCCTCAGCAGCACAGTGCTGCCTCACCCAGGGTGTGTACATGCTGAACACCCTGACCCTGACCAGTCCACTAGCACACAGCTTTGGACATGACTGGGAAAGCCCCATGCGCTAGTGGGGTGGGCTGGACCCCCAAGCTGGCTCAGATCCGTTCAGCACAGTGCCCATATCGGGCAGTGCCATGCTACCATGAGCTGTACCTGCAGCCAGGCCCTGATAGCCTAGCTGGCTGCTGCTGCCAGTGCCACAGGGGGTGTGAGAACTTGCATGTGGTGGCCCCCCTCAAGCCCCCCAACAAATCCCACACCCACGCACCCCACAGCCACCCACACACACCACATCCATAACACCCCCCAACACCACCACCCACATGTCCCTGCTAACTTACCTGGGACAGCGTGTAGGTCTGGGTCATGCCCCACCCCTGTTTGCCCCACACACTGAGGTAGCAGGGGCACCATAGAGATGCTCTGGCTAGATACAAGTGCATCTCTCTGGAAGACCCCCCCCACCTCCAGTTGCCTCAGAGCATGTTTGTGGACTGTGTCCTGCCCCGTTTTTTTTTTCCACAACTTTTTATTTTTGATACCTGGATTTACATTTTTCTGTTCCAAGCGTGTCTCTTGTGGCATCTCAAGCTGCTTTGAGACACCACAGCAGACATTTGCATGCTCATCTGGATGTGTCCTAGGTGTGTTTAGTTCTGTTTCTCCTGGCCTAAATTTTTTAAGCACCACTTTCTGCTTACCTAAACTCCCCTTCATCATATGGATATAGTACTATTCTTTATTCTCTGCCCAAACTTTCTGGACAATTTGTAGTAATTTTGTGTACTTATCAATTCTGTTGGTTAATTCTGAAAAATTATTGTATCAGGGACTACCTCAGGATATATGGGGTCCAGAACAAGGCCTACAGCATGTTATTTACCTGACAAGAGACGATGGAGAGTTATTAACCTTATTGACTACTCTAACAGGGAAATGGTATGCTAAGAAGTCTGAGTGCAGCTAGTAGAAGTTAATAGCTTTACCACTTTGTCTGCAGGTAGGGGAAAATATATGGGCCAGAAAATTCCCAAATGGGACAAAGAGACAGAGGTGATGAAGCAGGAAGACCCAGAACTAAGCAGAAAACACCTAGAGGCACCCAGGAAATTATGGTCTTTTTTTAAAGCAAACAGCTGAGTATAATTTTAACTTTAGCCTTCTTTCTTTGACCTGGTCTGGCTGCAATCTGAAGCAGATAGTTGCTGTGTGATTCTGATGAAAAGCTTTTAGCTTAGGTAAAATGTTCCTCATTGATCCAGAAAACCCTGCTGAGTCCCAAGACCAGGGATCAGCAACCCCAGGCACATGTGCTGAGCACGGCACATGAGGCCATTTTGCTCAGCACACCACTGCTGACCTGGGCTCTAGGCAGCTGCTGCCAGCCACAAAACTTGGGCTGCTCCCAGGAGGCAGCAGGGCAGCTGCAAGCCTTTCTGCAAGAAGACCAGGCTCTGTGGTTGGCAGCAGCTACCCAGAGCCTAGGCTGGCTGCAGCCAGGAGGCTGCAAACATCTACTCTGGGCTCTGACATTAGCTCCATACCAGTAGGTGCGCGCGCGCCTTGAAGCAGATGGTAGGGGAGTGGCCTGAGGCAGTGCAACCCTGGCCTCTCCCCAGCTGCCAGCACAGAGCTGATGATGGGGCTCCACAGCTCAACGCAGCTGTTTGTAGCCAGCCTGGGCTCTGGACAGCTGCAGCAGGCAGGAGGCAGGCTGCAAACAGCTGCGCTGGGCTCCACAGCCCTGGCATCAGCTCCATGCTGGCGGCGACTGCTCGTGCACCTCAGAGAGGACAGCATGAAGGCTGTGCTGCCTCAGGCCCTATCCCCACCATCTGCTCCGAGGCGCACGTGCACCCACTGGTATGGAGCTGATGCCAAAGCCCAGAGCAGCTGTTTGCTGCCTCCCGGCTGCAGCCAGCCCAGGCTCTAGTAGCTGTTGCCAACCGCGGAGCC
>NW_017729033.1:38032994-38039426 GCF_001723915.1 Gavialis gangeticus | reverse complement strand
CCACTGGTATGGAGCTGATGCCAAAGCCCAGAGCAGCTGTTTGCTGCCTCCCAGCTGCAGCCAGCCCAGGCTCTAGTAGCTGTTGCCAACCGCAGAGCCGAGGCTGCTTGCAGAAGGGCTTGCAGCTGAGCCTGCCTGACTCCCACCCATTCTGAGCCCAGCCCTGGCCCAGCTCCCCTACCGGAATGACACTGGCACTGCTTCTTGCCAGGAGCACAGCACCTTTTGTGGGCTTAGCTGTACAGGGTGGGTGGGTGGTTGGACTGATGGGCAGGCTCCAGGCTGGGGCCTCAGCCAGCTGTGCTGCAGCCCAGGAGCTGTCTCCCCAGGGAGGTACTGGGGCTCTGGCCAGACCAGGGCATTGTTGGGTCAAACTTTGTCCAGTGGCCTAGGAGCCTGGCTCTGTGTGCCTGCACATCTGGTTTTGTGTCTTTGTCTGCCTCTGTCTGGTTCTGTGTCTGTGTGCACACGTCTGGTTCCAGATGTGTGTGTGCATGTGTCTGTTCTGAGTGTCTTCTGGTTCTCTGTGTTTGTGCACATGGTTCTCTGTGTGCATGTGTCTGGTTCTTTCTCTCTCTGCTTTCTCTTATTTGTCTCTTTTTTTTTCTCTCTCTCTCTCTCATTGCAACATGCTCAACAAAAAAGGAATACACAACAACAAAGGCAACATTTATGATTATTAAATATACTAATATGCAGTGCGTCCTGCCATGTACGCCCCGCCCCCCCTCGCCATTTTGATTTTCTGGCCTGGCAGCACTCCAGCACCTTCCAAGGTGGACATTGTGGGTTTTTTGGTGTTCTGGCCAAAAAACATTGCCTACCCCTGCCCTAGAGTATTCCAGAAAGTTGCACCTTCAGGAGGATGATGGCAAATGTTTCTGAGCTGCTGGAAAAATTTGGGAGCAACAACACTAGTTTTGGGCTTGAGGTCTTTGAACTGTGGGGTTCCCATATTGCAAAGGGGTGTCAGAAAATAGGTCTGAACTCAAAATGAGTATTGAGAGGCCTAAAGCCTGGTTAATACCTAACTGGTGCCCAGGACCAGGATGCTAAGCATATCTGGGATTAGTATCTAATGTTAGGCAAGTGTTAAATAGGAGGAGCTGGACTAGATAAGTCAGTTGCTGGAAGTGTTCTTCTACAAGTTAAATGGCTGCAGCTCAGTAGTGGTTACAATGAGTGGAGTTTTGTATTTATGTCTTGGCAAAAAAATGCTTAATTCTGTAAACTACCTCAGTATTTGTGCAATCCATTGCGTGAATCAACACATGAAAATATTCTGGGAAGTGCATATGCATACAACTTCAAATCTAAGGTGACTAAATCCTTTCATGCAATGAAGACAACTTGTTTCTATATTCCCTTTCTCAGGATGTCAAAGATCTGTTTTTCCAAAGGATTTGAACAACTTGACTTGCACCCTAGGGGAATTTCTAGATGCTTTGTGGTTGACTAATGAATCAGAAAGTTTATTGCTAAGGACTGGGGAATGCTTGACCTCATTTCTGTGAACACTGTATACAAGTAAAAGATTTTCTTTTAGTGCCTCCTAGATCTCTATTGTGTATACAATTATGAAATGGGAATTCAGTCAATCAGTAGTTTGTGATTATTTGCGTTTTTTTAGTTTGGGGAATATATGGAAATAATTAGCTTTCTAGAGACTTAACAGAAGAATTAAGAGCCCTTTTATGAGTAAATGATTTGAATGAATTTTCGGTAAAAGCGTAAGAGGAATCTAGAACCAAATGCATCTTGATCAAGTAATATCAAATACATGTCTTTGTCAAAAGTACTACTAACCACTGGTCTAAATAAGTAGGTATCAACAGAGTTTGGATGAAAAACAAGATTTACCAAATTAGTGATATTCCGAGAGTCATAACTAGGGACCTACTGAATTCACGGTGGAAGTGGGCTGTGCAGCACCTCCTTGAATTTGCAGGTTCCCCGCTGTGCTCCCCCTTCTCCCCACACACACTGATTGGCAGACGGCATCGCTTGCTCCTAATCAGTAGGGAGGTGAAAACCATGGTTCTAAATATGGTGCATTTTTGCTTCCTTGCTTTCCTGCAACAAGCAGCAGGGCCTCAGGTAATCAGCAATGGGGGAAGCATGTGTGGGAACTTTCAAGATTAAAGGTGCTGCTGCACAGCTCACTTCCACTGTGACTTCAGTAGGTCCCTAGTTATAATGCAAGCAGTGCCTGATCCTGCCTTCACTCCACTGACATCTACAGATGTGCCACAGTAGAACTACTGCAAAATCCATGCATAACTAAAATTGAATACTGACAGTAACATGGCATTGTAGAGGTACCAGGGTTTGCATGCACGGTGCTCACACATAGCAGAACATCATTGCTATGTGGATTTTCAGTCATAAGCTGTTCACAAAAAAATTGCATTGGAAGGCCCTAAGGTAAATCCTTACTCTTACAAAAATCACTACCGATTCTTAATGCACAGACGTGAGCGCACACACCCTTTGGCTCTTAAGATCCACACCAAAAAGTTAACTTGTAATACTCTTAACTGAACTAAGCTTACTTACTCTACTAAGCATGATGGATTATATTGACCCTGCCAGAATGTGAATAAGCTATTTTAGACTTTTCATATTTGCTACTTAAGCCAGCACCCCCCAAAATACATAAAAATCAGCAGGAATGTCATCGATTGCCTTTACTGACAAGCACCAGCCAAGCCATGTCACAGTCTTATTCAACACAAAGAAAAAATCCCTGAACCTTCTGATCTAAAACTGAGGAGGTGATGTTAGGCTCCCACAACCATAAAACACTCTTCAAGGTGCTGAGTACCTGGAGCTACTATTGATTTTAATTTAAATAAGAGGACTGATTTTAGAGTCTGATATGGTTTTAGCTATGTTTCCTGCTTCCTCCCTCCCCATCTAAAAATTGTCCCTAAACTATCTGGAATCTCTTCTTTCCTTCCTGCTGAGAACATGACAACATAACATTTCCTAATCTTTGTCATATGCTGGTGTATTTTATAAAAAGCAATTTTTTTTCAAAGTAGAATTCAGAGAAACCACACACTACATCTCTTTCACTCGCTTGCTCGCTCTCCTTCTTGACCTTACTTGGTCTATTCGTTTGAAAAGCCAACAGTTATTTTCACTTCAGCTACAATTTGTAAGACTTCAGTCAAATATGACTTTTTTTATATTCTATTACATTTCATGTGGCTTATGCAGAATTAAATTTCCTACAGCTGTAGGACACTAGGACCATTGCTGGGGTTGTTTTCATTATTTTTTGTTGGGGTTTTTTTTCGTACTGACAGATTTCTGAAAGTGGTATAAATCAGACTAAATTTTGAACCATTTCCTCCCTTCTTGCTGAGCCAAAATCCCATTAAAGTTAACTTTGAGATTTGGCCCCATAACTACATGAGTGTAAAAAGGCTGTAATTTATAAGGCCATATCCAGTCTGTCTATTATACCTCTGGAAAAAATTGCAAAAATATATTAAAAGACACGACTTTTACTTGTCAAGTTCCTAAAAAGAGTTGAGTAATTTCAGGTAGGAGACCTGATAGTTACATAAGTACTCATACAATTCTACGAACAGACCTGGGCCAATACCTCTAAACATTTTCCTTAGAGTATTCACTTAAATAAAACAGTGAATTTATTTTGGGTGTGTTTGTGCCCCTTTTCTGCTTGCTTGTTGGGAACTTTCTACCATGACTTTACAGGTAGGAAGGGTAACTACTGCCTTCCAAATATTTGAGAATAATGACAGTATTCAGAATGAATTTTAACTGGTACCCTTCAATATTCACTGGAAGCCACATTCAGTAAGTGACTGGAAGTCACAGCGTATTGAAATAGATGGCCAATCGAAACTAATAGAACTTAAATTAGCAAACACTCCCTGTACAAACAAGCTACAGATGGAAAATTGGAGAGACGCTATTCAGAGAATAATGTCAAATAATAATTTCAAGGTTAGTTTTTCATGCAGGGACAGGGCTGGGCTGGTGCTTGTGTGGGCAACACCAGCCAAGCCCCCCCACCTCCCCCAGGCTGACAGTGGGGGAGGGTGGGGGAAGAGGAGGGGGAAGCCAGCACAGAGTGGCCAGCTGCTTTTGAATGGCCAGAGCTGGGGGTGGGCAGCAGGGTGCAACAGAGTCCCACCTTGCCTCATTGGTCCTGCCCAGATCCCCTCCCCCCTGTACCCTGCCAAGGTAGCTGGGGGGGCCCAATGAAGTGAGGGCGGCTCCTTTCCCCATCCCCCATCCAGGCCTCTTGACAGTGGCAGCATCATGGAGCTGCTGGCTGCTGTTGAATGGTAGCCAGAGCTGGGCAGGGGGAGTGACAGGGTGGAACAGAGCCCCCATGCCTCATGGGCCCACCCTGGCTCCCTCCAGTGCCCCAGCTGGGGTAGCTGATGGGGGACATGTGGTGAGGGGGCTTCATTTCATCCTCCCCTGGTTCTGGCTATTCAAAAGCACCTGGCAACTCTGTGCTGGCTTCTCCCTTCCCTTTTCCCTCCCTCCTCCACTGACAGCCTGGCCGGGGGGGGGGAGGCAGGGGGAGGGGCTGGGCTGGTATTGCCCACACAAGCACCAACCCAGCCCTGTCCCTGCATGAAAAATTAACCCTGGAGGGAACACAAGTGCCCTAAGACACTCTGCTTTAAAACACCTTCATCTAATATTCATTTGACCAGGGTTAATTTTTCATGAGATCAACCATTTTAAAAGCACTCTGTTAAGTGCTCGTGGCACTCAGGTGAAGTACCTGAAGATTGGAACAAGGCTAATGTGGTTCCCATCTTTAAGAAAGGGAAGAAACTAGATCCAGAGAACTACAGGCTTATCAGCTTGACCTCAATTCCTGGTAAGATTCTGGAAAAAAAATATCAGAGAGACCATTCTTGACAAGCTGGCTGATGGCAACATTGGGACAGCCAGCACGGGTTTGTTGTGGGTAGATCTTGCCTGACCAATCTCACCTCCATCTATGACCAGGTGACACATCACCTGGACAAGGGAGAAGTGATTTACATCATATATCTGGACTCTAAAAAAGCCTTTGATCTGGTGTCTCATGACCTCCTCATGGAAAAATTGGCCAACTGTGGCCTTGACTACATTACAGTTCAATGGCTTGGGAATTGGCTCTGAAGTCAGACCCAGAGAGTAGTAGTCAATGACAGTGAATCATCATGGTACTCCGTGACCAGTGGTATCCCCCAAGCCGCTGTCTTTGGATTGTTTCTCTTTAATGTCTTTATCAACAATGTGGATACTGGTGTCAGAAGTGGACTGGCCAAGTTCGCCAATGACACTAAACTTTGGGTAGATTGTTCACACCTGAGGATAGGCTGGTGATCCAGGCTGACCTTGATAGGCTTAGAAAGTGTGCGGATAAAAACCCGATGACATTCAATATGGAAAAATGCAAGGTACTCCACCTCAGGGAAAAAAAACCCTGCATCATGCTTATAGGCTTGGCAGTGCTACGTTTGCTAGCACCATGGCAGAAAAGGACTTGGGGGTCATGATTGACCACAAGATGAACATGAGCCACCAATGCAATGTTGCAGCTGGTAAACTGAACAAAACCCCGGCTTGCATCTATAGATGCTTCTCAAGCAAATCTCAGGATGTCATCCCCCACTGTACTTGGCCTTGGTGAGACCACAGCAGGAGTACTGCATCCAATTCTGGGCTCCACAATTCAAGAGGGATGTGGAGAAGATTGAGAGAGTCCAGAGGAGAGCCACCTGCATGATCAGAGGACAAGAGAATAGGCCTTATGAAGGGAGGCTGAGAGCCATGGGACTCTTCAGCCTGGAAAAATGCAGGCTCAAGGGTGACCTGGTGGCAGCCTATAAGTATATAAGAGGTGTGTATCAAGGTCTGGGGGAATGCCTGTTCACCAGACCGCCCCAAGGGATGAGAAGTTCCAATGGTCACAAACTCCTCCAAGACTGTTTTAGGCTGGATGTGCCCGTCTGGTCTTGAACAACTGGGCACACGCCACACATGTTCGAGGGTGTTCATCTGTCCATCCCCGCTGTCCTGCCAAGTAGATGTCTCTCTCCCGAGTAGTCTTCTCCCCAATCTCTCCTGCCACGACTTTGGATCTCATTCTAGTGGTGGGGTGACCGACTGCCAGGGTCCTCTCAACTATTGGACAGTTGTATGGAGGTCTTCTGCGAGGCTCCACCTCCCCTCTACCTCGCCCTCACACCTTGCCTTGATGGGCTCGTGATGTCCTTCAGCCGGCTTCCCCAACTGTTGGGGCTCTGCGGAAGCTCGTGGGGATGGTTTTATCCACCTGCTGGGCCTGGCCCTGCCTCGGCCCACAGTGCCAAACCCCTGCCTTGCCTCCCCAAGATGGGAACCCCTTTTAGGCCTAGCAACACTTGGGCTTTAAATGCCATACATCAC
>NW_017729033.1:38018945-38027994 GCF_001723915.1 Gavialis gangeticus | reverse complement strand
GGCCTGGCCCTGCCTCGGCCCACAGTGCCAAACCCCTGCCTTGCCTCCCCAAGATGGGAACCCCTTTTAGGCCTAGCAACACTTGGGCTTTAGATGCCATACATCACAACCCCTCCAAAAGTGGGAAACACAAGAAAAGTTATCAACAACAACAAAAATATGAGGATACGCAAAGGGAGGGGCCCTTTGCCCTCTGCCCACCTACAGTCACAGTCTGCCTACCACCGCCAGGCTCTAGATGCCCAAGATCCCTAGTTGGCTATAAACTGGGTCTGGGCTAGACCACAAGCTGTAGCGCTCTCCTTCTCCTCACACTTTGCTTCACCTGTGGGCTCGCTGGAACTGTGGAGGCCCTTCTTGGTACACCTCCCCTCTCTCCCTCGTTGGGCAGCTCTATGCCATGGGGCCCAGCTTCTGGAACCCCCTGCACTGTTTATACCCTTCAACCCCCACCTGGGGTGTCTCTTCGAGCCCTCCGGAGGCCACAGCTATCCCACATGGTCTGGCATCTTGGTGGCTGTTGCTCCCTCCAGCTCCTCGGTAGTAGCCCTCAGTGTCACGCTCCTTCCGCTCTTCCTGGTCTTCACAGTCGGGTCCTTGATCTGGGCGAGGGGCAGCAGCTTCCTCACTCCCTGCGCTGCTGATGGCAGCGCTATTCCCATGGCGGTCTTCGCGGCGTCCACATGTGTTGGGAGAGGCAGCTCCCCACCCTTTTCCCCCTCATAGGGGTTCTGGGAGTATCCTCCCTGCTGAGGTCCCTGCGGGTCTCTCCCCTGCTTCCTCGCTAATGGCTCCTTTTATACCCACCGGCCGGCTTCTGCCGCTGGCGTTACCCGCTGGCCACAGCTGTATACAGTCGTATACAGCCCCGGCTAACGAGCTGCTCGGGTCCCACCTCTGTTTCCGTCTTTGCCACAGATCCTGCTGCAGGTAAGAAGTTTTGTGTTTCTTTTCTTTTACTTTCATTTTCCTGGGCGGGTTCCTGGCCCCAGGGTTCCTCCCTGGCTCCTCGGGGTCTTCCTCCCTGTCTCTCCCCATGACACTGGACATAAGAAAAAACTTCTTTACTGTTCAAGCCCCCAAGGCCTGGAATGGACTCCCTCCAGAGGTGGTGCAAGCCCTCTTTTAAGAAATGTTTGGACACTTGTCTTGCTGGGATCCTTTTACCCTAGCTGACTTCCTGCCCCTGGGGCAGGGGGCTGGACTTGATGATCTTTCGAGGTCCCTTCCTGCCATAATGTCTATGAAATCTATGAAGTCGCAGCTCTTGAGCACTTTTAGGGGCCCGACTGCATGAAAACTGTCACTTGTGTAAGCACCCTCAATTGTTGTGACTAACTCTGAATATTCATGGAGTCATGTTTCTGTGGTTTACCTGGAGATAAACTGGAATGTTTGTTTTAATGAAAAGTACTGCTGCAGATGCACGACAAGCAGATCCAAGGAGGTGATACTTCCCCTTTATGCAGCATTAGTCATACTGCAGCTGGAGTACTGCATCCAGTTTTGGGTGCTGTATGTCAAGAAGGATGTTGATAGACTCAAGAGGGTCCAGAGGAGGGCCACTTGGATGGTTAGGGGTTTACAGGACATTCCCTATGAGGAGAGACTGAGGGACCTGGGCCTCTTAAGCCTCTGCAAGAGAAGGCTGAGAGGTGATCTTGTGGCCACCTACAAATTCATTAGAGGGATGCAGCAAGGGATCAGAGATGCTCTGTTCACCAGGGCACCTCTTGGGGTAACAAAGAACAATGGTCACAAACTGACAGAGAGCAGATTTAGGCTGGACATCAGGAAAAACTTCTTCATGGTGAGGGTGGCCAGAATTTGGAATGGGCTTCCAAGGGAGGTGGTGCTCTCCCCTACCTTGTGGGTCTTTAAGAGAAGGCTGGATAGGCATCTGGCTGGGGTCATCTGACCCCAGCACTCTTTCCTGCCTAGGCAGGGGGTCGGACTTGATGATCTGTTGAGGTCCCTTCCGACCCTAGCATCTATGAATCTATGTCAACAACCACTACAGAAATCAGAGTCCTCTACCTCTCAGTTGCCAAAGGATAGCGAATGAACTTCCTAGGTGGATAAGGGTTTAAAGCACTGAGTTAACAGGAACATAGTTGCAACAGACACGATTCAAGATGTCCTAAAGGAATTCAGCAAAAATTTTAGAGAAGGACTTGGTGTGTACAAAAGTCTGCCTGTTCCTTTTAGATCCAGGCAGGGTACTGAAACACATGAAGCCCCATCTTGTTACATTGACCCTCCACCCAAAGATCAACACTGAGATCAATTGTCTAGTAGAACAAGGTGTTCTTGAAACTACAGGACCTGTGTGCTACAAGATTCAAGACTTCTAATGGCAAAACACTCTCCAGACATGTTGACCAGATGGGAGGTAGAGTTCCAGACAATGTGCCATCTAGAGATCCAAAAAACATTGTACTTCCAAGCTGGACAAGTCCATCAGCTGTTGTTCATTATTCACATTGTGTTAAAATCTAGGTAATGCCAAACTCAGTTTCGAGCCATAGAACACAAAAATGTGTCTATAAATTATATAATGTTCAAGTAATGGTAATTTTAATAACAGTCGGTGGTTCATTCAAACTACATGTTTTGGTGTAAGTATATACACTGTGCCAATACTCGAATACAGTAGTGGATTACAATTTGTTTTAATTCCCATAACGTGTCAGACACAGATAGTTATATTTTATAAGCTTCAATATGTTTGACTGATGTCAGTATGTTTTGACTGAATTTACTACTGATTAGAGTTGATCAGCCCTTTGAACAACAAGAAATTATATTTCATTCGTTTTATTACCATGATTGGCACTTTGTTTATGTACCATAGCACCAATGGTAATTATCTGAGCTAATTGATTTCTAATGAGGATATATTAATTACATAGATGCAAGGCAATTCAGACATGTTCACACTGTTAAAACCAGCAAACATGCGATTATGAAAAGGAAACAACCAGACCTTGATCCAGCTCTAGCAAGCTGTCTTTATTTTTGAGACTGGTCTGATTCAAATAAATGGGACTCTATTTGTGAGAGGTCTGTAGAACTATATCTTTTATTTTTTTTACTTTAATGGTCTCTTTAATTGTCTTTATTTCTCCAAAGAGAGCTGATTTTGATTTACATTCAAATTTGTGCAGGCAGTTGGACAAGATTTGGGGTCAACAACCTATGGCCTGCAGACCTGGGGCTTTGGCTCAGGGAGAAGCATTAGCCACTGGCTGTAGGGTCCTAGTGCCAGTCTCTATGCTTCTGATTTAAGGCAGGTCATCCTGACCTGCAGCTGGAAAAGGCTGTCTACCATTAGACTAGGTGACCACTGAGGTCCCTTCCAACCCTATGGTTCTAGATTCATGTTGTACAGCAGCTGTCATTCTAATTATAGTTTTAAATATGCTGGAATGAGAAGAAGCCAATACAATGGAATATAAAAGAAACAAAAATTAAAAGCAACTAAATGCTATATAAAAATGCTCACTTTTTTTCCTTTTGCTCTTAGTTTTTTATTTTATCAAGGTACCAGTTTTATGGTATTTGATGCTAACCCCCCCCCAAATCTCGGCTATCTGCCTCACTTTCCAGCCTCAAGCTCCCAGGTTTCTCTCTTTCCTGGCTGTCTCCTCCTTTCCGCCAGGCTTTTTTTTCCTCCCTCCCATGCACCAATGACCTCAAGTAACCCTGGGGCCACTTGATCTTAAGTAAACCCAAGTCTCAATTTCTCAGTCAGCTTCTTTCTAGTCTACCAGTTCTAATCCTAGTTTTGGCAACTTTCACTCCCTACACTTTAACTCTCTCTCTCCCTCCCACCTTAACCTTCTCCCAGGTACCCTAAGCACACACATACATACTGTACCATCCAGGTTAGGAACATGTATGTATGTAATTGACTTTTGTCTCATTTTAGTGTGTATGTGCTTGAATTAGTGATAGATATGCATGTGCCTAGGCTGGGAGTGTATGTATGCACCTAATTGATTTGTGTATTTTTATATGTGCAATTGTGTCACACACCCTCCCATCTAACAGCACAATATTGAATTGGCCTGACCCCACAGGGGAACAGTTAAAAGTCAGAGTAATTCATTAAAGTACTAAAAGACCTACAGTCACCAAAAGAGTTAACTAACTTGTAGCCAGGAACAGACAGCTGATGTTGAAAACTCTCAGTTCTTTCCCTATATAATGACTCCCAAGACAGCTGCATAATAGCTGAAAAGCTTATACAGCCCTAACAGCTAAAGCATATTCAACTGCTTTGTAGGAATGGTGCAGAGCACAGTCTGACTGCTATATAGTCAAAGTATGCTCAGTGACCATGGCATTCCCAGGAAAAAGCAGCCTCCTGAACAAGTCTTTACTGAGCATATGCAAAATTTGGGCAAATTTTCATGACGGGAGGACACCTTGCAAACGCACAGATTCCCTTTCTCCTTTGCTTTATTTCAAATTCTGGCTCCAAAGCATGGAGTAGATTTAGCTGGTAAGGGAAAAATTATTTAAATTTTTTAACATGGGCCATTTTTTTTCTAATCTCATGGTTGGAAATGGATGAAATATTTCTGCTGAAAACTTTCCAACAAAGAACACCCTTTCAGTCCAAGACAGATGCTCAACATGGAAAACTTCAGACCAACTTTTAAGGAGAGAATGGTGATTAGCCGTGTTAGTCGAGGCAAGCAGAAGGCAAGGTAGATTTGCACCTTTTATACGCTAACTAAATCAGAGATGTATAGTATAAACTTTTGCAAGTTCAAGCTTACTTCATCAGATGCTATGACAGCTATACAGATACTGTGACAGCATCTGATGAAGTGAGCTTAGGCTCAAAAAAGCTTATGCCATACATTTCTAATTTAATAAGGTGCAAACTTTATTAGGAGCAGAAAATAGGATTTAATAATAGGAATGGTGGAGCAAAATTAATTATAGATGATTCTACCAGCACTACCTAAATTAGATGGAGAGACAGACAGACAGATAATCATGTTAGATGAACTTTATGAAAACTTGACTTGCAGTTTTAATACGTTGGACAATTCCAGAATTATCACTGGCTGGGGCCTCCTACTGTGGCCTCCCTTTTCTGTAATAGTCCTTAATGACATAATCCCACGGTATTTTTTTTTCGCAGGATGTCTGTCTCATTCAGTACAGAATGGAAAGTATCTGCTGAATTAGTTCATTGATATATTTTCCTTCTTCACTCTTCAATGTGTGTGGGCCCCATATATCCCTTACTGTACACTATTGAAATCTTGCTCTGAAGACAAACGTATTAATTTCCCTATGGGTTTTCCTAGTGTGCTTCTTGCTATAGTGTCTCAATGCTTCAGAATTGTGACCTTAAAGGAGTGGTATTATCCTTTTTATTGTAGATGGCAAACTGAGGCTGAGCGCCAAATCGAGAGAGGATTTAGGACTCCCTGAAGTCCCCTTTCTCACTCACCACACACTTTCAGTGGTTAGGGCACTAGTAAGGAGTGTGGGAGACCGCTGTTCAAGGACTTGTCTGAAATAGTGTACACCCTCCAAATGCTACAGCAATTGAGGGAGCAGTACTAGAGGTTGGTCTCCTTCACTAAAAAGTTTGAACAGGTTTAATTTTTGCCCTGAATGAAATGTCCAGTGGGGAAAAATATACATGATCATGATAATGCAAGTTAAATCATATCAGAAAATGTTATTTCAATTAGAGACAAGTATGTAACAGAAGCATATTTATTTCAGGAAAAATTTATTTTAGAAAAATAATGGCGAAAAAAGGATTTCAATAAAGTTAAAATGGAATGTTTCAAATTTCTACTCTGAAATGCCTTTTTGCTTAATTTTTAAAAATGTTTGTATATATTATTATATAAGAGAAACAGACTTTGACTGGCCCCAAATCATTTTTTCCCAGCATTTCAATTTCAGAACATTTCCATGTATTTGTCTTTGGGATTTTTACATTAAAAAAATGACAAACAGTCCAAATGGGGGATATTTGTGAAACAAAAATGCAGTGCTTTATCACCTCTTGTCCTAATGGATACACGCATACATGACACATGCAAAAAGGAACCAAATTATTGTTAAACAGGCATTCTGGCATATCGTATCTCTTTGAGTACATGACTTTTTATCCCTTGTTGCTAAATCTAGAAATTATATAATCAAAGGCCATTTTCCTGTAGTGTAGCATCCAAAGAGTTAACAGCAAACTTTTCCAATGAGATTTGAAATGCTTGATGAAAGAGCCTGATGTTTTGCCTTTATTTTTCTTTCCTTCCTTCTGTGGACAAAGGCCTTGAATGCTGAAGGCTGAAAAGCCTATTATCACCAGAAAGAAATGTAAGTAAACAAGGCATTACAATAATGAATTCTATAGTACATGACATGAAGGCAAGACGCAGCTTTCTGCAGCAAGCAGTGAAAGATTTGGCTGTAGCCTGGCAATTTTTAAAAATGATAACAATAAGAGGTTTTGTCGCTTCAGACATGTAAATCAAAAGGATATTTCAGAACTAAAAATGATACTGAGAATGTCTAACCATTGACCCCAAACCAGCATTCAAAAATAGACATTAAAACTAAGAAGCTATAATCCCACAAACCATGCACAATCAAACCTAAAAATCTAAAACGATTGAATTTTTAAAGTCCATAGGATATTAGACTGGCAATAACTACATTCATCTACAGGACAAGGACTTTTGATAGTCAAATTTATGACAAGATAAAAAGGAATAGTCCAAAAATTATGTTGAGAATATATAGTGAGCCCTACAATTTGAAATGGGCTAAATTTCCCAGTTTATTTCCAAATACATAACAAATAGGTGAAGCCACACACATTGGTATTTGGAGCCATAGGGAATATGAAAGCAATTACACAGCTCTTGTATGCATATAGAGTAGTGATGTGCAAGTAGTGTTGATTTTCACTTGGAATTTGATTTGACTCTGGAACTGTATTTACTCAAATATAAGATGAGGTTTCCCCCCCCCAATCAACATGAGGGGTGGGGGAAAAAGTTCCTTGTCTTGCATTCGCATACAAGGAAACAATATTAAATACATTGTCTATCTTTGAACTACTACTAAGAGCAGCATGTGCTCAGTAATGTAAACCAACTATGAAGTTGATTGAATGTAGCCAACAGTGAGCATGACTGTAAAGTACATGGCCCATGTGTGGGAAGCATGCTGATGGGAACCTTTTGTAAAAAAAAAATTTAAAAAAATAGTTATTAAAAATACACTTATCACCCTTCACTTACAAAACTTGACATGTTGAGCATCCTTGTTTTACCAAAACTTCACATCACAAAAACAACTACATATCAAAAAACATACAGCTATATATATTAAACTCTGTGTTGCACCTGTCACCAGCAAAACATTTCTTACAACCATCCATACTAGGTCAGCATGCTCACTTTTTAGTTGTTTACACACCACCCCACTGGCACCTTCCTGTCCCTCTCCCTTACAGCTTTCATCAGTTTCTTATGATCCTTCAGGACTTCCAGTCCTACTTTCCCAATTTTATACATTTCCATGAAACCTTCCATCCTGATGTAATGAATCAGTGGTTGCCTGTGGACTCTCCAAAGAGGTCTGACATGCTCCTTATTTCCTCAAAATTGCAGCTGCATGAAATCAGGTGATACACACTAATTTTTTTCCCCTCTCCCTCTGTTACTGCCTTGAGCACCGTTCTTACATATTTCATATGGACAAACAATCCAAAGCCTGGTATTTATCCCCTCCCCAGCAACCTCTCTTGCTTTGTTCAGTTCAGATCTAGCCAACCTTTCTCTTTTGGGATTCCAGAAGAACACACATTTCCCTCTGTACTTTTGCTATCTGTTGCCACATCAGTGGGAATACAATTCCTGTATATAAAATACTTGGCAGTAGCACAGCCTTAACCATCAGTTTTCCAGCAAGGGATATGTCCTTCTGGACCATCAACAAAGTATTTGCTGTAACCTTGCCATCACCTTTTCCCATGCTGCATTACCTTTCCCCTTGGTGTCCATCAGGATCCCTAGTACTCTGATTTCACTCTCTCATTTGAAGGCCGAACTTCTCCAAGTCCCTTCAGTTCCCCATTCCCATTATGGTGCTTTTTGATCTATTTAGTTTAGCCTCCATCACTTCTCCATACTCTGATGCTTTAGCACCCTTTCCATCGAAAGTCTCTTTAACCACTATATTTGTATCATCCATGTATAATACACATTTTATGTCATCCCCCTCCCCCCAGTTTCTTTAATCCATGTATGACCTTGCCTTTTCTTATGCTTTCTGCTAATGGTTCCATGTCACACACAAATAGTAGTGGCAACAGGGGACACCCTTCCCCCATATGGATTTTAAAAGCCTCACTTAGATGCCCATTAATTTGGACTTCACGCTCCACTTCTGTGTACAATAACCTTATCCAACATACAAATGTCTCTGGGAACCCCATTTTTCCTACCATTTTGAATATGTAATCATGATCCACCCTGTCATATGTCTTTTCTAAATCTAGGTTTACTAGAACTGAGCTTGTTTTCCTCTCTTGGATGTGGGACAGTGATCTCTGATCACTCTGACTGCTTCAGAGATCCTTCTACCTGGTACTACACATATTTGGTTTTCATATATTATCTTCTGGAAGTTTTTCCTATCCTCAAAGCCAGCACCTTGGCCATTAACTTATATTTCATATTAAGGAGTGTAATTAGTCTCCAATTTTTCAGGAGTTCCTTCTCCCCTTTCTTCAGATCACAGCACTTCTTGTAAGATCTTTCCCTGCCTCTCCTGTTTCCTCTGTTTCTTTGAAAACTTCCACTATATCCCTCACTACCCATGGCCAAAACTTCCCATAAAATTCTGTAGGCAGTCCATCTGCTCTTGGTGATTTCCCTCTTAAAGGTTTTTAAGTACTCCTCCACTTCCTCTAAAATGAGCATGCCTGTCCCTTTAAGGTTTGGTGGCACTGCTGCTCCCCAAGGTGGGCTCCTCCCCCTCCCTCACCCCCAATCAGGTA
>NW_017729033.1:38007570-38013945 GCF_001723915.1 Gavialis gangeticus | reverse complement strand
TTTTCCTATCCTCAAAGCCAGCACCTTGGCCATTAACTTATATTTCATATTAAGGAGTGTAATTAGTCTCCAATTTTTCAGGAGTTCCTTCTCCCCTTTCTTCAGATCACAGCACTTCTTGTAAGATCTTTCCCTGCCTCTCCTGTTTCCTCTGTTTCTTTGAAAACTTCCACTATATCCCTCACTACCCATGGCCAAAACTTCCCATAAAATTCTGTAGGCAGTCCATCTGCTCTTGGTGATTTCCCTCTTTAAGGTTTTTAAGTACTCCTCCACTTCCTCTAAAATGAGCATGCCTGTCCCTTTAAGGTTTGGTGGCACTGCTGCTCCCCAAGGTGGGCTCCTCCCCCTCCCTCACCCCCAATCAGGTAGGTTTTCTTTGCAAACTTTACCTAATCGCCTTTGCATTCTTATCTGTTCATCATCAATCCTTTATGCATCCCATCACCAGCTGATACTGCTTTTATCCGCAGTCTCCTTTCCTCCCTGACGTCTCTCATCTAATCTTCCGTGTCTTCCAGCCATGCCCCTCCGGGTGGGCTGGCATTCCATCATACTCCTGCCACTTTCTGCCTCTCATCCAATGCACTTTCCCCTGTTGTTCCTACTCTATCTCCCATTCTCCTCTGTTCCTGTCTTCCCTCTGGCCTTGTTCCTCTCCCCATCACCTTTTCTGCTTCCTCTGTCATCATTGCTACTTCCACTGTTGCTGCCATCTTTTTCATTATCTTTCTTCTCTGCTTCTCAACTTTTGTCCATTCTCTGTCTCTAGACTTTCTTTTCCACTTTTCATTTCACTTTCCATCTTATGGTTATTTGCTGCCACTGCCATTGTTTTGAACTTTGGGTTTCCATCCTCTACATCTTACACCCCAGTGTTCCATTGATCCCTATTTGTGCTCTCAATCAGATGTTCAGCTGATCAATCCATCTTAACCCAAGAGGCTGAGAAAATGCTAATAGAAACCTACCAAAAAATTATTTCAACCCATCCGAATAAGTTACAGGGTAGCGCCCATTAAGAACAGCCCCCCTCAGTGCTAGCACTCAAGTCATGGTGAACCACTGCTTTGCCTATGTTTCAACTTCCTCTTCAGTCCCACAACTGAGCTGCACCTTTCTTTCCCATTTCCAGTCATTCTTGTTTCTTCACTGGACTTAAATGTCTAGCAAACATCACCTAATGGGACCCTAAACATCTTACCCAGAATCCCTATGTTGCCCCCACTCAGCCTGTTGCATATTATTAGTGTGGCCCCACCTTCTATGAGGTAAAGCTGGACCAAGCTACCCTATGCTTCTTCTGCATATAAATTTTTGGAGGATCCTAGGACTCATGACAAGAATGCCCAGTTTCATTCATGAGTGAGGGCAAATTAGTACATAGATCCTTTGTGGGAGGTATCTGGAGTACACACTCATACTGAGCTTTGGGGTCACCATGGCTTGAAATGCTGTTAATTCTGATGGGGCTCAGCTCAATGAACTGTATGGTAAATCATGAGCTTTTTGCTTTCAGATTAATGTCATGTATAGTTTGTATTTACTTTACAGGAAAAGTGCCATGTATTTAGGCTAATAAAAACAATTTTTCTTAAACACTCTTGGGGACAACTGTTCTTCTGGCATGGTTTAGTACCTGCCAAGGTGTTACGTTTTAAAACTCTTTTTTATGGAAATGGGAGGCTCTTTCGTAGTTTCCTTCTGTAGCTGTATGGCTGAAGACATGTGAAACTTGGAGGCATCCAAACCCCAAGTTCCCAGGCTTGGGCCTGCGCATAGGATGCCGGCCAAAGACTTCGGAAATATCTGAAGCCCCTGGTGGGGGCAGAGGATGTTTGTCGCTAGTAGAGCCACTTATGGCTCTAGACTGACTCATAGATGTGGACTTGATTTGGCTTGGAACATGAAAAATGTCTTTAAAGAAATAGTTTGTACTATACATAAATAGCTAGCTGCTTAAAAGTCTGTTTATGCAGTACCTGTGCTAAAACTTGCTTCAGTTTCAAAAATAGGTAAAATGTCTCAATTCTGGATGAGCTATGTCTGGGAGTACTACATGCAAATTGCAACAGCTATGTTTATTTAAAGATCAGTTTTTTAAATTTGTTCCTAACTTCCATGTGCTCAAGAAGAGCAGGGACTGCAGGAGGAAGAAGTTGCGGGGAGGAAAGGAAGAGTGAAAAGGGACTACCTGGCCCCCCAGGTTTATTTTTCCTGCTATACCAATCAGAGATCAACAAATTCAAGACAGAGCTCCAATAATTGGATTGTATACCTGGAAAATTATATCAAATTTTCAATTTTCATGTATAGATTCTAATTTTGGGGGGGTTGTCCCATATTCAAGGTTGTCATAGATTTGAGTAAATATGGTAATTGTTTTTAATGTTTTACTAACAAAATCTGCAAATATGTTTAAAAACATCATGCTCAAGCAGGTGCAGACCAAAATTTCCAGAGCTTAAAGTGGCCTTGCTTACCATTGTAGCTCCAGATGAAAGCCACTGTTGCATAATAGTATAATTCCCATAAACAGAAGAGAATGAGCAGAAAATGAAAGTTTATGGCACAGCAGCATTCTGGTACAACATGAATCTGTATGGTCTTGTTTTATGTGGTTTTAAATTACCACAATTATTGCAATTGGCATAGAAGTGTGACAATTATATGAGATACAGCTGTTGATACCTTTGGCACCAAACTACTGTTGATTTATATGTGGCATTTTGGGATTTCTCAGAGAAGGGCTGTACAACTGACTGTCCAGCTCTACTCTTCATTCCAGTTGCTGCTGCAGACTGGGTTTCTTACCTCCCCTTCCTTCGTTGGTTTTCTCTTCCTGCCCTGCTTCTGCCTGCAATGCCAGGGAAGTCCATTGCTGAGTAAGTGAAAAAGACCACCCACCTGTGCGTGCAGTGCTGGGGAAGCTTACAGCACAGTACAGTGGGGGAGGCAGTGGCCCAGGAAGGGGAAAGTGGAGTGTTGTCCCTATTGGTGTGGCCTCTAACCACTACATTAGGCAGGCCTTCCTCAGAAGATGGTGCTGGACAGTTGCTTGTCCTTTTTGGTCGCATATTCAGCTCTTAACATACCAAAAAGGGGGAAGTCTCAGTGAGATAAATGAACATTAAAGATCTTGAAGTAAATGCCTAGCAGAGACTAAATGCAGTCATTTCAATCATGCTTTATATGGAGGCTGTAAAGATTATATGAGTTTATTGATTTTTCACACTGGCCTTTTCCATGGGGGTGAAGTTCACCGTTGTGCAGAATTTGGAACTTTGTCCATGGTCTACTAATGATAGGAACATGAGACTGCAAGGAGCCTCCTGGGCCATCAAATCCAGTTTCTTGCAATCACTCAGTTGCATCTTCTCATAATAGATCCTACAGCCTTATTATATTCCTGCACCTAATGGAAAAAAGGATATGGAAGAGTTCCATCAAATAGGGAAGTAGTTCAAGTAACAAAAACTGTGAAACAACATTCAATGTTTTAAATATATTTAGGTGGAAGGCAACGTAGTGGTGCATCTACATGTCACCCTACAGTGATGTAGCAACGCACTACATCATACAGTGTGCTGTGGTGATGTAGCAATCACGTGGGTCTATACATGATCAGCAGCTATGTCACTGTAGTGGCGCGCTCCCTCGGTATAGTGTGTTGCTACAGCAACATAATGGCAAAATTTAACTGTGTGCTGTGCGCACGGCACAGTAACCATCCATACTGTGTCACACTTCAGTACTTCCAAAAAGGAAGTACTAAAGCCCGGTGCCATAGCAATGTTGCCATACTGTGACATTTAGACAGGCCCTGTATAGACTAACTGTAACAAAAGGGATTCTATATTAGAATATGTATGTGTTTGGTCCTAAAAATATATGACCTTTTTAACTAAAAGGTAATACCTCCCCCAGTATATATTATGTGGATTGAATCATATATCTCCTCCTTGGACAAAAACTACTACTATAGATCATTTGCCTAAGTTAGGTGTGTGGCTTAGACCTTGGCTACAGTATGGTGGTTGTTGTTGTTTCTCCTGGAGGTTGAGTCCTCAAAACTGTCATTGATAGTATCTGGAATAGGAGTAGTCAGCACTGATAACTTCTAGCACTGTAAGGCAAGAAACTTTCTCTTTGGAAACCTGACCCAGAAATCTAAGATTTCCTGGAATCACATTGAACCTGCAGAGGTCAATGTGTTGGTCACTAGGGTGGTATAATCTTTCTTAGTATTGAATAGTTCCATAGATTTTTATTATTTTCTACATATATAATTAGTTCCCCCTGGATTTAAAATTATTTTACTAACATATTGATAACAATAAAAGGCATATAGAAGGTAAACCAAATGTTTTTATTAAATGACTGCCTCTGGGTAAAGAGTCTGCATACTGAACTACAACTCCCACATGCAAAGCACAATATTCATGCTTAGTGGGTGTCACGGGCAGGGCCTAGGTGGCTGTGATCCCGCTAGCGCCCCCTGCTGTGTCAAGTAGGCAATCCAGCACCCTCTATTCTCGCCCACCAAGTCTTTGATGAAATATAGTTTGATATATGGGAGGCTGCCTTCGATCCCCTTATACATGGTACTATGCTTATTGTTCCCCATTCTTTTTGGAGTGACAAGTTGCACCCCAGGCTTAAGGGCTACGCGTGCCTCCTACCTCCCCTTTAGCATGCCCCAAGCCTCACAGATCTTCTGGATGTTATCATGTCCAATTCCTACCTGCGCCTTGCCTAGCGCCCCTGGGCTCGTCACGCCACCAGCGCCCCTTCTCTGGCTCCCCTGGGCTCGTCACGCCACCGGCACCCCTGGGTTCATTAGCCCTGTCGGGCTTACTAGTGATCCTTTTACCCACTGGGTTCGGCGGCCTATGTCTTGCCTGGCCCCTTTCAGTTTCTGTCAATAATCAGTATCGAATTAGGCTCAGGCGGCCTAGGCCTTACCTGGCCCCTCTGACCCTTTTGGGTTACTACCAGAAGTGTGTGTCCAACTAGGCTCAGGCGGCCAGAGCCTTACCTGGCCCCTTTGGCTCTTCAGGGTTCCTGTTACAGTGCAGCCCCTCCAGAACGCCTTCTAGTCTGCTCCCCTCTTGGGGTGTCTATCCGTAGTATACGCCCCTCTTGGGGCTATTTCTCTATACGTGCCCTCTCTGGGGCTCCTCTCGAGCACCCGCCTGCTCCAGCGGCTTCTCTCGGCCTCTGCTGGTCTCTCTATATAATCACCGACAAAGTGCCACCTGGCACCAGACAACCATGCCATCCGTGGCACCACTCATTTGCCCACACAAGGCACTGGGAACCCCCAAGCAACTGGGGAGCTCCTGTGAGGCCTCCTTACACCCCTACAGCCTCACCCGGTCCTCCGGTCTTTACACAGCTACCACAACAGAACCATAAACCAAATGGCTATAACAAAGCAATAAGCCTCCCAGCTGTAACGTAACAACAAGCTTCCTAGTACAAACATAGGATTAAGCACACTTGGCCTTCTTGCGATAGCCGCCCTGTCAGGGTGCTCTCGCCCCTTACCATGTTGTAACCACTTGGGTGATCAGGCTGCAAACATCAGCTCCACTCAGTTCTACTACAGAGGTCCTACCCCCCCCCCCAGCTGCCAGAAGGGAACTGCCTGCTAGGCTCTGGCCTGGGCTGTTTATAAGGGCCCAGCCCTCCCCCCTTCTGGTCACCTGACCACCATGGTTGCCCCAGCAACCGGCAGATGGGATGCCCTGGTGATTGGCAGCTGTTCTTAACCCTTTTCTAGGCACAAGACACCTACGTGACCTTGTGACAGTAGGTCACAATCATTATAGAGTTTACTGTAAAGTTTAGAAAGAAAAAATTTGATGAAGTGGGCAAAACAGCGTAAAAAACAAACAAACTTGCCTGTGGAGAGTGTGCTGAGTTCCATAGCCATTATATCACTGTATTAAATACTGTGATTCAGGGAAAGCTGCACTAGGTTGCAATCAGCAATAGCATGAGGCAAAATTGTGGAAGGAAGGGGCATATCACCAAAGAGGAATATGCCTCCACCGCTCAGGTCTGTAGGGGGGCTGTTAGAAAAGCTAAGGCAGATACCGAGTTAGGACTAGCATCAAGGATCAAAGATAATAAAAAGTCCTTTTTTAAATATAAAGGGAGAATGAAGAAGGCATTGGGTAATGTGGGGCCCCTGCAGGATATGCTTGGCAATCTGGTGGCTGCACCAGAGGAGAAAGCAGACCTCTTTAAGAAATTTGCCTCCAATTTCTTGTGCAGGGACTGGGACTCCCTGATCGATTCCAGATGGACTTGGGAGAAACGCCACCAGGCCTAAGGTTGGGGAGGACCGGGTTAGAGAGCTTCTGGAGG
>NW_017729033.1:37993125-38002570 GCF_001723915.1 Gavialis gangeticus | reverse complement strand
CGATGGCAGAAAGGGATTTTGGAGTCATTATTGACTCCAAGATGAACATAGGCCGACAATGCAAGGTCACGGTCAGTAGGGCTAACCGTACCTTGTCGTGCATCCACAGATGCATCTCAAGCAGGACCAAGGAGGTGATCCTCCCCCTCTATGCAACACTAGTCAGGCCACAGCTGGAGTACTGTGTTCAGTTCTGGGCACCGCACTTCAGGAGGGATGTGGACAGCATTGAGAGGGTCCAGAGGAGGGCCACCCACATGATCTGGGGACAACAGGGCAGACCCTATGAGGAGAGGCTACAGGAACTTAACCTGTTCAGCCTTTGCAAGAGAAGGCAGAGGGGGGACCTGATGGCTGTCCATAAATTCACTAGGGGAATCAGCCGGGTTTGGGAGAGACCCTAGCACCCCCCAGGGTAACAAGGAATAACAGCCACAAGTTGTTAGAGAATAGGTTTAGACTAGACATCTGAAGGCACTACTTCACAGTCAGGGCGGCTAGGATCTGGAACAACTTCCAAGGGAAATGGTGATGGCTCCTACCCTGGGGGTCTTTAAGAGGAGGCTTGACATCTACCTGGCTGGGGTCATTTGAGCCCAGTTTTCTCTCCTGCCCATGGCAGGGGGTTGGACTTGATGATCTACAAGGTCCCTTCTGACCCTACTTCTTTGAATCTTTGAAAATTGTGAGGAGGTGTGAGGCCATAATGGAATCTGTTTTCTTCACAGGGAAGTAATAAATCAACAATTTCATTTCAGTGTTGCTAATTCCAATATAAAGGGCATGTACTAGGCCCTTTAGCCATAGAAGACACTGAACAAGGCTGCACAAGGTTGGAGAGATGAAAGTGTGGAGTAGCCATAACTATTAGAGTGTATATGATAGAATTAGACCTCTCAGCTTCAAAGCCTGGCAAGTGAAAAGTGATATGACCGGGCTTCATTATTCACCTTGTCAAAATTAAGAGTTGAAAATGGATTTTCATGGTAAAACAGTTTCTAGGGATATATTTTCTTTATGTGAATGATACTGCAAAACTAAGCTATTTGGATTGCTTAATGAGAGAGCAGGTTTCACAGTTCAAAGCTGTTACAATCTGTCAGTCATGAGCAGTACTATAGCAAGGAAGTTTGGTGCCTGGGGCAAGCCTGCAGCAACAGCTCACCCCATGCACAGATACGGAGGACACCCCCCCATGCTTGCCTGGGGGTGCACTCGGCAGCAGGAGCCACCCCGACCATGTCCCTGACCCCTCCAAATAAGTCACTTGCAGCTCTGTCCCACACCCCTCCCTGGCTGGCCAGCACCTATTGGTGCCCCTTTGCTTCAGTACCCAGGGCAGTCACCCCGCTTCCCCCCACCACACACTATGATGTTGGTCATGAGGCATCATGCAACAAAACACAAGAGTCCCATTCATTCTCTCTAGCTCTTACTCACTGAATCAGATTCACAAGCAAGGCTGAGGTACTGACTTGCCTCTTTGGGTACATAGCAGGTACAGTCCAACATTTAGGGGCATAACAGGTGCAGAGTCCAACATTTTGGTGTTCCTGGCATTCACAAAGTCCCTGTCAAACCCTGTGGGCACATTAGATACCAAATTTGTCCGGCTGGTCATGTGTACAATGGTCTATGTATAAAGGCACCTCTTTAGGTGCCTATCTCACACTTAGGCCATGATGGGATCATAAAGTTGGTGTTCCCAACCCATAACACTAGTAGGAGCCTAATGCAGTGGGCATATGAAAATCATGTGGTGGTGGTACTGTTCTGCTCTTAGACCACTGTTTAGAGTACTTGCCTGACATATGGAAGTTTGGGGTTCAAATATGTCCTATACCAGATAGGAATGGCACCAGCCTCTTCCTGGTTGTGGGGGGAGGAGGGGCTGAGGTGGGCTAGGCAGAAAATTGGAGGGGGAGGGACTTCACTATACATCTTCTTCTAGCCAAACATACTTATTTGGTTTTTTAACAATACCCACTTAAACATGTGTTTTATCTATGTTATCTGCAAAAGGAGAATAAAAATATATACTGTATGCAAACAGATTGGTTCGGGCTGGGCACGCCATGCCTCTGTGCGCTGCATGGCATGGGCAGTGCCCCGGGTGGAAGGCAGAGGGCTTAGTCAGGGGCAGCACTAGGAGGGGCAGTTACAGGGGTCTAAGGCAAATTTTGGAGTGGCTATAGCCTCCCCAAGCCCTTCCCCAGCACTGCCCTTGCTGCCAGAGGAATTTGAACCTACGTTCCATGCCATCTGTGCTGTCAAGATTACAGGGAATTTGGGGATGAGGTTATCTTAGAGTCTTCTGTTGGAGTCATTTCACTTTGTGTAAATACATATTCACTAGCAAAGGGAAAAGAATCCAGATTTTCCCCATTCTAGGTGAATGCTTTAATTACCTGGCCACTGAAAAAAGGCAGGGTCACTCTCAACCACTTCTTCTTCCTGTGTTTTGAAAGGGCTGAATTCCTCTTCCATTTTTAAAAGAAGGACTGACTTAAGTGCCTAATTCTGAGAGAATATTCAAGCTTGAAATTCTGAATGCAGACTTAAGTGTTTTTCTCTTGTAAACCAGACCCCTCTACTCAGTATTTTCCTAGTGTACTGGTTTCTGTGATGTTGGCCTTCCCCATGCCTTGTATAGGAACCAAGACACTTAACTTGGCGTTGTGATTGATGATGGGGCATCTACAAGTTAGATGCTACAACACTCAGCCTTGTGATGTCAAAGGCTTAGCATTCTCTGCCTCTCCTCCCACCTTTCTAGTCTCATGTCCCATCATTGCCTTATCTCCCAGTATCATCTCACAAACAGCGAGCTGTTAAGAAGCATCTGGAAGTCCTATGGCAAAACTTTCAGGTCAGGGAGGAGCATAAATGGGGTAGCAGGTGTGCTAGTGGAAAGCGAGAGTAATATCTCCTCACCTTTGAAATCCTGGCAGCTAATGAGCCACTACAGACATGAAAACAGATGGCCATGGTGGCAGCATTGCAAGGCTGAGAACAGCCCTTAGTGCATCAATGTTCTGCCTGAGACAGGGCTAGAGTGAGGCAGCTGTGCCCCCCTCCTTCTCTTGTGATGAGGGAGCTCCTTTCCAGTAGGAACAGATGGTAAAGGATGATGGTGTCACGCTTTTCTGAAGTTATGGTACTGAGCTGCAGATACTGAAGATTGTAGCAGTTTGGGTTCATAACTCCTCCCTTTGTCTATGCTGTCTGTAGTCATGATTATGCTTGGAGACATCATTATGCACAGGCAGTTCTCATCGCTCTTCCGTTGTCAGTCTTTTGTTGATGCTTGAGATAACAGCATATGTGGAAGACAGCCTTGTCAAAATGTGTATGTGGTGTAGAGAGCCCAAATCAGTTGTAATGTGTGGTGCACTGCAAAACGTGGTACAGCAAAGTTATAACTGGGAGAGCCGCTGCAAAGGGGTTGCATTCAGCACTAACTTGCTTCTGAGTTGGGGTCACTTATACCATTCTTCCCAACCAACTCCTGTAGGTTCTTGGCATGAACCCTATTATTCAGTGGAGCTGCAGTGCTAAGCTTCTCCCCAGAGTTCAGACTCTGCTACCTGTATACACATTGGGTAGTCTTTGGTCACTTGTGCACAAGACTAGCCAATACTGCTCTTCACAGCTTCCACTAGAGCTTGTATTTTGTTCCTTGCCTCCTCCTCTTTACAAATCTTCTGCAGGCATATGTACTTATATAATTAAGTTATGGACCAAATTCAAAATAACGGGGATAATGAATAGGCTTCTTATATGCATTCACTAATGCTGTACATTGCTGTTTAATTTGTTAAATGTAGAAAGCTGTCAGATAAATAGGCCTTAGTGATAATTGCTAAGTGAGTATTTATGGTAAGATGTTAGTAAAATGTAGGGTTTACAATTTGCCAGCTTTCTTTTAAGTATTGAAACTCAGAACATTATTCCTAGATACTTTTATTGATGTATTTGAACATATTTGAAGATAGAATTGCCATTTACTTAAAATTTGAAGAGGGGGATAAAGCAATACTTTTTTTTGTTCAATTCACCTTGTATTCTAACACGCATTGCATGGATAAACTACTCTCAATGAGTCCCATAGTTTCCTATGGCTTGTTTATAAAGCTGGGTAAAATCTATGGAGACATCAAAAATACAACTTAGCATTTCAGGCACAACTGTTTTACACCTTTCACACACAATTCCTACACCTAGACTTTTAAAGACCTTTAGACACCTACCTCAATGAAAGTTGGGGGGCATATCCTTAGAAGTAGTTTGGGGCAAGTCTATATAGCCAATTTACCTGGGCAGCGTGGACTCCTGAACCAGAAGTATAGCTATGTGTGCGTGGAATGGTGGACAGACTAACAATCCCTGTTGAATGGCATTATCGTATGCTAACTAACCTGCTTATAACTACACCATTTCCAATTCACAAGGCAGCCTACAAGGAACAGCTGCATGTTTGAGAGTGCTGTACATAAGGAAGTAAATGTTGTATAAACACTGTTTTCATGTTGCAACATCAAACTCCTATGTGCCATGCTGCCTAGTGGAATCTCCAGCCCCATGCTGGGATCCCAGGATCCTATACAAGGGGTAGCCAACCTTTATGTATGGGTTCCACAAGTGGCATGCATGGTCAGCTCTGCATGTGGCATATGGAAGATCAGGGAGGGGACAGGCAGCAAAGCACCAGACAAGCAGGAACCAGAAAGCAGAGTAACAGATCCACTGAGAGAAGGGGTTGGGAGTGGCACCTGGGGAAACTATGGAGCTAGTTTGTGGGACACCTTCCAAAAAAGATTGCTCCCCCCCTCCTCCAAACTCTCTTATACAATGCAAAGGGAAACTTAGGTGTCAGAAAAGGAATCTTCAGAAGCCTGCTAGCAAGACAACTGCCTAAACTAGTCAGGGCAGTGGAAATAGGAAGGACTTAAGCACCTAAGCAGCTGGCCTGCCCAGAGATAGGTGCCTCCGTCTGCTTGGGATCCTGAACTTGAGCCTTTTCAGGGGCTTTTTTTAAGCTTCTTGATTCACAACTGCTGCTGGACCCACAACTCTGTTTGGCCATTAGGCTATAGGGTACTGTAAGGTATGTCTTCCTCAGTCACTTGTTAGAGCTGTATCACTTTAAATACTGGCCTAGAGAAGTACTGTATCTATAACTTTGTGGTTAGGGCACTCACCTGGGATGAAGGAGACTGAGGTTCCACTCCCTGCTCCAAATAATGTTAAATGATTTATAGCAAATGGAACAACCCAAAAAGGAAAGACTGAAAAAGAGCCATTCTTGAACAGCTAATAGCTTGGTGACGAGAGAATTCCAGGATGTGAGAAACCTAGATTCAAGTCCATTGTCCAAGTCAGGCAGAGTAGGAATTTGAACCTAGATGTCTTACACTAATACTTTACTCATTCAGCTGTTCTGGGCACACTCACGAACTCTATCGTCCATCTCTGAGCCCCATCTACATGACAACACCGTGCAGTTAAAGAAATATTTCTTTGTCTTTTTTGGCAAAATTAGCAACAGGAGATGGCTTATTAAAATGACAACAAAACAATCTAACCAGGGCAATTAGTTAGCTATAGGTTCTATCTGTTCCAAAGGTGTTTGGGGGGCATATCCTTAGAAATATTTAGGGACATGTCTATTAGGGCTGTGTGAAGCTTAAGTCCCTGATTCCATTTGGTGGAGATTCAGGCCAATTCAGCAGCTGAATCCCTGAATCCAAATTGAATCAAAGGACCCTTTAATCTCTCCGAATTGAATTGAAATCCTCCAAATTGATTCGGTGATTCAGACATAGACACAGCCTTAAATATTTTTTCTACATACCTCAAGGTGCCAAACTGCTCATGAATGCTCCAATACTGGGGCACATGGAGTGCCCCACAGAAGCACGGGGGGCTCCCCAGCATGCTTGGCAGCAGACCCAGAAGTGGACCAGAAGCACTTCCAGTCCACTTCCGGGTCTGCCAGGGAACGCACTGGGGGCCCCGCCCAGCTCGGCAACTGGTGCCTCCCGGGTCGGGGGGGCACCTGGGGTTCCTCCAGGCCGATCGCTGATCTGGGAGGGTGTGGGGGGCCCCCTCTGTGCACCCCCTGGCGGACCCGGAAGTGAGCTGGAAGTACTTCTGGTCCACTTCTGGGTTTGCCCCCCAAGCACATGGAGGGCCCCCCCACCCCGCACTTCTGTGGGATGCTCCATCCACCCCAGCATTGCAATGTTCACAAGCCACACTGGTACCTCAAGGTATGTAGAAAAACATTTAAAGCTGTGTCCATGGCCAAATCACTGATTCTCTGAATCATCATTGAACCTTCAGATTTGGATTTGGCCGAATCGAATCGGGGACAGTGATCCGAATCATCAAACTGAATCACTGTCCTCAATTCAGGCCAAATCCTAATCCGAATCGAATAAGGCCTGCTTCGCACACCCCTAATGTCTATGCAGCCAGGTTCTCATGCCAGCAGTGGGACACTCAAGCATACATGCTACTCTGAATCAGAAGCAGTATAACTATGGGTGTAGCTACAGTGCAGGGAGCATGGCACACAATTATTTACTCTACTGGGAAGGAAGGTAAATTAGCCCATATGAAGCTGCAGTAATACCACTACAACTATATTACTTTCAGTGCCCAAGTTAATTAGTTTTAATTAGCTGTAAGTTAAATTCTGTATATAATATTACCTTGTAGTAGGCAGTTTAGAAGTCCCGCTAGCAAATATGACATGGGTGATATAGAAACCAGTGTATCAAGTACATGTTTGACACAAGTTATAGTCTGCAATCCCCAAAGCCTGAGTACTGATAAGACATGATTCCAACTATCTGAAATTTGTGAAAAATTTACATAGATCCTAAAATCTTGCAAAGTTTTCCCAATCTTAGTGCTTTTGCAAATTGTCAGGTCAACACATTTTATGTGCTCTTTGAAAAAGAAAATTTGAAAATGTATTTGAAAATTGAAAGTGTATCTGCTATAGAGCACCAGAAGAGGAGGAAGTGGTAGATAAGGCTTTCTTCAAACAGCTAGCAGAAGTTTCCTGATCACAGGCCCTGGTTCTCATGGGGGACTTCAATCACCCTGATATCTGCTGGGAGGGCAATACAGCAGTGCACAGGCAATCCAGGAAGGTTTTGGAGAGTATTGGGGACAACTTTCTGCTGCAAGTGCTGGAACGGCAAACTAGGGAACATATTCTTTTTGACCTGCTGCTCACAAAGAGGGAACAATTGATGGGCAATGTAGTAGTGGATGGCAACTTGGGCAGCAGTGACCACAAGATGATAGAGCTCAGGATCCTGAGGAAAGGAAGGATGGAGACCAGTAAAGTAAGGACCCTAGACTTCAAAGAAGTAGACTTTGACTCACTTAGGGAACTCATGGGTAGGATCTCCTGGGATGCCAGACTGAGGGGGAGAAGAGTCCAGGAGAGCTGGTTGTACTTGAAAGAAGCCTTAGTGAGCGCATGAACAACCCATTCCAATGTGCAGGAAGACTAGCAAGTATGGCAGAAGACCAGTTTGGCTTGGCAGGAAACTCTTCAGTAAACTAATACCAAAAAGGAAGCATATAAGAAGTGGAAACTTAAAAAAATAACTAGGGAAGACTATAAGAGCATTGCTTGGGCATGCAGAGATGAAGTGAGGAAGGTCAAAGTACTGTTGGAGTTGCAGCTAGCAAGGGATGTGACGGGTAACAGGAACGGTTTCTGTAAGTATTTTGGTAGCAAGAGGAGGATCAGGGAAAGTGTTGGGTCCCTTACTGGATCGAGGAGGCAACCTTGTGACAGAGGATGCAGAAAAGACTGAAGTGCTCAATGCCTTTTTTGCCTCAGTCTTCACAAGCAAGGTCAGCTCTGAGACTATTGCACCTGGCAGCACAGTTTGGGGAGAAGGTGAGCAGCTAATAGTGGTGAAAAAACAGGTTAGGACTACTTAGAAAAGCTGAACATGTACAAGTCCATGGGGCTGGATGGGATGCACCTGAAGGTACTGAGGGAGCTGGCTGATGTGATTGCAGAGCCATTGGCCATCATCTTTGAAAACCCTGGCAATCAGGAGAGGTCCTGGATGACTGAAAAAGTGCAAACAAGGTGCCCATATTTAAGAAAGGGAAGAAGGAGGATCCAGGGAACTACAGACCAGTCAGCCTTACTTCAGTCCCTGGAAAAATCATGGAGTATATCCTCAAGGAATCCATTTCTAAGCACTTGGAGGAGAAGAAGGTGATTGGGAACAGTCAGCATGGATTCACCAGGTCATGGGAGACTGGTGAATGTGGTGTACCTTGATTTTAGAAAGGCTTTTGATACGGTCTCTCACAACATTCTCACAGGCAAGCTAAGGAAGTATGGGCTGGATGAATGGACTGTAAGGTGGATAGAAAACTGGTTGGAGCATTGGACTCAGAGAGTAGTAATCAATGGCTTGATATCTAGTTGGCAGCCAGTATCAAGTGGAGTGCCCCACGGGTTGGTCCTAGGGCCAGTTTTGTTCAATGTCTTCTTCAACACCCTGGAAGATGGCATAAGTGCATCCTCTGCAAGTTTGCAGATGACACCAAACTGTGGGGAGTAGCAGATATGCTGGAGGGTAGGGCTAGAATTCAGAGTGACCTAGACAAATTGGAGGATTGGGCCAAAAGAAATCTCATGAGGTTCAACAAGGAAAAGTTCAAAGTCTTGCACTTAAGATGGAACAATCCCATGCACCAGTGCAGGCTGGGGTCTGACTGTCTGGGCAGGAGCTCTGCAGAAAAGGACTGAGGGTTACAGTGGACAGTAAGCTGAATATGAGCCAGCAGTGTTCCCTTGCTGCCAAGAAGGTTAATGGCATACTGGGCTGCATTGGTAGCTGTGCTGCCAGTAGGTCAAGGGAAGTGGTTATTCCCCTCTAGTCAGCACTGGTGAGGCCACATCTGGAGTACTGTGTTCAGATTTGGGTCCCCCACTACAGAAAGGATGTGGACTTATGAAGAAAGACTGAGGGAACTGAGCGTATTTAGTCTAGAGAAGAGGAGACTAAGAGGGGACTTAATAGCAGCCTTCAACTACCTGAAGGGGTGTTCAAAAAAGGATGGAGCTAGACTGTTCTCAGTGGTGGCAGATAAGAGAACAAGGAGCAGGTCTCAAGTTGCAGCAAGGGAAGTTTAGATTAGATATTAGGAAGAATTTTCTCACTAGGAGGGTAGTAAAACACTGGGACAGGTTACCCAGAGAGGTGGTGGAAGCTCCCTCCTTGGAGGTTTTCAAAAGATGGCTCGACAAAGTTTTGGCTGGGATGATCTAGTTGGGGATGGTCCTGCTTTGAGCAAGGGGCTGGATTAGATGACCTCTTGAGGTCGCTTCCACCCTTAACTTTCTATGATTCTACGACATCAGTTGTATATGAACTAAAGGTCTCATGGAAAAAAA
>NW_017729033.1:37986062-37988125 GCF_001723915.1 Gavialis gangeticus | reverse complement strand
ATGATTCTACGACATCAGTTGTATATGAACTAAAGGTCTCATGGAAAAGAAAAAAAAAAAAATCAAGCTTTTTTTTTTCCCCCTTATTTTAGCTGGGAATTGCTTAGAGTGTAAGTAGTAACTCAAATGTCCAAGTTTGACTCCACCAAAATTGTAGTTCCAAATAAAGGATTGGTATAGTATAAGTGATAAACGGCTACTTTATTTTTAGAACTGTAAACTTGGGAACAGAGCAAAACAGTCATTTTCATCTATATGACTTATTTCACAGTTGTTTGAGGACAAAAATCAAAGGAAAGTGCGTGTTTTAAAGAGTGACTGGCTATGATCTATATATGTGTCTCTGTAATAAGGCTTGAGCAAAAGTTATGTCAAAAATCAAGCAGAATCCAGACTGAAATTGAATACTTTCCACTTTTATTTGGATTGGCGATAATCAGTTTAAATCTTAATCATGAGTTCAACATTCTGTAACATTACCTAAGTGGTATTGATATGGTAAAATGGTGGATGATGCCATATGATGTTAAAATGTAATGGAGTTAAGGATAGTCATATGATGTGCATAACACTGAAGCTTTTGAGAACTGGGGAACTCAACTCTATATAAGATCCAGTATTAAAAATCCTGGCACCATTGACAGTTATGGTATATTAGTCAATAGATTTGTAAGAGTGGAGTTTCACCCTCCTCTACCTTTTACTACCTACTCTGTCTTTATTTCTTCTCTCAATGAACACAGAGAAACTATATTAACATTCATATTGTTTTTCTTAGGTATTAAGATGTTACTGTTTGCAATTTAAAACTGGTTTTCAAGAGTCATGTCAGGAAAGAGGTACAGCAAGGTTGTAGCTGAGAAGGCCAAATCTGAAATCTGAAGAACGTTCAGAGATGTAAGGCAACCCATAGGAAATTCTTTAAGAGTTAAATCCTTATCTCAGCTCTGCATCCTCCTTGAGGCTCAGTGGGCACATATCTACACAAGATGTTTTACTGCTTAGTAGACTGATGCCACCATGTATCCATGCACAGCAGCTACTGTGCAGTAAATTAGGCTAATGTGCGGTTTTCTACTACCTGTAAATACAGGTAGTAGATTAGCTACTGTACAATACTGCTTGTGTAGGCACTGACCAGGAACAAATTTGATCTCAGTCAGCTATACCAGCAGGGGACCACAGGGGACATAGGACTGTGCAAATTTCATAGACACTAGGGCTGGAAGGGACCTTGGGAGATCATTGAGTCCAACCCCCTTCCCCAGGGGCAAGAAGTCAGCAGGGGTCATAGGATCCCAGCAAGATAGACATCCAAATGTGTCTTGAAGGCGTTCAAAGTAGGTGCTTGAACCACCTCTGGTGGCAGTCTATCCAAACCTTGGGGGCTCGGACAGTAAAGAAATTCTTCCTTATGTCCAGCCTGAAATGGTCACAGAGGAGTTTGTGACTGTTCAACCTTGTCATCCCTTGGGGCGCTCTGGTGAACAGACATTCCCCCAGATCCTGATGAGCACCCTTGATAAACTTATAGGTGGCCACCAGATCACCCCTGAACCTGCACTTCTCCAGGCTGAAGAGTCCCATAGCTCTCAGTCTCTCATCATAAGGTCTGTTTTCCTGTCCTCTGATCATGTGCATGGCTGTCCTCTGGATTCTCTTAAGCTTCTCCACATCCTTTTTGAATTTTGGAGCCCAAAACTGGATGCAGTACTCCAGCTGCGGCCTCACCAAGGCCGAGTACAACGGCAGAATGACATCCTGGGATTTGCTTGAGAAGCATCTATGGATGCAAGCCAGCATTTTGCTTGCTTTACTAGCTGCAGCATCGCATTGAAGGATCATGTTCATCTTGTGGTCAATCATGACCCCCAAGTCCCTTTCATCTGTAGTGATAACCAGCATAGCACTGCCAAGCCTATAAGCATGCTGCAGGTTTTTCCTCCCAAGGTGGAGAACCTTGCATTTTTCAGTGTTGAACACCATCAGGTTCTCATCTTCCCGTTTCATGAGCCTGTCAAGATCTGCCTGGATCACCCTCCTGTTCTCAGGTGTGGATGCTT
>NW_017729033.1:37985579-37985886 GCF_001723915.1 Gavialis gangeticus | reverse complement strand
CCTGGATCACCCTCCTATCCTCAGGTGTGGATGCTTCACCCCAGAGTTTGGTGTCATCGGCAAACTTGGCCAGTCCGCTTCTGACACCAATGTCCACATCATTGATGAAGATGTTAAATAGTATAGGCCCTAAGACAGGGCCTTGAGGGACCCCACTGGTCGCAGGGCACCACAACGATTGACTTCCATCAACCACCACTCTGGGTCCAACCACGTAGCCAATTTCCCAGCACAGCCCCTGGTCCCCGATCTCCCCTCCCCCCTGCCCAGCCATGCCCCCAATTGATGTCCCACCTGGCCCCAGCAT
>NW_017729033.1:37966311-37985546 GCF_001723915.1 Gavialis gangeticus | reverse complement strand
AGCCCCGTATTCACCGACTGCATGCGATTGGGAGTGGAATGGGGTCTCTGAGAGCTTGTGGCAGAGCCCCCTATGCAATACAGCGCAGTGGGGGGCAGCAGGGATTTCCCCCCCCGCCTAGCACCCACATGGCAGCTGCCCCATGGTGCGGGTGCAGTGCAGCTCGGTAGGGTGCTGCACACTGCCTGAGAGCTGGGGCTGAGTAATGCCAGGCTCCAGCTGACACATGGAGCTGCCTGAGCTCTGGTACAGTGCATGGTGCCCTGCCAAGCCACACTGCATCCATGCCATGGGGCAGCTGCCACATGGGTGCCAAGTGGGGTGGGCCATCCCCACTGCCCCATGCCCTCAGAGGCCCCAATCACTGCTCCTGTGGCTGGTGAGTGTGGGGCTTTTTAAATGCTGGGACTAGGCTGGGGCCAGGCACGGGATAGGGACAGGCAGAGCAGCCATGGGGACTTCTCCCGCAGATTCTCCCCTTGTGCCTGCCTCTGCCCTGGCAGGGGGAGCTGCAGGGGCTAGGCCCTGGTGCCAGCATCAGGTAGCTGGGGGGCACAATGCAGGCATAGCTCACTCTGGGTGGCAGCAGGGTATAGCCCCTGCTCCCAGCACTGCCGTGCCCACATCAGCACTGGGAGTTGGGGCTCTGCCCTGCCACCACTTGCCAGCCAGCACAGAGGGGCATGGGATGTGGGCATGGCAGCACTGGGGCAAGGGCTATGCCCTGCTGCTGCTTGCCCGTTTGTGCCTGGAGCGAGCTGCGCCCTCATCCTGCCTCTCCCCATGCCCCAGCTGGGCAAGCAGCAGCAGGGCAGAGTCCCCACTTCCAGTGCTGACATGCCCATATCCCACGCCCCCTCTCCTTCACCAAAGTAATGTGTCCCTCACCCCACCTAGGCAGCTTGTCCCAGCCCCACCCCACCCAACAGGGGGCTGGCCAGGAGCTGTCCTGCTTCTGGTTTCTCTGGTCATCTTCCTGAGCTGGGGGCTCACTGACAGATGCCCCAGAAGCAGGACAGCTCTGCTGAGCAGGGAAGCCTTGCTGGGTACCAGGCTTACAGCTCTGTGTCCCGGTGTGCACAAGGCCAGGAGAGGTCTGCTGGCTACAGTGACAGCTGTCTTCTGGCCCTGTGCACATCAGGAGGGGTCCTGATGTGCATGGAGCCAGGAAACAGCTTCCACTGAAGCCAGCAGAGCTTTCCTGGCCCCATGTGCAACAGGACTGGCTCCTGTGCCCCCTGCCATCCCCCAGGCTAGCTTGGAGCCCCCCCTGCAACAGGCAGGACATCATACCAGGACAGGAGCAGCCCTGTACAAGGCTGCTCCCATTGGGAACAGATTTGCTTCTAACAGGGTGCACATGTAGACATGCTCCTGGGGAAGACTTATTGCACAGTATTTTACTGCACAGTAAGCCTGTATCACAGTAATAGCATGTGTAGATGCATCCCAGTTTGCCCCATTCAGGACTATTTCAGCAAGAACCTTGTGGATTTCTAGGGGAAGACCATCAGCATGTGAACAGGCAACACAGAAGTAGGAAGGTTTTTTACTGCTTTTCTACCTCCACATAACCAGGCAAAAAGTCTACCACACGGCATTTTTCGACACAGTACGGTACTAGTGACAGTAATTAATAGCAAAATCTCTCCATTAAGAAGAAAACAAGTTCCTTCTGTTTCAACCAGTAAAAATTTCAAGCACTGTGAGACTAAACAGGAGTTCTCCTATAGGTCTGGAATACCAAACAGTGACTGATGAAAAATGAAACATTTATAATGTAAGAATTGTGTCATTTGTACCTTAGAACAATGCAGGATTTCATGAAAAGTTTAAGGGGGGCAGTCTTTGAAGCTTAATGTAACATTTTAAATAGTAGATGTCGCTAAAAATAAGATGAATTTAACCAGCTGCCATTCTCCGAAACTATAAGGTATTTTTCTTTTGAAGCTTTATTCCTGTTGGTGTTTCTGATTGTGTGCTAATGCATCTGAGAATCAAGTATTATGAATATAGTGGCACATTATGCACCCTGCAAAACTGGGCTTAACTGCTAGAATCCAAGAGTGCTGGTTTTTATGCGGTTCTTTGCAATAGATGTGCCTTTATACAAAGCATGAAAAAAATTGGTACAGATGGGATACAAGTGGCAGTAAAAAGAAAATGTTGAGACTCTTTTTTTAAAAATACATCCTGCAGTTTAAATATAAAGTTCCTTATTTTTAGAAAACCAGTAGAATTGTTCAGGCTCTGCCCCTGCAGTTTCAATAGCAGTCTAGTGCTTTAAAACCCTGACCTTAAAAAGAAAACGTTTACATTGTAAAATGTACTGGCAGTATGAAGACTATTCAGTGAGGGAGTATCCAACTGTGGCAAAAAGTTCAGAAGCAGGTTTTCTTTATTCTGAAAGGCCTAATCCACGGGGCTTTCATCACAGTTAAAGCAAACCCTTGGCACTAATTGTGCATGAGTTCTAGCAGTGCACCTGTACACATCTTAAATTTCACACAGCCAATTAAAACCCATGAACATCAGACCACTGAATAGTATAAATCAGCACTTGTGACAAATGCTGTTAGAGAGCATGTTTTAACGGTCAAATTTTCTGGAAATATAGGAAAACCTTGAAAGGGATTGGTACTAGCGTCTAAAATGTATATAATTTCATAGTTTACAGTACAACAGCTTGTGGTAACCATGGTATTTGAAGGATAAGCAACATTCATGTAGAACAAGCTGTGCCGGGAATACAGAAAAAAACATTCATACCTGCCCCTACCACCACTGGAGGCACTACACCTCAGGCACAGGCAAGGCCTTCTGGAGCACAGCAAAGCACAGCTGCAGTCACACGCTTTGAAAGTCTGAAACAGATGCTTAACTGTGCCTAGTGGACAATTCTGCTTATTTGTGTAGAGTTGAAGGGGGCCATACTTGCATACAAGTTTTGATAGATAGGTCCCCCTTTAGAAAAGCTGGCTGCTACTATTGGCATATGCTATGCAGAATACATCCAGCCCTGCACACAAAAACAGCATGTTCACTCCAAGCATTCCACAATTAAGCATCAAGGCCCCACATTCCTGACTGCTATTTTTCCCCAGTTTGGGGAGGGGAGGGAGAAGCTTTCTTTCCACCTTTTTTTTTGAGATCTCAAGAACTAAAGGCAACTCCCTCTTCACTTCTCTTAGGAGAGGGTGAGAGGAGTTCCCTCTCGCCAAGGTAGGGGGAACTGCCATTTGTCTAGGTTGGGAAGGGGATGAACATAGACAGCTACTCCACTCCTTTTGTTTCTTGTCGCCCACCTGTGCTTTGCATTCACTCACTGTCATTTATCCCCTAGCCTCTTATTCCTCACATTCTTCTTTTCTGCCACACCTCCCTCCATGCCCTCATTCTGACTTCCTTCTGCTCCCCAGCGTCATTCTAACTCCTACGGCTGAACCTGTTTCCAAGCAAATTCCTTGCTGACTCCAGAGCTTTGTTCTCTGCGTCTTTACATGTCTCTAGCCCTCACATATTGATGAAAAGGTTACTGTCTTCCCTAACAACAACTTGGTTGCTGCCCATTTGGGAACAATGAAAAATGAGATTTGTTTTAATAGTCAGAGACTTTAACTTTGCAGGGAGTAGCCTGAAGCTTCAGCCCTGCTGCCACTAATAGGCTGTATAGACAGCTATCTTTAGAGGCAGCCTCACTTTCACCTGGAAAACTACTTGTTTAAGGGAAAAGGTTAAAGTGACAATTTTGGCTGCCTTGCTCAGGGCTGTTTCAGTCCCACTGCCTTGCCTAGGAGATGGCAGCTATTTTTGACGAGGACTTGACTTCTTACAAGATGGGCTAGAATTGGAGAAGCAAAACTAGAAAATTCTGAGGACCTATATCAAGTCCCAACAGTTTTGTGAGGTGTGCAGTAAAATCATAAGAATTGGCAACAATGAGACTAATTGTGTATCCAGCCCCTGCCCAGGAAGAATAAGAGTGGCTCCTTGTACCCCACACCATATTGTACATTCAGACAGGACATAACCCAAACTGCCTCAGAATTATAATTCTGCAAGTTGCTGTTACAGAAGCTTCATTCACAACTTTGCAATTAAGGAAGATTTTCTGTTTTGCATTTAAAGCAGGGATTCAAGCTCCTTATTGTGCATGAACCCCCTCCCCACCCCCTGAATCTTCTGCAAACTTATAACACTTACTCCGGAGCACAACATAGATTTTCTGAGCGTTTAGAAGAAAACCTGCTTATTTCTTTGATTTAAAATTAAACTGGGTCCTTTAAGGAAATTCAGCATCTGTGTAAATCTTTGTTTTTGTCCTGACTAATCTTAAAACAAACAAACTCTTCCAACTCTCTCTATAGCTAAAATTAATTAAAATCCTGTGTGCAGGTTACACTTGATGAAATTAGGTTGTAATTAAGCTAAGTGTTAAGTTTAATTAAGCTGAGCTAATTGCTATGTTTATATCTGATCCACAGAGGGTCAGGTCAATAGCTCAGGTCACTCTTAAGTGGATCTACATCAGAGGTACTTTGACCAATCACCACCTTTCATCTATAGCTAATCTGCATGTAACAATTCTGTTGGTTATAATGATTCAGCAGTAGGAGGGAGACTGGACATATGTCAAGAGTTCTCATTAGTAGATTACTTACCAGGTCTCATTAGTAGGTTGCTGCTCTCTGCAGGTTCTGTAGGCGCATGCTAGTTTGGCATCAGCAATACAGTCTTGGCTCTACTACATGCTGATGAAGCCCTCCCAGGGCTGAGACAAGTGCAAAAGGGAATTCCTTTAAAATACAAGGATTCTGGAGCCTGCATGTGCTTCACCTGCCCTTTCTTCACAAGGCACTGGTCTCACTTATGCAGTCCTTTAACTAATTAATTACAAATCCAGGCTAGATTCAAGCTCCCACTAAAGCTACTTTATGCTGCTCTGCTAATGCAAATAAGCTGAAAGCCAGTGCAACTAACCCAGTGCTCTCTGGCTGCTTTTTACTGCTTACACAAGTGAATCTGCCCTTAAAAACATGTATCCTGAAATCATCTTTCATTTTTAACTTTTAATTCTTTAGAAATATAGTATGTATTCTCCTTTGGATTTCTTGTTCAGTAGTCTTGCATTTCTTAAAACTGAGATAATTAGCAGATTCAACTGTTAAAATGGAGTTAAGGTTGATGGTGAATATTAAAAATGAATAGATAAAAATGATTTATTACAATTTTCTCCAAACCAAGATATACACTTTCAGAGTTAAGGTCACTGTCAAAGAAATCTAAACATGTTAAGGTATGAGAATTCACAGTAAAAGCATCCAGAAATTCTTATCTATTGCCTTACAAAAGAATTATGAAGGGAAAACATAAAAAAAATCTAATGTACTTAAAGACCAGTTTAATACCACCTGGGATTAAAACAATAAATAATTTAATTGTAATCATATATCGATCCCTGTTGTCATTACAGAGGAGAGTTAAGGTTGCTTGTACCCATAAATAGATGGGCTAGAAATTAACACCATCATTTAACCAAGGACAAAATAAAAGGCAGTGTCTCATTCCCCTTCCAGATATCTTGGCCATGCTATCTGATGCCTCATTTAACCAACATCTCTTGAGAGAGGCTAGTAGGAGTAAGATACAAAACAGCAAGAATAATGCCCTTATTTTTTGCATGGAAGTAATTCAGCTTGAACAAAATACCAGGTTCAAAAATAGCCATTTTAAGTCTGATTCTTCCTTCACAAAAATGTTATATTAGTGTAATTCCATGTACTTCCAAAATTACTTATGATTTACACTAATATACATGAAAGAAAGATCATATCAGGTCTGTCCACTTGAAACCAGTAGCATATATTTGCATTTTGATAACTACATTGGCAATGTACCTGGCTGGCAAATTTTTGCACAGGCTTATGTTAACAGATTTTGCACAGACTTCAGTTAACAGATTAACACACAGGCTAGCGGGGCCCCTGCCAATCATGGGCCCCTGGATGCCTGAGTTCCCTCGGGATTGGTGGGTTTCCTTTTGCGGGCAGACAGCATTCCAGCCTGGAAGGGGTCCTGCTTGGGGCTGCCAGGAGATGCAGGGGTGGTGCCAACCTCCTCCCAGTGGGGGAGCTGGGCCAATGCAGGGATCGGCTGGGCTGGGAGCACCACACTGCTGTGGCTGGGAGCAGGGCAGTTGGGTGGCAATGGAAGCACTGGGAAGGGGAGATAAAGTGAATTTTGGGGTGGCTATAGCCCCCCAATCCTCCCCCAATGCCAGACCTGTACATGTGCATGACCACATGTGGCCAGGAACACAGCCAGGGAGCCAGCTCCCTACAGGTAAGTCTAATGGTAGGGAAGGAGCATGGGATGGAGCAGATCGAGGCCCCTACAGTGAGGGAGGGAATGGGGCTAGGGCCGGGGGTACTGTCCAGCCAGGGTAGTGCATAGGACCCAGTGCTGGGGCATGGAATTGGATGAAGCTACAGGTGGCCCATCCAGGGGGTGTGGGACAGGGGGAGGGGGAGCCCCAAGACCACAGTGGGCAGCCTGCATCCACCCTTGCCTCACTGGGCTCTACTCTGGCCATGGCAGAGGGAGTGGGGGGGAGCAGGGAGGAGAGGCAGGCATATGCCACCCCAGCTCAGCCGAGTACACCCTGCCTCCACCGTAGGGTACGGAGGACCACCCTGCCCCTGGCAGTGGCAGCACCAGAAGAAGAAAGGGTCCCTACCCCCGGTGGAGTCCATCTCCCATGGGGAAGAGCGGGCCTCCAATTTTGGATTTTCCCAGGGCCCCAATAAATCTTAATCTGCCTCTGGTTAAGGCAGTTGTTCTTAACCTTTTTTAGATTCAAGGAACCCCATGTTAGACTCAAGGCACCCTTTGGAAAATGCCATCTCTTAGCTTTCACTTGTTTCTTGATTACAGAACAAATAAAGAAATTATTAATAAGAAATTATTAATAATAAAGCAAAAATAATAAAGCAATTATTTTGTTGCAAAGAACTCTGAAACACCATAACAAGGCCACAATGTTTTTTACACTCTGGGTTCCTATTTGAAATCTCTGGGTTTATCTTGTGAATCATATGTAAGTGTCTGCATACCTAACACTGTTGATACTGAGTGGTACCTTGTGAAACCCTTAGAAGGATTTCAAGACACCCCGGTTAGGCAGCACCCTAGTTGAGGACCATTGAGTTAAGGTGTTCAGTTGTTTAAACCTTTTTACCATCAGTACATATCTTCTTAAACCAACAAGGAAAGGAAACTCTAATTTCATCATCATACTTGCTGTATATGCTATTGCCTAAATAGCAAGGAACCCTGAATTTTTCTAGTGCTATGAATATAGGTCCTACAATATTTTTCTCATAATAGTGGGAGGTCAGAATAATAGTAAGGATTATTATAAAGAAAACACATTGGTGTATTATGTTCTGTTTTATAGGAGGATTAGGGGCTTTAGGGTCTTGAGGAAATTGCCTGGGAAGGATTGCATCAGGAAGAAAAGAAGTGTTGAGTAAATCTAAGAATTTGAGGAGATGAAGCAAAGGGAGCAGAGAATTCATAAGTTCCAGTAGGGCTGGGTGAAAAGGTGGGTAGTTGCATACATTCAGTGTTGGTGAATTGGCTGAGTGTGTTAAGCTTCTGCATCACACAGACCAACTATATCGGGGTGGCCAACCCACGGCTCTGGAGTCCAAACTTCCAAGTCTAAACTGAATAATGTGCCCACTGTGAACAGTCACATCATATGATGTGACAACGGCTATGGAAGCTGGTCACCATGTGCTTGTGCAAAGATTCAAGGAGACTCATATTAACTTCTGGAGAGCCATATGTGGCTCCGGAATTGCAGCTTGGCTAGTGCTGAACTATACCATTCTCCGTTCCCCATTCTTGAAAGAGGAATCTGGGAATATTCTGAACTGAAGAAATTAAGACACTATTTACCACAAAAATATTAGACAGACTCTGTCATGCCTAGGCCCAGCAGAGGTGTGACCACAGACCCTCTTTGGCTGTGCAGCCCATGAGCTCAGTGGCTCTTTAGCACAGAACACTGCTTGCCTCCAACCCATCTTGCCCATCCTTGAATTCCAACCCAACTCTCATGTGTAGGTGAGTCTGAATTATGCATAGTCATTCTCACTCGTATCTCAGGTCCCATTACCAAAGTACCTGGCAATGAGATCCTAAGAGCTCCTCTTTAAGGAAAACTGCTGAGTAGAAAATCCTTCTGCCCCACCTAGTCATGGAAAGAGTTGGCAAATGGCAGGAACTGAATGGAACAAACAATGCTGACTTAAGTGCTTGGTGAGTCACTAAAATATATGGAGCATCTGCCAAATATAAATTTCCATACACAGTGACCTGGAAGAGAGGGCACTGCGAGGGACACTTCCATAAACAAAAAGGCATAAATAGGTTAGTTTGGGGTTGTGTCCCACCTCTGTTTTTTTTTAACTGAACTCCATTGTGATGGTTAGGGAATCTACAGGTACCTGAGTCCCCTTAAACTTTGATTACAACAACTTCCTTATGGAAGTACTACTCATAGTTCCATAATAACAACTGGTTAATTTTTGCTGTTAAAACAGTGATTCAAGCATAACTACATGGCACATCCCAAAGGGACGTAGCTTCCTTGCAGAGTGAATGCTACCTGGATCACTCTGAAAAAAGTTTTTAAGACATTGATCAGATGTTCAGTCTGTGTCTGTCAATAGTGTTCAAAGACCACTGAATTTTTGAACACTGGTGTTCAGAAGCCACTGAATTGTTGGTGACCATCTGACCAGATAATGGAATTCCTTAATAAATATGCTTCACAGCTCATTACTCACTGATCTTCCATACTAATAATATGTCTGAACCAAAAGAACTTCCAAAACTGAACTAGACGGATGGAGGCAACTGTTAGGTTCAGCTACAGATACCTTCATTACTAATCTTATCCTGCCATTTAACATGGAACAGCTGATGAACAGATGAAGACATCAAGAATCAAAAGAAATAAGTCTGCCACTTCTCCAGCTTTTGCAGCACCCACATTTCAATACCACATCATAGAATATCTTCCAGAACTACTGGTTATGCTCCTCAAATACTTAAAAATTGAGGCTGTGAGATAGTTAGAGAGATTTAGTTTGTAAAGCCTGATAACCAGGCTTATGTATACTGCTTTGCTAGCCATCAAGCTGAGCACATCAACAGTGATTCATCAGCCGGAGCAAACAAAATAACATTATTAATGTAACTGAGGTCTTGAAGCAAAACTGTATTCAACTTGATGGCAGAAATAGCTTCCTCAGTGGTGACACATAGGGTGTGCAAGGAGGTGCATGTGCTGGGGGCGCTGGTGCACCCCCTCACAGCCAGCATTCCCCACTTAGGCAATAGGCAGGGGGGCAGGCAGGAGTGCTAGTGCCTCCCCTGAGAGCACTGGCCAGGGAGTGGGGGCACCAGGAGAAGCACTGCTGGCACTTCTGGATCAGTGCAATCAACCGCGGGGGACCCCCCCCCACACCCCTGAGTCACTGACTGCCTGGATCTCAGGAGGCACCAGTTGCTTATGAGCTTTCTTAAGCCATTTTGGGGAGAGCATCACTTTCCCCATTGTTTTTCCTGAACTGGAAGCCACGGTCTGCTTTTAACAGAGGTGACTGCTGGCTACTTTCTTAAGGGAAACTCTGCCCTATACGAGACAGTGAGCATATCTACACATTCATTAATGTGCCGTAATTACAGTACACTACATTTAGTACCTATAATAACAGGTATTAACTTCTTGTGCCCTAATCAGTGCTACTGCACAGTAGCGCCAGTGCATGCTTTTCTGTGACACAGTAGACTACACTGCACATTAGCACAGTTTTTGCCTGCCATGCTAATGCATAGTAGAATTAGTCTACTACTCACTGAGCATCTCGTGTAGATGCACCCAGTATCCAGTGAGGAGGAAAAATATGGCAGAAAATCTAACATGCCTTTAAGATATCAATTTAATCTGGGACCACATATGCTCATATGCCTTAATGATATGGTTTTTGCAATATGTCACTTAATAGCAGATTTGTTCTCCTTGCTATACATTGCTCATTTGAACAGATACAAATTTCTTTTAAGTTTCAGGTTACTTCCTAATATAATGAATTTATTTTTACTTAGTTAGAATTAATTTGAAATTCAGCATTTTCATGTAAAAATGAATGAATAGCCAACTCTTGTTCAAGATTGGTGCACTCTCAATCCCACAAAAATATAAGAATGATCACTGGATTAAGCATGTTTTAAATAAGCTGCAAAACACTTTCTTCAAGCTATGTTTCCTCCATCAAAGGTCTCTGTCTCTCTCTGTCTCTCTCTCTCACGCACACACACACCATCTTTTAAAGAAAGTGCTCAGATACAATGATAATGATTACCAAGTTAATATCTGGATAGTGTATTGTGACCACTGACTTCCCCTTTTGCTGTTTCAAAAATGTTCCTTTACTCAGGTATATTTGCAACTGTGAGGTCTTTACAGTGATCTTGTATCTCTGGCGACAGAACTGTACTGTTCTTTGTACTCGGCATTCTTTGTATTCACCATGCTTGCCTGCTCCATAACAGTATGGGAATGGTGGTTCTCAGTAACAGATCTATCATTACATATCTTTTTGAGATTAAGACAGAAGTTAAACAAGTCTGCCTCAATGCTCCAACACTCCTTTTGATATTCCTTACCATGATGCTACACCTGACTACCAACAAGCTTCCAGTCAGAGTGTAGCTAAATTACTGAACGGATGGTGAGCTGTTTAATTTCAGCCAACTCTGAGCCAAAACCAAGACTACCCCAACTTCAGTCACTGACCTCCAATACGCTGCTAATTCATCTCCAGTTGCTCAGAAGCAGGCCTTCAGGCACTCATCGTTGTCTTTACTGAGGCATATAAGAAAATGGGACTGATGCTTAACATATCGAAGACTCAGGTCCTCTACCACCAAGGTCTTAATAAGCAGTCCCCCGCTCTGGTAAATCAGATTCATAATGAGACTCTGGAGAACATTGAGTATTTCCTGTACCTTGTAAGCCATCTCTCACAAAAGGCTGACATCCACAAATAAATCCAACATCACCTCAAATATGCAAATGCAGCCTTTAGACATCTGAGGAAACAGGCATTCAAGGACTGTGACATCGGATCTGAAACCAAGCTCATGGTTTATCAGGCGGTTGTGATCCCCTCCTTAATGTATGGAGCTGACACATGGACAATGTACAGGAAATACCTCGACTCATCGGAGAAATACCATCAATACTGCCTGTGGAAGATCCTTCAAATCCAGTGGGATGATAGACATGCCAGCATTAACATCCTCTCACAAGCAAGCACCACAAGCTTCGAGGTGACAATCATCCAACATTAACTTTGCTGGGCCAGCCAAGTCATCTGGATGTCTGATTCCAGACTCCCAAAGCAGGTTTTATTCTCTCAGCCTCAGTTTAAGAGGACAGAGAAAGCACTTCAAGGGCCACATGTAGACAAAAAGAGAGGCGTGTGTGCATGACACTTTAAAGAGGGCTAAATGCTTTTGCACCACTTTAATGGTATCAGTATTTGCACACCTCGGTGGTATATTGCGCATTAATTCCACCCACTGTAGGAAATTCAGCAGCTTAATGCACCTTAACTGATTTGGTAGTTTGCTGCCCCTACAGCCGTGGAGTGAAGCACCAGGCTCAATGCAGCTCAGGAGCTTTGCAGGAAGCCCTGCAGGCAGCCTGGCTGCAGCCCAGGAAGGCAGGCTCCGGCCAAGAAAAGATGTGAGCCTGATCTCTCGCCCCCCGCAGCCTCCAGAGCCTGCCTGCCTGAGCTGTGTGGAAGCCCAGTGATTCCCTCCATGGCTGTGGTGCCCCCCAGCTGCCGCAGAGGGAAGCACCAGGCCCCCCTCCCCGCCCCCCATCATCCTTGACTGAGAGGGATTGCTGAAGAACTTGCATCTGTGACAGTCTGATATGATATGCAAAATCATTTTGATAGACAAATGGTTAACTGCTTAATACAGGAGTTGTCAACTGGGGGTATGAGGAAAGGTGCTAGGGGGTATGTGTGGGTGGTTGGGAACAGAGCACCACCACCCCCACACCATACCATCACCTCCCAGGAGCAAGGCTGAGGGAGGGGCAAGTGCAGTGGCTCCCCTACGTGGTGGGGGAGGGAGCTCACACATGATGGCTGCCACTACCATCCAGCGTCCCGCACCACTGCGCACTGTTTGCACGTGCAGTTCTGCAGGCTGCTGATGGCAGCGTGCAATTGGCCGAGTGCAAGGCCCATCAGCAACCCACAAAGCTACACGTGCAATCAGCCACCATTGTGTGACTGGCCATGTGACATGCAACCACTGCCACCACCCACCCGCCCCATTCCACCACATGCAAGCCCCCCCACCAACTCTGCATCCAACGGCCACCACCAGAAGGGATACAATCCTTAAAAAAGTTTGAAAACCCTTGACTTAATACATAATAATTTTGACTCCCCTTATTCTCTCCCTATTTGTTTGCATTATCCTTCTGTTACATCTTGTCATAACCTAGACTGTAAGCTTTTAGGGACAAAGGCTGTGTTTTTTAGGGGTGTGCAAAAGAGCTGTATTGAATTCGGATTCGGCCCAAATCAGGGACAGTGATTCAATTCATTGATTCAGATCACTCCCTGATTCAATTCAGCGAAATCTGGATCTGAAGATTCAATGCTGATTCAGAGAATCAGTGATTCAGCCATAGACACAGCTTTAATTGTTTTTTGTACATACCTCGAGGTACCAGGCCTGGCTTGTGAATGCTGTGATGCTGGGGCAGATGGAGATTACCACAGGAGCATGGGGTGGCCCCGCTGCGTGCTCAGTGGTGAACCTGGTAGTGGACCAGAAGTACTTGCAGTCCGCTTCCAGGTCCTCCGGGGAGCAGGCAGGGGCAGGGCCCCCCCCCCCATACCCCCCCGGCTCAGTGATCAGCTGCAGGGGGACCCCAGGTGCCCCTCTAGACCCAGGAGGCACCAGTCGCCAAGCCAGGGGGGTACAAGGTGTAGGGGGAGCCCAGCACACTCCCTGGTGGACCCAGAAGTGAATAGGAAGTGCTTCTGGTCTACTTCCGGGTCTGCTGCCCAGTGTGCTGGGGAGTCCCCCATGCTCCCATGGGACACTCCATCTGCCCCACCATCTCAGCATTCACAAGCCACCTGGTACCTTGAGATATGTAGTGAAAACATTTAAAGCTGTGTCTACGTTTGAATTGCTGATTCTCCAAAGTTTCCGATTCGAGTCAGACAGATTAAAGGATCTCCTGGTTCAATTTCAGATTCAGAGATTTGGCCACCAAATCAGGCTGAATGTCTGTCAAATTGAATCAGGAACTGAAGCTTAGCACAGCCCTAGTGTTTTTACTATGCATCAGTGCAGCAAAATAGAACAATGCCCTGATCTTTCATGGTGCCCTGATACACTACTGCAATGTAAATCATAAATACAAATAATGCTAGCTCATACTCAGAAGTCAGTAAGCAGACAGTAATAAACACTGTAGTTGTGGTGGGTATCAGAATCATGTAGGCGCTCATTAAAGCGCATTTTAGAAAATTAGATGCATCTTTAAAGAAGGGCATTTCTTTCCAGAAAGATGTGGGTCAGAATGCTTGGGTGTCTAAGTCAGTTTTGACATAGACATATCAAAGGTCCATTGATATTTTTTGTCCCAAGTGATGGGTGGAGTACATCATCAGAATATAAACTTCTACTGCTATCCTGATATCTCTGGCATGGTCCTCTTACTCATCCCTCTGCCAGCTGCTTTATTAGCTGTTCTAACTCTTGCAGCACCTGGCAACCCACAAGAGAGTGATGTTGGAAGGTAACTTAAACAGCTGCCTAGAATGGCTGGTAGAAGATGGGAGCAATGGATCATAAAGGAAATAACTAAACATGGTACATTTTTAAAAGACTTGTTCTGCTTTTCTGAGTGAAAAATCCCATAGGAATTATGATGGTGTTTACTTGCCCTTCCTAGTGTGTAGAACTCAGTTTCTTTTGAATCTGATGAAAATATGCAGTCTTGTCAACTGGGAAAAAAGGAGTGCCTTTATCTTGTGCCTCCTTATCTTGTGCTCTTCTTGAGCATGAGTTATAACACGCTGGAGATGCTGCCTTGTTATTACAGTACAGTTCCTTTTAACAACATTCCTTTAACTAATAGAGGAAGGCCTACATTTTAAAATAGATGTAAATGTTGTTTACAGGGCACCAAAGAGAATGTCATCAATGAGTGCAGTTCTGCTGCAAAAAGCAAGGCACTATCCTTCATGCTATATATAGTGCCACGTGTCCACAATTGCTACTGGGCTCTGCCTTATACAGTGGAGTTTAGCACCTTGCAGCAGAATCAGACTTTAGCTTTTGTAAATTAAGCTTCCTGCTAAATCTCCAGAACAATACAGCACCTTCTAATAGAGGCAGAAGTGATCACATGCAGATTATCCTGTTGTTCCACTCATACAGCAAGCTGATCATGACTCTAACATATGTTCTTTGCTTTCTTGGCTTAAGTTATGGTTGTCTTTCCTTTTCTCTCTTTCTCTCTCCCCCTTGCTTGCCTTCCCTCCAAATCTCTCAGGAGCAATAAATGCCAGCAGTAAATATTCCCAGCCTTACGAGGATTTCAGTAAATTAAGGTTCACATCCAAGCTTTGGGCAACTTCCTGTATTCTAAATGGGATCCAAATGAAGGTTTTCCAAATTCTATACAGTATAATAATAATAAAAAACATACCTAAATCATTAAAATGAGCGACAGCATTCCCAATACCAGCTCTCTGCTCTATAAATAATGTATAAAACCAATCTGCATTATATTAGCAAAGGATAAAAATTAGAAAAGGGTAAAAGTAAAAATATCTCATTTCTGAATACACAAAGAATATCCTACATGGTCCTGAGCTCACAGCTCCATCTTGTGGAGGATCATGGATGTGATTTCATTTGCTGCTTGCCTTCTGTTTTAATTTTACATTTTCATTCATTTAAAAAAATTTACCAGCATGTAAGATTTGTTGAAAAAATAACTGAAGAATGAGGCTAGTGACACAAAAAGCGCAACCACCATAACTTTCTTGTTGACCATAACTTCACTGTATAACTTTCTTGTTGACTGATTCTTTCAACCTCTCTAGATGACACTGTAATGCATGTTCTTTCAAGCTTTCTCATTAGAAATGGTACAGTGACTTGTTCTCCTCCATTCTGGTTATAACCTAGACAATTTGGGGAGATCCTACGAGCACACATGTGCAAGGGCACACATTCCCTGCAGAACAAATAGCAGTGGCACATATTTGTGCCACTGCTTTTTGCCTCCAGGCACGCCCCTACACACTCACTCTGGTGAATGGTAAAGGCACCTTGGTGGGGCAGGGGCAGCTGGGGCAGCCTTACCTGGGGTCCTGGGGCTTCCTGGGGCAGCAGCAGTGCCAAGTCAGCTGCTCATAGCCTGGCCAGAAGCCAGAGCATGGCTCTGGCCAGCCAGGCTCCAGTTTCTAGTGACACACACTGCTTCCATGTGCACCACACTGCTTTTGTTAGCAGCGTGGTTTTTTACACTGGGATTTCCCACTGCAAATTATTAGCACAGCAGGTGGCAGGAAGCCACCTTTGTTTCTCCCCAAAATCTCTGCTTTGTGACAATTTGATTAGGATGGGCCCAGCAGAGGGGAGACACCTTTACCCTATCTCTTTAGGTAACCTGAGCTGGATACATTCCTGAGGGAGGGGGGAAACCTGCTCCCTCTGCCTACGTGACTGGTATCAGCTACCTGGGCGAGGGGCTTCTACCTGGTGGGCTAGAGTCTGCTCGGCAACTAGTGATGCATTTCAAATTGGTTGGCTGACAGCCAACAGGTGCTGGCCTCCATTGGACCAGGTGAACAAGGTCACAGGGGCTATATAAGTTAAGACTGCCCAGGAGGAGGGGGCAGCAGCCATGCAAGGGACTTAGACATGGAGAGGAGCTTTACCATCTGAAACTGGCTCTCTCCCCCATAACTCATGAGCAAGGAATGGCCTGCCTCCAGAGGGGATCTCCAGCAGCCTCAAGATGACGCTTGTGAGGAAGCTACTCAAGATCTGATTAGATATATAGCTGGCAGTAACTCAGATGCGTGATCAAAAGGCTACCTCAGCCAGACTGTTTTGCTTGATAGGATTTCTATGATATTGCTCTATCTTGTACCCCATTTTCACCCTACCACCTGTAAACAATAGTTCTTCTTTGTGACTGGTGTAGGAGACTTATTGAGGGGTAAGTCTAAATTATGCCTAAGAGGCCCCTTAGGTCTGCAGACTAAGAGGGACTTTCCTTTTTGGCTCCCAACTTGGGGAAGTGCCCCAAGTGCTTGCACTGGGTCGAGTACCCATAGGACTATTAGGCCTGTGTTTCCCTGAGGACACAGGGCCGAGAGAGTCACTTCTCGGGGTGGTGGCAGCATATGTTACCCCCAGACTCTGCGGTGGGGCTCAAGAGTGGGTCTGCCAGGGCTTAGGCACCCCTGGAGAGACACGTGGAGTCCAGAAGGTGGACGGGCACAGTGAGGTGGGTGGCTCAATGCAGGAGTGCTCCCTACTGGCCCGCCACACAGCGCATGGGTGCATATGCACCGTGTACAGTTTGCAGCACCTCAAACAGCTTTAAGGTGCCACAAACAACATGTGTGTACTTATGAGGATGCATCTTTTATGTGTATTATAGCAATCTATTTTGTGTCTCTTCTTGTGAACCAAGTTCTGCTCTCTGTTACACCCGTTTAAATGGACAATAATTCAGTTGACTTGAATGCAATCACTCAGCTTGCAGCCAGATCCAAAGCCCATTGAAGCAAACTGTGAAAGACTCCAATTGTCTTCAGTGGGCTTTGGGCCAAATTCTGTTCTTAGGTCTGTGCCACTACCAGTACAAAGTTACTCCTCATAGTGTGTTTGTTCAGCTCAGGTTTAAATGCATTGAGCTTCCAATATATCCTAGGGGAGATTACTTCACTGTTGCTAAGAATTTTTCTCCAGCTTTTAAAACTTTCATTTGGATTAATTAATATTGGTAAAATAGTTAAAGGATGAAAATCCTATGTACCTGGTTAGTAATATTTGTCCCATTATTCCTAATTTCTAATTATATACCTTTTGTCCCCAATAGCTCCTGTAGGGCAGTACTACCTCTGGAGTATGCCACCTTCAAGTATTTGTTAATACAGCCTTCTTTCTTTTACCAGGAGAGATGAAGCAAGTATTCACTGAACAAGTTTTCTTCTTTCTTTTCGACATCTTGTGCTTAATATATTCCTCATAACATCAGATGTTTTAAATTTATACATTACTTCCTAGACACTATTATCCAACAAAAAGAGCTTTGTTGCAGGCAATTAGGAAAAGTACCATACAATTTATGCAGCCATATTCTACTATAATATACAGAATGGAACAAGCAACTGCATTGTCAGAAAGCTGGTTATTAATAGAAATTTGGGCCCTTACCTTGTCTTTTAAAAATTGTGGACTGGAGCAGGATGGCAATTAAGGAATCGGAGCCTACTATGAATGAGAAGGAATCAGAGCCTACTATGAATGAGAAGATGATAAGGTCTGTCAGCTGTTAGAGACAAGTCCCAATAACAAAAGAGACCACCAAGAAAAAACAAAAAGCACCATTAGGATTATAAAGCTTCCACAGAAGCAGGTATTAAGAGATGCTTGTGAGAAGAAGACAGATATATTCTTTCCAGAGTTAAAGTACAAGAAAAAGATCAAGTAATCTGATCCTGATGAACACTTGCACTTTTAGCCACTACAGAGTTGAAAAGGTCTGCAAAAGGAAACTGAGTATTTTTCTAGCAAAGAGACATCCCAGCTGACACAGTTGCTGCTCTGAATTACAAGTAGGACTAATGTACCCTACCTTTCTCTGCATCCTTGGAATTTTGGGCAGGACAAAGATGATGCGCAGCCACCTTCTTAAGGTCCTACACTAAGAGGACTGTTGCTGGACACAGGATGCTGAAGTGTCCTCTCAGAGCTTTACCTTCTAAAAATTAGGTAAGTAGGGCAGTGAGTATAATACTACAATCATGCAGGTACTCATGGCATTACAAACCATGTATGTGTTCATTCTATTTTTATACATGGAAGAAATGATATTTTAAGTAAATTTTGAGTCTGGTGTTTTAGCGATTAAAGACTGAAAATCTTTCAGTGCCTCAGGGGATAATGGTCTGAAAGAAAATAGAGTAAGACATAGAAGATGGATAAAAAATGAACTTGTGTATATATACATTATATGAAATTTAACATCAGTGTGCTACAAATGTACAGGTTTACACCACACCACAATGCAATTTGATGGATTCCTGAAATTTAATGAACGTCATCTTCTGTCTGGACTCTACGGGCACATCCCCTAGAGCGGGAACATGCGTTTCCCCAGGGAAAAAGAGCACTGGCACAATATGTACTGCTGCTGCTTGTCCCTGGGAAACACCCATGCACACCTGCTCCGGAGATGCCCTGGGTGGGCTGAGGCCAGTACCTGGGCTAGCCCCAGCAACCTAACCTGGGGTCCTGAGGACCTCCAGGGGCTGCAGCCACAGCAGTCTGGTATCATGAAGCCTGGCAGGCAGCTGAAGCATGGCTCTGGCTGGCCAGGCTATGGTTCCTGGCAGCACACGCTGCCATCACTTTCACCACCCCACTTTTTTAAGGAATGGAGTTTTTTGACATGGAGATCTCCCAGTGTTAACCCCCACCCCCAGCACTATATGGGGAATGTGTGCATGTGTGACATGTGCAGCATGCAGTGCCGCGGACGGGTCCTCTGAATGCACCTGTGTTTGCAGCATGCCTGATAAAAAGGGCTCCAATCTTGGTTGGTCTTCAAAAACTACCATAATATACATGATTAGTAATAAGGAAAACAACGTTCCTCATGCAGATGGACTTATTCTAATTATTACTCTCTGCATTGTCATGTCTCTGGGCCACATTGTGTAGGGATCCATGAAGTAGGATGATTCTTCCAGAGTTTTTCTGTGCTAAAGGTTGATTCAGAATAAAATCCTATATCTGACCTTAATTGAAATCAATAGTTCAGCCTAATTTATTTATGACCAGGTGACTTATCACCTGGACAAGGAGGAAGA
>NW_017729033.1:37958398-37965191 GCF_001723915.1 Gavialis gangeticus | reverse complement strand
CCTAAAAATTTTAGAAAATTAATATTTATCTACCCCTGGCTGCCTGTCAGGCAGCCCTTGATGGCTTGCCAAAACTTAGTAAGTGGCCCTCCACCTCAAATAATTGCCTGCCCCTGCTCTAGCACATCTAGCTTGCATTGAGCGTGCATGTTGTGTTTAAGGTTGCTTCCTAGCACAGACTAGGGGCGATGGAAACACGACCACAGAATCACCTTGGCAAGGTTGTGTAATTAGAATGCAACTGTTTCCTACTCATCTAAGAAGATTAAAAACATATAATGTCTTTTTTTGGCAAAAATATGATGTTACAAGAGAGAACACTCATTTGGTTTTAACTATGAAAAATTAGCATTATTATTTGCTTAGCCAGAGCTAGCTGCCAGATTTGCAGTATATCATGATACATACAGTCCTGCCATTTACCTGTAACTATATCATTCTTCATCTTTTATGAAATATACAGTCTTGTGCAAAGAATTATCAGAAATACTGAAATTCATTTTTCACTCTTTCTGTTCTTCATCATTCATTAATAATACTTACAGACTCCTCATCTGAATCTTTTACTAGGCTTTTTGATAGTTCAAGTTTTATGAAGCACACAAAGCACATAAAGACTCATCAGAGTAATCCATATTCCATATTTATTTGCATTGATCTATCATCAATTAGCCTTTTAAATGTATAAAATCCTTCATCATGTTAAACTGTTGCATTATTATCCATTTCTCTCTAATATAAATGACTGCTTTTTGTGTTTAATTTTCTGAGTGCAAACCAAGATGGTTCATAATCTTTTCAGATGACCAAAATTAAAAATAATAGTTGTGATTCTGTTTTTTCCCTTAATAGAATATTAAAAGAGATATTTTATTCCCATTGATATTCTTTTGCACACATCTTCTGGCTTACTAAGCTTCAGTCCATTTTTTGTTTTATTTTTAAGTAAAGTCATCTGTAACACTGTTCATTACAAGTTCTTCAAAGTATTTGAATAGGGTAAATAGGTAATAGGTAAAGTGAACTGAATTACTACCTAAAACAATTTCTCAATTTGTGAAATTTCAGAACCTGTTATGACCAAATCATTTGAATTTGCTGTATCAAGCACCTTCCCTTTCAGAATTTCAAATAAATAGCAAAGGTGTATATGCCTATTGTTAAAATGACATATTCAGTACTACTAGTTACATGAATCTCTGTATTTATTTTGATCCTTTAATTTTCATTTGCTTGTAGCATGGTTAAGTCATTTGGCCTGTTGGTGTTTTAATGTTACATGTAGTCTAAGGTAAGAGTCATGTCAAAGTTGGTAGTGCCTCTAATTTTAATATTATAGCAGTACCTGGATAAGGGCTGGGTTGAGTGGAAAGCTTTGTGGAGATTATTGTCACAGCCAATATAATTTATCAGGACTAATGGTCCATTCATACTAGAAATGTCATAATTAAATCCTAGCACAGTTTTTGAACCAGATTCCCTGGATCTCATCTCATAAGCCTTCCTTTGCTGTGAGAAACAGACTGTTGTCTACCTTGTAATGGAATAATCAGGTACAACTGATCTTACTTAGGTTCATAGCTGTGAAGGAGAAGAAAATGGTCATGTAGTTCAGGCACTTAAATAGGACCTGAGAAAATCTGGAGTAAGTTCCTACCTCTGTCATAGATATCCCATGTGATCTTTGGCTAGACACTCAGGGCTGGATCCAAAAAAACAAAAACAAAAAAGACTTAGGTACTTGGTTCCTGAAGTTATAATCTACAACCAGTGTGTGCACACCTCAGCTCTCTGGACAGTGCATGGGATGAATTAGTGCCTCTGAAAGAGATGCTAAATATCCAACCCACTCAGCGGAGCACTGCCTAGAACTAGGCAGCAGGAAACAATGAGTACAAGGGTGGGCCTTTCATTCAGTTCTTCTCTGTGTCCCCACGTGCTTCACTTAGCAAAAGCACAGAAAGGGGCATTTGTGTCCTTGAGATCTACAGCTAGAACATTCTTCTAAATGTAAGTGCCTTTGTCCTTTCTTTGCAAAACCAAGCAAGTACTGCTCTTTTCTTTCAAAACAGAATGGGGGGAGAAGGTGGCTTATTATATAATTACCTATTGATCAGAGTGCTTGCTCTGAATGTGTGGGACCAGATCCTATTCCCTCCTCAGTACAAGGTTTATTCATCCATACCAAATATCTACTGGGATACTGTGACCATTGCCTAGTGTTCAGGGCACTTGCTTATGAGGGAAGTGTCTCATGTTCTAGTCTCTGCTCCAAGCACTGTTTACGTGTTTTAACTAAAACATCATTTGGATAAAATAGAAGAACAGGAACCATAGCACAACAGACAAACTAACAAGGCAGTAAAATGCCTGTGTACCACAGCCCTTCCAGTTTGGGCTGTGCACCAGGTATATAGGGCGTTTTTATCTGGCTGCAGCAGTAGCATCCATGCTAATGCATCCCTGAGGAGGTCTCAGCACCCCAGGTTGCCCCAGTTGAGAACCACTGATCCACGTACTTATTTAGCCTGCATAACTATAATATCTTGTATTTAAAGATAGCAATCAACAGAAGTACAGCTGGTCAGCTCTGCACCTTGGAGGGTGACAGCACACTGTGCAGGAAAGCAGCTGTAGGTTCAGTCCTCGTAGGAGAGATGTTGCCCCCTTTTTTATTGCCTAAGCAGTTTTACTTTAACATGCTGGAAAGACTTTTAAACTGGTGGGAAATTCCACTCATGCAAACACAAACACAGTTGTGGTACTGTAAATGGGAAATCTCATGGTGTGTACATGCAGCCATAGTGCATTGAGTAGTCAAAACACCACTGATATTTGGTGGCCAAAGGGGAAATGATCTCTCCCCCAGCAGCGGTGAACCATCAGCTCCTGTACACTACTCCTGCATAGTACACCACTGCTGCTTCTATAACCTCCTTGTAGCAGGAAGCCAGAACTGCTGCAGGAATGGTACAAATGTGTGGGCAGGGGTGAGGTGGGGGGACACGAGGCACCTCCCCCCTTGCTCCATTCTGATGCCATACTCCTTATGCAGTGCCCAGAACTCATAACCCATGTGCCCACCTGTCATTATGCTAATACCAGTCAGTGTCCAAGTACATTTTGTGAGCTTACCATATTGTTCACTAAAATCATTGCTTTTATATTAAAAACATGCAACTCTTGTAACGATCAGTAAATTCAACCCTTCTGATATCGAAATGGGAAGAAAAGCAGCTGATGGTTCTATAAATATATTGGCCCACTAATCCTTAAATATTTTGAGTCAAATCTTGGACATTATGTAGAGTAAATGTATAAGTAAAGTTAACTACAAGTGACCTCCTCTTGCATCCAGCTATAAAAATTAATTATCTAGCAGGATTTTATATCTGTTAATTCAAATGGGTCCTCTTATGATAGGTACCGAGGTTACTATAGAACATTCCTACATGCTAAGGTGTATTTTGCTAAAGGCACACTCACTGGTTATTAGCTAGATGAAACCTGATATTAGCTTGCCTTTGTTTAATTACTAATATTATTTACTTTGTGATAACTGACTAACCTCAATTAACACTGTGAATTGTTTGCCCTGTAATGATGAGATATTCCATTATATTATGTAAATTATTTGCATAGTGATTATGATTTAATGTTATTGGTAATTAGAATTATTTGCCTGCTGGTAATGCTGTATAAATGATCTCTCATTAATCAGAGGGTGCACCTTACCAAGAGTCCTAAAGAGAAAAGCAGTAATATGATGTCACTTGACTACTGGCCATTGTTCAAGCCTTGTTTTACATTGTGAGCAGAAGATTTCTGTATTTATCGAGCCACTTGCTGATCATTGTGAGAAAAGTATATTTTGGTAAACATATTTCTAGGTTATTGTGATGTTAAAAAACACCAAACCCATCAGTCAGCAACCTGGTAGCTTGGGGTCACTATCATCAACATATATCATCGCTAAATTCTGAAATTCACTAATCATATTTTCTCCATAATAAAATTGAACCTTGAGGTCAAATGTTACCTTGTAGTTTGGAATATGAACTTCATTTTTGGCAACAAGTTAGGACTCACACAGTTAACAGCTCACTCCAAAGAGAAAAGTGTTCCACTCCAAAGCACAGATGGGAACAGCAGCATAGCCAGATCCTATAATCATGAAGAAAATTTCCTTTTTCTTCCTCACCATGAAGATTACAGTTGAAAGAGGTCAGCTCTCTTTCTGTTCATTTCATTGCCCTGAACTGTTCCAGAGAGCACTCCTTTAAACCATCTCCTGGTCATTTTCCTATACCTGGTGGATCCATGAAGCAAGACTTCTAGCAACTTTGCATCTAATTCTTGAGAAGTCAGATCCACAGAAGGTCCATTATGTCCTTTCCAGCTGTGACAAGGTTTTTACTTTGTATATTGACAAAGTGTTGCTTTTACTGATTGAGCATAACAGACTACTTTGGGCAAAGTCAGAATGAAGAGGTACCCACCTGAAATAAGAGCCGTGGGTAATGGTTCAGTTTGCTTAGTGCTTTAGTATCCCAGACCCCAAAAGGCATTACCAGTGTACTCAGTATACTTCATATTGGAGGGGTTTCAGCTACAAGGCCCTATAAGGTGCTAGAACTGATGGGCTCCAATAGCCATTTACACATGCTATTGAAGTACTGTGTCCAGTTCTGGGTGCTGCACTTCAAGAGGGATGTGGACAACATGGAGAGGGTCCAGAGGAGGGCCACTCACATGATCAGGGGGCAGCAGAGCAGGCCCTACGAGGAGAGGCTACGGGACCTGAACCTGTTCAGCCTCCACAGGAGAAGGCTGAGGGGGGATCTAGTGGCCTGTTACAAACTAGTCAGAGGGGATCACCAGGAATTGGGGGAGTCCCTGTTCCCCCAAGCACTACCAGGAGTGACCAGGAATAACAGTCACAAGCTGGCAGAGGGTAAATTCAGATTAAACATCAGGAGGCGCTACTTCACGGTCAGGGCGGCTAGGATCTGGAACCAACGTCCAAGCAAATTTTTTCTCGCCCCTACCCTGGGGGTCTTTAAGACAAGGCTTGACAATCACCTAGCTGGGGTCGTTTGACCCCAGTACTCTTTCCTGCCATGGCAGGGGGTCGCACTTGATGATCTGCTCAAATCCCTTCTGACCCTACTAACTATGAAACTATGCCTGAATTGGAAGAAATTAGTAATGGCAGCTAGAAAGAGCAAGGCTGGAAATATTCTAGGTCACTGGTACGCAACCCTTTGGCCCTGCAGGCCAGATAAGTGATCCAAAGCTAGTCCATGGGCCAGGTGGAACCCTGTGTGTCAGGATGAGGCCTAGAAGGTAGGTATTTCCCCTTCCTCCTGGGATTGGTCCCCAGCGGTCCCAGCATTGCCCCTCCTGCCCCCTTCCACCAGGATTGGGACCTGGGCCCTCAGCGCCATCCCCCTCTGTCCCTGTGCAGCAGGATTGGGCCCTGGGGGCCTAGCACCACTCCAGTACACCAGGAGTGGGCTCTGGAGCCCTGGAGCCACTGTATCTTGCTAGAATTGGGCCCTTTGGACCTGATGCTGTCTCCCCAACCATAGGGATTGGGCCCTGGTGCCCAGCACCATCTCCACCCAGCCCGGCACATTGGGATCAGCCAGCCCACAGGGGTTGAAACTTCCCATGGGCCTGGAAATTTGGCAGTGAATTTGCAAACCCATGGAGAGCCCTGTGGGCCAGATGGCATGGCATCATAGACTAGGGATTGAGCTAGGTACACTGCTTTAAACAATATCAGCTCCAAAGAAAAACAAGAGACATTCTTATTTAGGACACTGCAACATACACCAATAGAGTTATAAAGCATAAAGGCTTAGTACCTGGCCTTCCCTCTCCAATCCGGTCTTCTATATTTAAAGGAAACAGAAACTTACATTTTTCAGGCCAGAAAGAGATAATGATTTAGGACTAGATCTAATAAAGGACTCAAACCTTGAACCCCACCCCCCTGCACCCTCTTTAGATGCCAGCTATTCTGGAGGAACCTAAACTCACTCCTGTTTGTCCGTAAAGTACTCTAGATGTGATGAGTTCTGCTTATGCCAAGAACTACTCCTTATGAGCCAAAACCTATCCGAATTCAGAAGGTAGGAAGAGGAATACATAAGTCCCTTCAAAAGTCTGACCTGGCAGGCTCTTGCTGACCATGCTTAACGAATGCTGACAGAATCGGCCTTCCCATAAAATGCAGTAGCTGTCACTATTTTGGGTCTGTGATGGTGCTGCCCATATTTTTTATAGTAATCTAGCATAGAGGCCAGTAATATTTTGGAGTGGAGGGGAAGAGAGAGGGCACTTTAATGGAACTTAGCTCAGAGTGCTAAGTCACTGTCACTGCTTTCCCTGCCTCTGCAGTCACTCTTTCCCCAACAGTGCCCCTGCCACATCCCTCATCACCTGCTGCCTGGATCCCCCATGAGTGAAGCCCCCTCCCTACCTCCACAGGCTGGACAAAATGACTGTTTGGGTTGGATCTATCCCACAGGCTGTAGGTTGCTGTCACAAGGTGTCATGTAGGTGCCTTGTGCCTAGAAAAGGGTTAAGAACAGCTGCCAATCACCAGGGCAACTAGGTTGGTCAGGTGACCAGAAGGGGGCAGGGCCAGGCCTATATAAACAGCCAGAGCAGTAAGAGCTCTGCAGTGGAGCCGAGCAGACTGATAGAATGAGTAGCTGCACCATGGTGCAGGTGGAAAGAACCCTGACCAGGAGGTTTTACCGGAAAGCCAGGTGGGGCCTGGTAT
>NW_017729033.1:37932212-37953398 GCF_001723915.1 Gavialis gangeticus | reverse complement strand
ACCAGGAGGTTTTACCGGAAAGCCAGGTGGGGCCTGGTATAGCCAGAAGGCTTATTGTTGGGTTGTAGCCGGTTGGCTCATGGTTTTGTGTTCCTTGCTTGATATTGTTATACCGGAGGACCAGGTGAGGCTGTAGGGGTGTGAGGAGGCCTCATGGGAGCTCCCCAGTTGCTTGGGGGTTCCTGGTGCCCTGTGTGGGCAAACAAGTGGTGCCAGGGACGGCACAGTTGCCAGGTGGCACAGAGTCTGTGATTATAGAGAGACCGGCAGAGGCAGAGAGAAGCCGCTGGAGCGGGCGGGTACTCGAGAGGAGCCCCAGAGAGGGCACGTATAGAGAAGTAGCCCCAATAGGGATTATACTACAGATAGACACCCCAAGAGGGGAGCAGACTAGAAGGCGTTCCGGAGGGGCTCCACTGTAACGGGAACCCCGAGGAGCCAAAGGGGCCCGGTAAGGCTCTGGCCGCCTGAGCCTAACTGGACACATATTCCTGGCAGTAGCCCAAAAGGGTCAGAGGTGCCAGGTCAGGCTTAGGCCGCCTGAGCCTAACTGGATACTTATTAGTCACAAGCCCAGGAGGTGCCAGAGAAGGGGCACCGGTGGCATGACAAGCCCAGGGGGTGCCAGAGAAGGGGCGCCGGTGGCGTGACAAGCCCAGGGGGCACCAGAGAAGGGGCACCGGTAGGAATTGGACATGATAACGTCCAGAAGATCTGAGAGGCTTGGGGCATGCTAAAGGGGAGGTAGGAGGCACGCGTAGCCCTTAAGGCTGGGGTGCAGCTTGTCACTCTGAAAGGAACAGGGAACAATAATCATAGTACTGTGTATAAGGGGATCGAAGGCAGCCTCCCATATATCAAAACATATTTCATCAAAGACGTGGCGGGTGAGATAAGAGGGTGCTGGATTGCGTACTAAACACGGTAGGGGGCATTAGCGGGATGACGGCCGCTCCTAGGCCCCGCCCATGACAGTTGCCAACCCCTAAACAAGTGGATTACAGCATTCACCTGGGAAGTGAGGGCACCTATACACAAGCATGGAGGCTGCTCTTACTGGAATTCCAGTGTGTTGGAGCAGACTCAGCTAATCAAGCCTCCTGAAGCATGGTAACTGCCATGCTCCAGCAGCTCCTGTGTCTCGTGTATCAGTGTCTCCACGCTTACAAATGGTGGCAGGGGCACTGAACTACAGCTCATAAAACCTTTGGTTCAAGCACTTCCACTGCCATTTTTAAGTATGGGGATGCTGATACAGGATACACAGTGGCACTTTAATTAAAGTGGCTCTCATAACAAGTCAGCATGGCTGCTGCCACCACAATGATCTCTTTGTAAAAATGGATGTAGACACTTCAGGAGGAGCTTATAGATGGTGGATCCTGAATGCCTTCCTGCAGCCCTAAGATAAGTGCCTAAACACTGAAAGTGGTAGGATCCAGACAGTTTCCTATTGACTCAGTTGGCTGGCTGCTTCGGATCCCATTCGGAGGCACTAACTCTTCTTATGAACTTAAGCTTACATGCCTAAGTCAAAGTTATGGTCTCCATGCCATCACAGATCAGTGTGTAAGACATTAATGCTTAACAAATTCATTAGGCATGGAAAACATACCAGAAACTAGTAAATATGTGGATACCTGTATGAAAACAGGATGTGCACCAAGTGTTCAGAAAAACAATGCTTGGGTATAGCTACAGTAGTAAGGAGCTGCAATAAGGCCAAAAATCATCATGAGACAACCTTGCACTTTCAGGTTTATTTATGGATATGTCTAATATGAACAAAATAAAACCAGACTACTAAACCTCTGGTCACATTCTTCTCACAGTCCTTAAATATCCAGCAGACAAGTACATATAGGGCTCCTGAAATTATCTTGCTAGTAAGACTGCCTCCCTCTTCTGTCTTCTCACTGGGTTAGCCAGGATGTGGCTAAATCATTTAAACCTAGTTTTAGTCTCTTAGTGGGTGCATCTACATGTGCATTAATGTGCCTTTTCTAATACACATTACATTTAGTACCTCCCATATGAGGACACTTTTACACATGCTCTGGGGGTGGGGGTGCTTTAATTAGAGAAGCTCTGAGATTCTCTGTAATTAAAGTGCCACTGTGCTTTGTGTATCAGTGTCCCATGCTTAAAAATGGTGGCGGGGGCACTTGAACTAAAGCTCATTCAATAAGGTTTAGATCAAGTGCCCTGCTACCATTTTTTAAGCATGGAGACACTGATGCATGAGATGCAGAAGGCTGCTGAAGTGCAGCAATTGCCATGCTCCAGCAGACTCGATTACTCAAGTCTGCTCTGATGTGCTGGAGTTCTGGCGGGTCGGAGCAGCCTCTGCGCTCATGTGTAGGTGCCCTGAGCAAGTGGATTAGAGCATTCACCTGGGAAGTGAGGGCATCTACACATAAGCAGGGAGGATGTTCTTACTGTGCACATGCATAGGTGCCCTGAGGTACTAAATTAATACGCATCAGGCTGTGCTAATGCACTGTAGTGCATTTGCAGGCTTTTTTAGTGACAATGTGCAATAGAACATTTTACTGCATATTGGTGTAATATCACCGTTTTTTACTTGATGCTTTAATGCATAGTAAAATAGTCCACTGCACATTAAAGTGCACTTGTAGACATACCCAGTAGGCCACTGCACTGCTCCATGTAGCCATACCCCAGAGCAGTGGTTTTCAACCCATTCATTCCTCTAGATTTCTGACCTCCCACCTTCCCTCCCTCCTAGTTCTTCCACACAGTACCAAAGCACCCTGCCACCCCGAACTGTTGTCTGCTACTACTACCAACATCCCCCAAGCCCATGAGCAATCCATGGCTTACCTCCCTCATCACCTTTTGTCAAACAAGTTGCAGAGATGCAGAAATAGCTCTGCACATGCTAGCTCCAAAGAGGAAGCAGCATTCCAGCAGTTCCACTGTTTCTCATTTGGGATATAGCGTGCACAGAGCAGCCCAGTGTCTCAAAATAATATAAATCTGTGGGAGGTAGGGGTGTACTGACTCACTTCAGTTCTTTTGCGTCTGCCTTTGTGAGCCACCAACATCACCTCTGTAGCTCACTGTTTGAGAACTGATAGGTCTACAGAAGGCAAGAGAGCTGTCTTGTACTGTAACCGTTTCACATCTGATCCCCTTATGCTCCTCCCACAAACAGACGCACACAGGACCATTTCATCTGCCCTGCATGGCTGTTTCTGGAGATACTGTGGGGTCAAATCAGAAAGGGCTGTAGCACAAAATGGATTTCCTGCCTACTTTAGGCTTATCAGAAATCCCTAAGGAGGCAGGAGGTTAGGCACAAGCTGCAACCCTGCCTGATCCGGCTGGGGATGGGGTATGTTAGGGTAATTTTATTTGGTGGTGGCAGCATCCAGCTGAGAACTACTGAGGTGAGCTAAGGTAGCACAAAAGTGGTTCTCAATTGGGGTTCTGCCAAATTTTAAAAAGTTGGGGAGGGGTGCCCTGACTCTTAAAAAGTTGAGATCAATGGACAAGACTCAAATGCATCCATTATACTGATTTTCACTTCCACTGCTAGTAGCAGAATGATCATAAACTTATAGGTTGCACATGGGGCAAAAAAGGTACATGATTTCACTTGCCCTTCAATATGACATCATTTTAACACAATTGTACATAATCTGATTGCAACAGAGACCCTGGGTCTTTTTGTTCCTTTACAGGAAGAAGCAGCCTAGCCAGGGAGCACTGCAGGCAAGACAGGACACTGCAGCTGCAAGTCACCAGGGCAACAGGCTAATGGAGCAATTAGCAGGCACCTGCCACCAGTCTGCTGACACGATGTAGGCAGGGCCCTGCGAGCTTATAAGCCCAAGGCTGAGGCTGGCTCAGGTGGGTTTCTCTCCCTGGCAGCTGCAGGAGAAGGAGCTCCTGCCTAGGAGAGCCACCCAGGGATGACTGACTGCCTGAAGGAACAGTGGAGCCTAGGATGCTGTAATAGTGAGGAAAGACTTACACTATTGGGATAGGGACAGACATTACATATAAACTGGTTTAGGTGATCAGAAACTCGTTTAAACTTGTAACAGAACAGATGTTCAGTATGCATAAACCAGTTTCAAAATGGCCCAAACCAATTTGAGATAAACCTGGCTGAATGTAGTATCAGACTTAATTGATTTAACTCAAACCAGTTCACGCAATGTCTGTCCCAGGCCCCTTCCTGGCTTATTCATAGATTGTAAGGGGCTGGAAGGAACCTCACAAAATTATCAGGTCCAGCCCCCCTGCACTAGGCAGGAAAGACAACTGGGGTTAGGTGACCCCAGCAAGGTGACTGTCCAGTCTCCTCTTGAAGACTTCCAAGGTAGGCAATTGCACCACCTCTGGAAGGAGTTTATTCCACAGTCTGGACACCCTAACTATGAAGAGGTTTTTCCTAGAGTTAAGCCTGAATCGGCCTTCCAGGAGTTTATGGCCATTGCTCCTGGTTTTCTTCAAGGGTGCACTGGTGAACAGTTGTTCACTGAGCCCTTGATGTATTCCCCTGATATAGCGGTAAGGTTTAAGTTAAGCCAGTGTCCCCCAGCATCCTGGCAATGCTCTCTGGGCTGAGCTCTCTGCTCCAGCGGAGCAGGGCTGGCCCCACCCCTCTGCTCCCCAGCCAAGGAGGGACAAGCAGGGACAGGCAGGGGTGGGAGTCTGGCCAGACATTGGCCCCAGAAGGGAGCAGGGAAGAAGTTTATTCCCCACCCCCGTTCCCCCTCCCATCAACACACATCTGCCCTTCTCTGTGCTGGCTGCTCCAGCAGTGGAGGCATGGCCAGCCCTGGCAGTAGCCTTGGCTGAACTGGCCAGAGAGGGGTTTAATTCCCCACTCCTTGTCCCACCGGCAGGGATCCGAGCCAGGTCCACCAGGCACTCCCCCCTCACTGCTGCAGTGATGAGGCTGGGCATGGCAAAACACTGGCGGGCCGGGGCTCCTGAGGCAGAGGAGCCAGGGAAGGGGGTTATTCCCCCCTCTAGCCCCACTGCCCCCAGAGGACCACAGCTAGGGTCTGCCTGCCCTGGAGGCTGTCACCACCACTTGCTCCCTGCTTGGGGTAAGCATCAGAATAACACCCCTCCCTGCTTGCCCTGAGCAGTGGTGGCCAGGGTGGGCAGACCCCACTGAGGTCCCCCGGGGTCAGAGGGGAAAATAACCTCACTCCCTGCCCCCTTCCTAATGGGCCCTGCTGGCCAGCATCTGGCCCCACCCTCATCAGGCCACTGGAGCGGTGAGGGGAAAGTGACCATGACAGGGTTGCAGCAGTCCCTGTCATGGTTTACCCGAGTGCAAGCTCCTTTCTGGCAAGGGGTGCTGCGCTGTGCGGCAGGATAAGTTGCTGCAGACTGCTGCGGTGGTGGCAGTAATGCTGCGGTGAGCTTGGAGGACTCAAGGCCCCTCTGAGTGCTGCCACACACAGTCCACTGCAGTTCTGCCCATGTGCAGCACCGTTCCCACTGCTGGGAAGGGGCTTGCACTCCCCAACACCATGACAGGGCCTGCTGTCCCCATCAAGAGCCCTGCCCCCTCGTCACTTCAGCCCCCTTAGGTGGGGGACAGGGAGGAGAGCTTTTCCTAACCTCCCTCTGTCAGAGAGGATTTATTCTGCTGCTTTCCCCAAGCAGGGAGCAAGCAGCAGTGTTGGTTGGGGCAGGCAGATCCAACTACAGTCCCCCAGGGGCAGTGGGGGTGGAGAGGGGAATAACTCCCCCTCCTTTACCCCTCTGCCTCTGGGGCCATACCAGCCAGCATCTGGTCATGCCAAGCCCCACTGCTGTAGCAGCAAATGGGAAGTGCCTGGCAGACCTGGCTTAGGTCCATGCCAATGGGACTGGGTGGGGGTTGGGAATTAAAACCCTCTCTGGCCATTTCAGTCCAGGCTACTTCCAGGGCTGGCCACATCTCCTCAGCACAGCTTCCCTGCAGCCAAGGACATACTCTAGCACCGCCCCCCCCCACCTCCCAGCTCCTGGCCTGAGCAACTACAGGCATGTGCCTGTATTTCTTCACTCTACAGGGAATGTCTGTACTGTTGCAAATCAGCTCAACCTAGGCAGGTCAGACTAACCTGCAAAGATTGAATCAATTCAGGCTCCAGCTTTTTGAGTGTCTATCTCTAGCCTTAAAGAGGCAGGGGGCAATTTTCAGTGTTATTTATGTTATAGCCCAGAGACTTGTGTTTATGTTGTGCTTATACTGGAGGTTTGGGATGAGGCTGTAAGGCAAGGTTCAAATGCCTCATTAGTGCCTAGAGGGGCACATCTAGACAAGGGCCAGAGGGCCTGGTGCCAGAGGGGGTGCAGCTGGGCAAGGGCCAGAGGGCCCAGTGACAGGAGGGACAAATGAGAGTTAGTGCCCCAAAGCCAGGTCTGATTTAGTGGTCCCAGGCTAGAAGGCCTAGCTAGATTAAAGGTGTGGTGGCTGAGGCCCCAACAGAGGGAACAACATCCTTGTAACACTCATGAGGCATGAGGCATGGGGCATGGTAAAGGGAAGGATTTGGAGCCATGCAATTAGCCCTTCAAGGCTTTGGGTGCCCAGCTGGGCACAGTTGACTATAGTAGTCCAGCAAAGAGGACTGTTGGGGCCTAGGGACCAGTGAGGACCAGTAGGGTGCCAAGGACCCTTGCAGGAGTTCAGTGCAACCGGGGTTACTCAAAGGTCCATGTGCAGCCTCCCTCTTTATTATTATTCCATTGAGGCATGGCAGTCGAAACAGGAGGGTACCATAGCAGTGTAGCAGGGCATGGTCACGGAACCACCAGGGGGCAACACGGCCAGCCCTAGGACCCTAATGTGTTACACTAATCTGCACTGAAGAGCCCTTGTAGTGATCCCTACATTCAGTAAATGCAGCCAGGCATGAATGAGAAGAACTAAAATAACTTTAAATGTGGAGCAGTGGACAGGCTTCTGAAGACCCTTTGTCTCTCTCTTATTAATTGGCTGCTACCTAACTCAGAGACTAAATCCCAATTTTCAATTCCTCCAAATTAGGGAGCATCAATAAATTATAACTTTTATCATACAGCTCCATTAAAGGAATTGTCAGTAGTACACAGGGCCGACCCTAGGGGGGGTGAATCAGGGCGACTACCCTGGGCCCCACACTTTGGAGGACCCCATGGAGCTGGGCAGAGTGGTCACAGTGACTTTGTGCTGCCACCACTGGCTTCACATCCAACTGCTTGTTCCCCACCCCCCAGCACCGATGCCACTGCTGCTACTGCTCCTGGTGGCGGCAGCTTCTTCAGGTCCGGTGCATGTGGGATCAGAGCAGGGGTGGGGCTTCACGTGGGCTGATTTGCCCTGGGCCCTGCACCCTGCTAGGGTCGGCTCTGGTAGCACATATCCTTTTTTGCTCCACAGAAGCTGTGCGGATGGTTATGCCAGGTAAGTCAGGAGAAGAGCTGTGAGATCAGGAGCATAACTAAGTGTGGAGTGTGGGGGTGACCACAGCAGCAACCTTGGGGATGTGGAGAGGGGTGGGAATGCAAAAATAGCCACTCCTGCAGCTGGTGGCTGCCTCCCCACCACCATGGCCAGTTGAGCAGCTAGCATTGCTCCATGCACCACCATTGCTCAAGACAAAGAGCTGCCCCGTTACACCTCTGCTGACTGGGCCACTACCAGGCAAGCTCTAGTGATAATGCAACAATTTTAAGAGGATAGGACAAAGAGCATAGCAGCCTGCAGGGAACTTAAAAGGAGTGGCACAAGTTGCAAAAAGGAAGAGCTTGGAAGAAATATAAGGAAGCTAATCTATGTTCATACAGCTGGAATATTACATGCACTTGAAGTATCTCCAAATATAGCTTTGTTTAATAAAGAACCAACTGAGTTTTAGAAAGATGGAATGTGTTGTTGGTAAGCTGCATGTGATGGTGCTGCATACTGTGGGATCAGTCAGTTTTTGGAAGACTTGCAGCAAGAAAGAGGATGTGAAAAAGTACAGGCAGTCTATGTAGTATCTATAAAATATGGATGCTAAACTGAGCAATCTCATGATCACTTCTGCAAAGTGGATGAAATGTTTGGGCTCACTGTCAACTTCTAGAAAATTAAGATACTTTACCAGCTCACCCCAACCAACCAGCTATTCTTCCACATGTTATAATTAGAGGATAATCCTTGGCGAATGTTAAGAATTTCCCCTACTTGGGTAGCCACCTTTCCCAAAAAGTAAACTTACATGATAATATTCAACACACAAGATATAATCTGCCAGTGCTGCCTTTGGACATCTCCAAAATTGTGTCTTCCATGATCACGTCACCAGTGTAGAGAGGAAAATACAGGCTCATTGTAGCTACTTGACGTAAGTGGCAAGTCTCCCAGAATCCTTTGGGTGAACCCCAGATTGACTCAAATAGCTTATGTGCAGTTTGCACTTAGCTCTGGAGACCAGCACAGCAAAAAAGTCAAAACAAAAAGTCCCTTAAAGGCAAAACAAGAAACCAACCTTCAAAATAAGGAGCAAAACAGGTTTCTAATGTCTAAAGTTGGCACCAAGTGTAAAAGAAACTATAAATATTTGTTAGAAAGATAAAACTGCCTGGAAAGATAAAGTAGGGTAGCAACCACCTAGCAACAGTGACGTCATGCCAGGATATGTAGGAAGACAGCAACAAAACAGCAGCTGTCTCTTTCAGCAGCTGTCTGTCTGTTTGTCTCTGCTGTACTGCATCCCAAGAAACATCAAATCAGTGCAGGGATCCAGGATCCTAACCCCCAGCATGGTTGGCTAACTGAGGACTCTTGTTATACCCACCCAAGATTGTTGCTGTGCGGTGAGATTCACCTTAACTCCTGTGCAGCATTGCTGCTTGGGTGGGGGGTGTAGCCAATAAAGCTTTGCTCGATCTTCAATCGGACATGCCATGGTGTGCTATGGTGCAATCTGCATAACCTCCCTGGCCCACTCCCACCTCTGAGGGGTAGTAAGTTGCACCCCAACAACCAGGACCCAAACCAAATTTCTAGTCTGTCAGGCTATTATCATTCCTACCCTGTTATATGGGTAAAATACCTCAAAGTTTTAGAACATTACCATCAAATATATATCTTCAGAAAATCCTCCACATCAATTGGAAGGGAAGAAGAATGAATGCCAGTGTTCTGGCTCAAATAAAGGCAACCAGCATTGGTGTTATATTTTCCAGTTCCATTGGACAAGACGTGATAAGCAGGGATCCTGGTTTTCTCTGTTAAAAAATCCAAATATTCTCCGATTAAAACCCCTCAAAATCCACACATTTCTACTACATTTACTTGTTTATATGTTTTATTGATATCTTTACAATTTTAAAGCAATTTGTAAGACTACCAGTGCCTTAATGATTATAATAAAATACATTCTAAATACCTATATATTTTGGTGTTTGATTTTGGGGTTTTTTATCTTGGAAAATCTTACCTTCCCCTGCCTCCTTCACTCACTAAGACACAAGTCCAGCTGCAGCTATTCTCCTCACTGTTTTGTGATGCTAAGTAACCCTAATATGCTGGTACCCCTCACTTACAAGCCACATCCCCCCAGCCCTGCCAGTGCCCCTCATTCCCAACCGGCACCCCCCTGGCCATGCCAGCACCCTTCACCGCAACCCACATCCCCCACGCCTCCCAGTCCTGCTGGTGCCTCTCACTCCTGACCTGCTGCTCCTTGCCCCCATGTGCCAGTCCCCTCAGTTTGTGGGGTGGTGGGGGACAGGGGGGTGCATGACCATAAGTGGTGCATCAGAGAGCAATTGGGGGCACATACCTCCCCAGATTACTCCACACACAGTGGGGCACAGAGCTTCAGCCTGGCTGGATCTACACCTGCAGGGGTGCCTCACCTTGGTGGTCATGGCAGTGCAGCTGGTGCAGGGGTTGGGGTGGTGGCAGCAGCAATGAGTCTCACTGCCCTGCTCTGCCCTCCTGCATTGGGTCCTGTCTGCTGGGCTATGGGGGCAGGTTCTGCTCAGTGCAGGTCCATACAGGCCACAGCCCCGTGTCCCGCTGTGGGCACAGAAATCTGCCTCTAATTACCCTCCTCCTGCTCCCTTCAGCCCCAAGTAGCACCTTGCAGAATGAAACTGCCATCCTACAAGGGAAAATCCATGGTTTCCTCAGTTTTTCTCCTTTAAAGAGGAAAATTCGCATTGTTCTGCAGCAAGTGGAAAACCCAAATCTCTGGTCATAAAGATACCTAACAGTTAGCTCCCAAAACAGGTTCTGTACTCCCAGCTTATTGATAAGCATTGCTTTAGAGGTGGGCAAATGAAGAGATTCAAGGATAACCCAAAGGCCAGTCTAAAGAAATACAATATTCATGTCAATACCTGGGAAACTCAAGCCCTGAATCATCCCCAATACCACTATCATGTATGATAAGGAATTGACCATTTTGAGTAAACTCACCTCACTCTAGAGGTAGATAGTTGAGAAAGACAAAGGGAAAGAGCTGTGACTCAAGATCACCAGCATCTACTCCTTCTTCCCAGCATTATTTGCCATGTCTGCAGTCAAACATGGGGATTTCAGATCAGACTTCGCCATCATCTCCGGACTCACTGATGACTTCCCTATCTACTGGAAGATACCTGCATTGAGGGACTGCCAACAATGATGGCATTACACTTAGAGTTGAGATTCAGAAGTACCACCAACTTCTGGGCAGATGGGTAGTGCAAGCTATGGATTTGATTTTAGTACAAAACCAGAATAACATAAATGTAATGGGAGGAGGAGAACAATTACCTTGATATCTTTCCTGTATCCTCTCAGAATATAAGGACACAGGTGCATAGATGGCAGCCAATGTGGGAAATAGTGCCCCACATGGAGACTAAAAAATTTGCTAAAACACCAAGTTCTATTTTGCCACTGAAAAAGTAACTGGGAATTCTGCAAACAAGAGGAGTTGTTATACCACAAAAGAATAGTGTAGAAGATCAATAATCTGCAGTGCCCCAAAACCCATGAAAGGAGAACTGAAAAGAAGTTGCTGTCTATCACCAAAAATAAATCTGTTGCCTGAGTCATTTATAACCAAAGCGTTCACTGCTTGCAAGACAAAGAATGAATATTGACCATATTGATTTACATCATCCATATAGTTATAATGACATTTTCAACACCTTTTAGAACCTTTCAACACCTTATAGCTTGGTTCAGATACCTATGGGCTTTAGCCAAGCTTTTGTTCCAGACAGGCTGAGTGTCTCAGTCCCCAGTAATATAGATGTTCAATACCTCCAAAAATCCAGTAATTTAGGGAGGCATCTAAAATATGGACCTAGGTGCCTAATTGTAAGTTTGTATCTCAAAATGGAGTCCAAGATTTGCCTTTGGATCTCTCAAAAAAAATCCACTTTTAGCTTATCCATTATGGAATATGTTATTTGGAAAAATACGGTGTCAGGGGAAGCTTCTCTGGTTTCTTAGCAGTTATCCAAGATGTAGTGCTTAAATATAGTACCGAATAAATATTGTGCCTGTAGGTATCATGACCATGAAACATGATTGTGGTATTGATCAGATACTTACCTACATTTTTTGCAACAACAAACTACCTTAAGCATTTAAGGGATTATGCATGCCCTGATTAAATCTAGACATGTTAAAGAAACTGGCAGAGAGTGTTCTGTCTGAACCATTTAACTATGGAAAACACTAGAAAGCATTTCAAAGTGATAGGGCCCCTGAACTGGAGTGTGCAGTGAAATGATACGTGAGATGATAAAATGAGATCCCACTGACCATAGATACAAAAAATGTTTAAAACATGTTTGTGTGTGCTCCGATAGCTTCTCTAGGTTGCTTAAGCTTGGTTATGTGGTTCTTTTCAGTGGGACCTGGATACCTTGCTGGGTTGCGAATGATTCCCTCATGGTGGAGCCTGGATGTCCACCTTACCTCCTTTTGTCCCTTGGACTTTTCAGCACCACAGATTACTTTCCAAAGGGATACTTCATGCATGGCATCAAAGAGAAATGTCATTCATTAGAAGTTGAGCAGATCTTCACAGCATACTTGTCAGTCTCCTTTCCTACATGCAGATCAGTACCATAATAATTTAAACCATCAGCTTTGTTAACTAGCATTGTTGGACATCTGCAGTAACAGTCCTTTGAGATTAATCATGCAGACATCACTGCATTAGTTCTGATTGTGCTTATGCTTCTTTTAGGGCAACATGATCTAAACTAGTAAAGGCACTCAGTTGGGGGAAAGTATGTCCATATAAGTTGTTTTATACCAGCAGAGTTCTGCTGGTATAATTATGCTGGTACTTTTCCCCAAATATGAAACAAATCTAAGGATATGCCTATTTCCATAATTTCCTTCTTCATCTTAATGGTTAGAGACTTCTATGTGTTTTCTAAATGAAAGCAGAGAGTTTAGAGAACAAGATGGTAGCCTCACAAAATGTACTAAATTACTGACCTGGTCACTGTCACCTGGACTCTGGTAATAGTGTAGAAGGGGCTGTATTGTATGGGAAATAACATTAAGGTCCTAAACTCTGACAAACAAATTTTAGCAAGGGCAAAAGAGCAATAAAGAAGAAAGAGAAAGGAAAAGTGGGAACTAAGTTGAGAGTAAAGTAATTGTTTTAAAAAAGTAAGGGAGATGCATAGAGTGACTAGTGAGAGAGAACTGAATAGATATGAAAAGGCTGAAACAAAAAAAGACTTATGAAAGACTGCAGACAAATTTAAGGCTAGCAAAGAAAGTAAGGTAAAAGAGGTCACATGAAAAAGGAAGTGAGAGTACAACTAATATTTTTTTAATGACAGAAGAAAATATATAACAAATTTATATAAAAGGATGCTCTGAATTTGTGAGAGGTGCAAAGAAAGTAGCATCTCCTGCTGGATGGAAGATTAAGATAGTTTTCCAAATAGAGAAACTTCCAGAAAGTTCAGGGGAACTAATAATGGATAGCTGTTACAGATTATAATGCCCAGTGATGATGTCAAGAGAATAAGCAACTTCTGGATCAGAAAAGACTATTTGGCCCAACTAGCTAGCTCTATTTTTAATCCACTTCCCAGATCTGTTGCCAGTATATTCCCTAGCTAAATTTATGGGTATCTACCCACCTATTAAACTCTGCAATTTAAGCTAGTGGTCTTTTAAATGTGGGGTAAACTTGGCTTGCTCTGTTCGTGTCACTCAGAGCTAACAACAAATTGTAGTACAACATATTAGTAAATCCCACAATTTGTTTGCAGCCGTATGGCATCCAAAAACACTGACAAAGTAACATACTCTGTCTGCCAATTGGGTGACTGAAACAGGAGCTCATTTAATCAGTTAGTGGAGCCCCATCTGGTGGCTGAATTTGCTATCCAGTTCTGCAGTCAAAATTAGCTAGGAGGTTTTTATTTGTTTGTTTGTTTAAAGGCAGCAGCTGTATTGAATAAGCCAAATATAGGCCAGATTTTCAGCTGAGCACTCAGCTTCTTATGACAATAGCAAAAGTAAGTCTCCTGGTTCTTCGCTGTAGCCCAAACCATGCCTCTGGCCTGGGTTAGGCTGGAGGCTGTTCTAAACAGCACAGGGTGACAGTGACCCCTAAGAGACCATCCACCAGCTAAGTATAACTAGAACACAGAGTGCTCTTGTCACTCTGCCTGCATTCCCCACCCAACCGCCCAAGCCTGTTTAAAATTTTGCACTGTATTTTTAGTCTGAATATATCTAGCTTCTAATTTGAGCAACTGTATCATCAGAGCCCTATGCTACCAAATGCTGTTCCTCATTTAAGTCCTTGTATAGTAAGATCAAATCATCTCTGAGCTTTCTTTGATAAAAGAAATAAATTGACCTTCTTAAGTCTTTCATGATGAACAGTATTTTCCAAACTTTTAATGATTCCTATTTCTGTTCTCTGAACTCTTCCCAGTTATTTAACATCCTAACGGAAGAGCTGGACAGAGTTCTTTCACTAGCAACCATTAGTGGTTACACCTGTGCCAAATGCAGAAGCGGTATCACATACCCTGTTTATATATCACAAGACTGAATTAGCCTTTAAGCCACAGCAAGCTAACGCTCAACTGATTATCCATTATGATCCCCCCCAAATTTTCTCTCACCCTGTGAATGTAATCTGTATTCTTTGTTGCTAGATGCATGACTTCACCTTTGGCCAAGTTGAAACAAATTTTGTTTAATGATTGCTTATATCTAGCTTATTGAATGATCCAGGTCATTCCGTGTTTCTGATCTATCTTCATTATTTACCAGTTCCCTTATCTTTGTGTCATCTGCAAATGTATTGCCTTCCAGGTCACTAATAAAAATATCAAATAGTGTGGGATGAAGAAAAATCCTCTGCCACCTCCATGGGAAATCCCATTCAATGATGATTACACATCAGTTTTGTTTTAAGACCTAATCAGGCAACCAGTCATCATTTCATTTCTTGTTGGTCCTAGAAGAGGAAGCTGCAAGCATGAGCTGATCTAGCTTTGTTGTCTGAATTGCCCAGTGGAATAATTAACAGAGCTGCCAAGTGCTATATATGATACAGTGCTCATGCATGCAGACAGCCCCTCACATATTCCTTTCTGAATATCACCAATAACTGGATTGTAAAATACCTGTTATTGTGGCTTTCAGTTCCACAAAGTCGTCTTCTACTAGCTAATTCAGCAGTCCCCATCTTGGCACTGGCTTCTTCTGAAGCTATGTAGAAACCCCCAGGAATGCCCTCCAAACCTAGTTACCTAAAACTACCCTCCAGTCACTCAACTGCCCATTAGATTAATTCATCCTCACCAGCTGCTCTCCCCAGACTTCTACTTCTCTGACACTAAGAGCTGGTCAGCAGCCTGGTATCTACAAGTTCTGGCACTGTGGACCCAAGCCATGCCCTTGCCCACCCACAACTTCAGGCACATTTCAGACCTGAAAATATTAGTGGGGCCACTCTGGGCTTATCTGTCTATGCCTGTTCTTATGTTCTTGGGCATCCTCACTGCTAATCTTCTAAAGTTTGGAGTATGTCTGCAGGCATGGGTGGAAGGGCCATGCAGTGGTCCCACCATACCAGGATGCACTGTCACAGCAGATGATCGCTCAGATGTCCCGTATTCCACATCTAACCACCATGGACACAATCACAAACCATCTTCTACCCTCAGCTACTTCCATTAACAAAACAACTCCCCACCTCAGATTTTCTGGGACAGTCCTGAATGTTTTGATATACATCCCAAATCTGGCACCAGCAGTATCACACAACATCTGCTGAGATGATTCAGCAAGACACTACCCAGCACAATGGGAATGGGGCCAGTCTTCTTTCAGTTTGGGACATGGTCTCAGGCAGGGGCAGATCCAGGGCAAGTGTTGCAGGGGTGTGGTCACACCTCCCTTTCCACAGCTGTAGTTTGGCAGCTCTGGGTCCCCACAGCCCCAGATGCCTGGGTCCCCTGAGGAAAGAACCATGCCATGGGAACAGCAGTCAGGGACCTTAAGTCCCAAAAGCAGGTAAGAATTCTCCACCATCAGCACCCACTCCTGCCCTTCCATGCTCAACAGTACCTCCCCTCCGGTCTCAACTTAAGTTTCTGGGCCCAGGCCTATTTACTTTACAGTTGGAGTTGGGGGCAGCCAGGAAACTGTAGGTTTATCTTAACCAAACTAAATTCACAGTGACAGAATTTTTGGGACAACACAAGAGACAAAGGGACAGGACTGAAGGTCAAAGGTTTAAGGGCTAGAATAAACAACAGAGCAGCCTACAGATGGCTGCACTCCCAATCAGGAGTCACATGGCCAGCAGGAGGCCCCCTGATTGGGAAGTGGGACCAGCTGCTAGACATAAGAGCAGGCTTTAAGCAGTGGGGTCCACAGTTTGCTGTGAGCAGCTGGAGGGAGAATGTCACCTGGCTGGAGCTGCTGCTCACATAACATCTTGGAGGTACAGGGCAGGAACTATGGGGATGGCAGGAGGTCCCTGGTCCTGGGGCATGACCTAAAACTATACCTTGCTAGGGATGAATAGTATGATGGGGCTGCCAGTAGTGGGGTGATGAGCAGGAAATGCCATACCGGTTGCCTACCCAGTGAAAGGCAAGTACGGGGTGTTTTATAGCCTCAGCCCCCACAATCTGGTGGGTAACCCCAGAGTAGGGACAGGCATGGGTCCAGGCATTATCATCAGGTCTAGCACCTGAGGGGCATAAGGCCCTGAGGCCCTAGTGAGGGGGTGGAGTGGCTCTAGTGGGGGGGTATAATGATAAGTAGTAGGCTGCACAGAGTAAGGTACATATGGAAACCTGAATGACTGTGTAGAGTAGGGTCTGAGTAGGCAGGTCTGAAGGGCTACATGGGGGCATGCAGAATCGGGTCTGAGCAGGGCCTAAAGGACTGTGCCTAGGCCAGCCCCAGTAGTTCGATGAGTGAGCCCCAGTGAGGAGGCATGAGTTTAGGCCCCAGAAAGGAGGTATGAGTGGAGGCGACAGTGAGGGGGTGTAATGGCTAAGGCAAGTCTATGGATGCCTGAAGCTGAATATGGGCTAGAGGCTGAGGAGTAAAGCACAGCAAGGGGGCCAGGGTAAGTTTCCTGATTTTTGGATGATATCTGCGAGGCATGGGACATGGCATAGGGTAGGTCGGTGTCTTGTATAATGCCCTAGGCATCAGGGCATAAATAGACAGCCTCCCACATTATTACATCTTCTGTTATACACCAAGTCATGGCGGGTGAGACAGAGCAAACTGCCCTAGATAGATGGGCAAGCCGACATTGGGACTGGCCTCGTGACAGCCTCCTGTCACAGAATGACAGGAAAATAGCCCCACAGTCAACCAGGTTCACCCAGGTCTCTGGGTACAGGAAGGGAAGACTCATCTGCCACTGTCCCTGGATGGCCTAGGATCTGGAGGAGTCTCAGAGATGCTCTTACCTTGCTCCAGCCTGGGGCTGTGGGGAATATCTGTCTAGAAAGCCACGCTCAGTTAGAAACAGCAGCAATGGCAGCAGTGGGTAGGTTCCCCTTCCCTGCTCAGTCCTCTGGGGTGTTCCCCGCCAGCCTGGGAACAGGCCCAGGGAAGGGAAACTGCCTACCACCACTGCTGTGCTCAACTAATCCCAGCCTCCCATGCAGCTGCTCCCCAGCCCTGGCTGAAACAGGGCAGGCTTAGCCAGGATAGTAGCAATGAGAGGTGGGTTTCCCCTTTCCTCTGCCCAGAGGCATAAGAAGAGAGGGTGAGGAGGTGAATGGGAGGAGAGGAGAAGTGCTACTGAGCACAGAAGGGAAGGGAGGTACCAAGACCTGGGAGCAGAAGAGGTTCTGATTCAGTGAATTTAAAAAAGGCATGGTCTGCCACCCTGGTGCTGTGGGATGGGGAAGGCCTAAAGGTAGAAGCCACTTGTGCAGTGCTAGTCACTGCTCCCACAACCTTATTTTTTTCCAGAATCATGGATTTGGATATGGCCACAGGCTACCTCATGAACTGCAAGCAGTATAATTGCATTTTACAAGGTATTGTGTCCAGGAAAATTAGCTCTACTTCTAAGCTAATTATGCTGTAAGCTAATTATCTCACCTGCAAAACCACATTCAGGTGGCTAAACTAACCAAAACTTGCAGTGGAGTGAACCACCTCCAAGTCTTGTGCTTTGTGGAGCAACAGAACCATATCTTAGACTAGCCAACTGCCTGTCAAAAATGACAGGGGGGAGGTGGCTGGGGACAGCGGCATGTGTCTGGCCCTGCTCCCCCTTTCTCCCCCCACCACTTCGGGGCTGGGCTACCCCACCTCTGTCTGCTGGCCCCTCCCTCCCACCTGCTCCATTGTGGCTGTCTGCAGGGGAATGGAACCAGTGGCAGTGGCTTCGCCCCCCCATCCTCTCCATTTTTGCAGCCCAGGGTGCTGCTGGCCCTGGCCCCCCTCCATCTGCTTAGTCACTGCCTCCCGCAGGGTCTGCGGGACCAGGGACAGCAGTGGGGAGGAGTTGTTGGCCCATCCACTCCATCACCTGCCAGGAGGGGTGGGGACAGAAGCCCGGAGCCAGGCTTGCTCTCCTGACCCTCTCCCCCACTGCTTTGGGGCCAGGGCCACTTCCCCCCACCTCCACCTGGGTGGCCAGTGGGGACAGAGCCCAGCATCTGGCCCTGCTCCCCTCATCCGGTTCCACACACCCCTACTTCGGGCCTAACCCTGTTCCCCTCCCCATTGCTTCAGGCTTGACCCTGTTCTGCCCCCCAGCAGTTCAAGTTCCAAGCTGCTCCCTTTGTCCCCCACCTTGCCACAGTGGTCCTGACCCCGTTCTCTCCCCTGATGCCACTGTTATCTCCTCCATGGAACGGTGGGGGGGGTCATTTCCCCCACTCCGCCGTGGGGCCAGACCTAGCCCCCCTCACCCTCTCTGCCGCTGTTACATGGCCCAACTCCCTATACCCTCCATTTTAGGACCTGGCCTGGTGTGCCCTCCCCCCTGCCCTCCCTGCCACCACTGCCAACTCCAAGGAGCGGGGGCGGGGGAGAGCGAGGCCAGGTCCACTAACCTCACCCCCTCCATTCCTTCTGCTCCATTGTCGCTGCGTCCAGGAAGCAGGGCAGGGGGGGCAAGGACCCACCCCCTGGTTCTATCCCCAGCGTCCCCACCATCATGGTGGCTCTCCACTGCACTGCCACCTGCTGTCCAAATACTGTATTTGCCTCCAATTAGTTGTTTGTCAGCCAATCAGAGTGCAAATAAAGTGTTATAGACAGACAGAGTACAGCTTTTATAATATTAGAATTTTGCTCATTATAGGTTGGGCATCTTTGTCCATGGATATGACCATAAACCCAGCTTTCCTTAGCAATTCCCCATAGATAGCCCTTAGCTATCTCTTAATTCATTCCCAAACATCCCCACAAACACTGCTTCCTCCAGCTATCCCAAAAGCCCTCAGCTGAGCTTTTCCTAGCCCTCTGGTAACCTCTACCCATTGCCCCATTACTTGTATGGCCTCCTTCAACACCCATCCACCACAATTGTCCTATTCTGTCACTGTTTGGGGGTCAGAGTACTGGCCACAAGCCTAATACATAGGGTTTTATGCTAATATACTTGTGTAGATAGATTTGCATGTTCCCAAAAAATTTACCTAAGTATTGTAAATAGATTTGCACACCAATTGGTAGCTATGTATTAAGATGGGGAATCAAGGGTCAAAAGAAAAGTTATTCTTTCAAGCTGTTATAACAAAAAAAGTAAAACCTTTTCTGTCTGACCAGATTCTTACCATAGCCAAACAACAGTTGATGTAGTTAACACTAAAACAAATAGCTCCACCTAGTTGCTAAATAGTGTTATAATGCAAGTCACAGATACAATGCACTGCCTGTATCATTCTCAGTTTGGTTGCTATGGTAAAATATACAAGGTTACATATGAAAAACAACTGAAAAGCTAGGTAGTTTTGTTACAACTGGAATTTATTTTTCAAATCTCAAATCTTTGCAATATAGTTAAACAGTCCAACTTATTTTGTCCTTGCTGGTTCTCCTCTTGCCTCTAATTGTTCATTCAGTGCATTCTTCAGATGCTTATCCTCAACAGCCATCCAACTTTTTATATGTATTCCACAGAACTCTGTCCTCGGCCACCTTCTACACCTTATCTGGGTAATTTCATTTGTAAATACAAATTCAGCCATCATCTTCATGCTTGTGACTTTCAGATCTACTTCTGTCCCAGGTACCAGCTCGGTCAATTTCTCTGGCCATGGACAGGCATTCATTTAAGAGAAATTCTTACCAGTAGAAAAACAGTCCAGATGCAGGGTGAAAATGTGTTGCAAGCTTTTGGTTGGAAAGCTACAAAGGGGAGCTCTCCAGCCAGGGAGGCACTAGAGAATAGCTTCTTAGGCCATCCCAGCCATTAGGATAACCCATTACTTGGTAGTCTGTCCTCTATCCTGCCTGGAAAGAGGACAGGCTGTCAAGAGGCAGACTCCCTTGTTTTTAAATCAACCTGTGTGCCCAGCTGAGCAGCACATACAGCACCTTAAAGCCAGCAGGACCAGAAACTAGAGTGGAATAAGGTCTCTGTCACCGTTGCCAGTTCCATGGGCTTTGAAAACTTTGCCTGTGCCACCCTGCTATGATCCCTGGTCTAAGGAGCAAGGAAGAGGTTTACCTTGCTGTTTCTTCAACAGGTATTGTTAAAACCCGTGGAGCCATCAACCACAACAGTGAGAGCTCTCCCTGCCCTGGTTCCCAGCCTGGTGGATTTAAATGACAGCCATAGAAAAAACAGCATGGCAAACCTCCTTCCCCATACCTCAGACCTGGGACCCTGGTCTGAGGAAAAGACATAAAGCAGAGACCGTCCACTCCTCTACTCTGCTCCCACTCTCTAACAAGCAAAGGAGCATAAGACTGTGGGTCTAAAGCTTCATCATAAAAGTAGTTAGGCCCTATGCCCCTACTGTATATTCTGGAAGGTCGTTTATTCTCCTGATTATCCAGAAAGCTTTTCTATTCACTTCTTTCAGTGTGAATTCATCTCTCCTGAGTACTGGTGACCAGAATTATATACAATACTGTTCAAAATGAAGACGCATCAGTGCATTGTACAATGATATTAACATTTCCCTATTTAAAAACAAACAAACAGCAGTCTCTGTGATAACCACAAAAAATGCCGTTGGCTGTAATTTCCCAGGAAATCAACCCCCCCAAAAACCTTAATAAAAATAAAATGCTGGCTCTCTAGTAGGAGCCAGCCATCCTCACTGCCACAGTGGCCCAGCCTCACAGTCTGCCTGGGAGGGGAAAGTGCCAGCTGGCAGCGTGGCAAAAAGGACAGCAGCTAAGATTGTGGCTGTCTCCTCCTGCCTCTCCACCAGTCAGCACTGTGAGGGCAGCCAATAGCCAAGATGGCAGCTGCCTCCTCATCCCTCCTCTCCCACATGGCCTCTCCACTAATCCGCACCAAGAGGCAGAGCCTCTCCACCAAGCAGAACTGAGTGGAGGAAGCACTGCAAAATGACCACAATATTGGCTGTGTCCAAGCTTCAAAAACTGCTTTCTTTCTCCACAAGTTAGGTGGGTCCCTAGTCATAGCACTGCATTTGTCCTTTTCATGGCTACATCACATTGGTGGATCACAATCCACCAGGAAGGTAATCCCCAGGAGGGTCAAAGGGGGCAGGAGA
>NW_017729033.1:37922579-37932201 GCF_001723915.1 Gavialis gangeticus | reverse complement strand
CCTTCCAACCCTAGAAACTATGAAACTATGAAACAATAATCAACTATGATTAACTAATACATGCTGGTCTCTTTCTTCCTCAATTGCTTTCAGCTGATGAGGTCCCAGCCTATAGTATAAATTCTTGTTATTCACCAAATCCATGACCGTGTGCTTTGTACTATTACATTAATCCCATTTAGTTAGTTTAGTTTAGCTTAGTGTATAGACAGGGGCGATGCATAGGGGATGCACATGGGTGCATGTGCTCCCCCTGAGTATGGTAGTCTATCCCCTACAAAAAGCCGCCACTGACACTGTCAGTGGTGCCTGCCAATGGTCGCCACTCACCACCCCGCTGCCGACACTGCTGACAGCATCTGTGGGTGGTCTGCAATCGCCATTGGATGCCACTGCTGCTGCCGGTGGCATCTGTGGGTGGTTGCCGACCCCTGGATGGCACTCACCACCCCCACCGCTGACAGTGCCAGTGGCATCTGCGGGAGTTCCCTCTTCCCATTGCCTCACTCCCATCACTGCACTCCCATCACTGCCATGCCCCACAGCCACTGGGCACATGTGTTGTTCATGTATATAGATGCTGTAACCTCCTGTGCTTGTCCTTTGGTGTGTGATAGGACATTTCAGAGATGGTGTACTTGTTCCGTGGTGCATAGACAGCTTGGTTTGTGCGTCCATGTGGGCGCTATAAGTTCTTGTCTGCCACGCCTTCAGTGTTATTGAAAACAAAGAGGCTGATCTTCAACGCCCTCGTACAGCCTTCACACAGATGACATAGGCCTTGCATCTAGAGGCTCTACCTCCCCTACACCTCACCTGGCACCTCCCAGATGACAAACACAAGTAAAGTATGATCAGAAAATATTCCCAAAGTCCTTCTCCAGCATTAAGGATAAAAGAAAAAAAAACCCTCAGCACTGGTATGGCTCCTCCAATCAGGAGGTAAAAAGCCCATAGAAGAATCACAGTCTGTGTGCCTGGTTCACTTTCCCCTTACTTGGTTCTTTTACTTGTGACTTTCTGTCTTACTTGCAAGTCGTTCCCGCCTGTCTCCAGCCATCATCACCACTGAGAACCAGTCCCCACCTTCATGTAAGTTGCCTGGCTCCTCTAAGCTGGCTTCAGTGTGAGCTGCTTGTTGCCATGGTTCCCACCATTCGCCCCTGCTGGGGCAGTCCTTCAGGCTACTGTGTGGCTGCAGCTGCTTCCAGTCCCCCTGACTGCCTGCTCCAGGTGATTTTTTCCAACTCTGCCACTGCGTTACGCTCCTCCCATCGGGAGTGGTGAGTACTTGCGAGACAGGCTCAGCCTGGGGCTGGCATCCCCTGGAGCGCCTGCAGTACCTCCATGCCAAGGCCTGTGTGCCTCATCCCAACCTTGCGTGCATCTAATTGAGCTCTGCTGCCAGAGATGTATATCCCTCCCTATAGAAGAAGACTCAGGGCAGCTTACAATATATGATAATAACCAAACTGTAGATAGCATCAGTAGATTCCCCAGATATCACCCCAACACTTAAACTTCATTTCTGTGACCCTAGAAGTCCTCCAGTTTTTCCTGTATGATATTCCAATCCTGGTCTGAGTTGACAATGCCTATCAACACTGTCATCCAGACATTTGGTGGCCTTCTATGACCAGGTCACAAAATCCTTGGATGCAGGTGCTGCAGTGGGCATAGTCTTCCTGGACTTTAGGAAGGCCTTCGACACTGTCTCTCACCCCATTCTCATTAAGAAGTTAGGCGACTGTGGCATTAATGCCTACATGGTCAGATGGGTCGCAAATTGACTGGAGGGCCGCACCCAGAGAGTGGTGGTGGACAGGTCTTCTTTGACCTGAAGGGATGTGGGCAGTGGGGTCCCCCAGGTCTCAGTCCTCAGAACCGCACTGTTCAACATCTTCATCAGTGACTTGGACGAGGGTGTGAAGAGCACCTTGTTCAAATTTTCAGATAACACTGAGATGTGGGGAGAAGTGGGCACGCTGGAGGAGAGGGACAGGCTGCAATTGGATCTGGACAAGTTACAGGGGTGGGCAGATGAGAACAGAATGGGATTCAATACTGACAGGTGCAAGGTACTGCACCTAGGGAGGAAGAACCAGCAGCATACCTATAGGCTGGGGAACTCCCTTCTTGTCAGCACAGAGGCAGAAAAGGATCTTGGTGTCACTATCGATTCCAAGATGAACATGAGCCACCAAAGTGGGGACGCAGTCAGGAAGGCTAACCACTCCTTGTCATGCACCCACAGATGCATCACGAGCAGGTCCAAGGAGGTGATCCTCCCCCTCTATGTGACACTGGTCAGGCTGCAGTTGGAGTACTGTGTCCAGTTCTGGGCACTGAACTTCAGGAGGGATGTGGCCAGCATCAAGAGGGCCCAGAGGAGGGCCACTCGCGTGATCAGGGGACAGCAAGGCAGGCCCTATGAGTGGAGGCTATGGGACCTGAATCTGTTCAGCCTCCACAAGAGAAGGCTGAGAGGGGATCTGGTGGCTGTCTACAAACTGGCCAAGGGGGACCAGCAGGCTATGGAGGAGTCCCTGTTCCCCCGAGCACTATCAGGAGTAACAATGGAGGAACAATGGCCATAAGTTGACCAAGAGTAGATTCAGGCTAGATATCAGGAGGCACTACTTCACAGTCAGGGTGGCTAGGATCTGGAACCAACTTCCAAGGGAGGTGGTGCTCGCTCCTACCCTGGGGGTCTTCAAAAAGAGGCTAGACAATTACTTAGCCAGGGTCGTTTGGCCCCAGTATTCTTTCCTGCCCAGGGCAGGGGGTCTGACTTTATGATCTGCTCAGGTTCCTTCCGACCCTACCTACTATGAGACTATTTCCTACTTCCTCCTGCCAAATTTCCAAACTGCTATCTGTTGCACTCTGAAAAATAATTATTGTATTTTTGTGGTTTGGGGAGAAAAAACTGCTGGACTATTTTTGACAGCGTAGTCTGAGTGGCTCCCTTGAGTAAGGCAGGCAGGTAGGCAGTTGTTATGCAGATGGCATTAGTTACTTGCCAAATTCCACAATTAAAGTTTTATTTAGGCTTGCCTGCCATTTGTACAGAAATGCCATCCCCCATGTCTGATTGCCAAATAAGCCAACTATATATGACATAGTCATAACTAATTTATAGGTTTTTTTTCAATTTAAAAGCTTACCTACACTTGACAGCTAATTTGAAATCTTCAATTAATCAAGTGTTATCCTCTTCAATGAGGCTAGTGGCACAATGAAAAAATTATTTATACCTGGTTCCAATCATTAGCCAACTTGTATTATAGTGTGAATTTAAAGTGCAGTATCTCTTCCTGAATAACTCCATGTGTAGATAACTTTATTCTAGAAGCAAAATATCTTTTTCTGTTTTTGTTTAAGCCACTTCTAGAATGAGTACCTATACATTGTGGGGTTGAGTCCCTACCACCTAACACACAACGATCTGAATCTTCTTATAACCAGCATCAGCTTCTCTATTTGAGTATATTTATACTCAGTGGGCACATCTACTTCTAAATGTGAATCAATAAATTCCAGTGCCTATTGTACCTGAGTTTACTGCTCCTGGGAGTGCTGTTTGAATGTGTGCCCAGGACTGCAGCATGTTGAGCTAGGTCAGCGCAGCCCCAGCTGGCAGGGGGCCCCAGGGCTCAGCCTGCCAGCCTGGAGCTGCTCCTGCCTGGTCCAACATGCTGCGCAGGGGCTGGATGTAACATGAGGGTGTTCCATGCGGGGCTAGCCAGCAGGCAGCCCCATGACCATCAACATGTGTTGTGCTGAAGAGTAAAATGCTCCACAGTGGGATAGTACTTATAGAGACAAGTACTATCGTGCACTGGAGTTAATTAGTTTATTCCTGCCTAATAGCACTACACGTGTAAGCGCAAAATGTTTACTGTGGAGCTAATCAGTCTACTCTGCAGTAAACATCTCATGTAGATGTGCCCAGTATGCTCCTATGATTCTACCAGATTTTACCTGTCCCTGGAGGTGGCCTTGGGCCACTTCATTTTGGGGTTACCCTCTTAGTATGTAGGATTGGAGCCTCTTTAGTTGCTTCTTTAGTTTCTCAAGATCCCTATAAGATTTGTATCTTATGCACATTAGAACATTGTTGCATATTAGCACTTGTGGTAGCTAGATCAGATACAACTTTCTTCTTATTTCTCCTTCCCGACAGGCAAGGCCTGATTAACCCTTTAGTGGGCACTAGGCAAACAAGCTAGTGGGCCCCTACTTAATACTGTATATTTATATTACTTTCTTTCACTCAATAATCGCAATATGTAAAATAAATACAACCGGGCCCCTTCTTCACTTAGGGCCCTAAGCATGTTCCTAGTTTCCATATGCGTTCATCTGGTCCTGGAACATTGACAATGATCACAGTAAGGTCAAAGTCTACCTGTACACCTTGCTGCCTGAACATGTTATTTTTTGTTACATGGATTCTAAATTTTGGTTTGGCTTATTTCAGACTTAGCTCTTGCTTTTTCAGATCTATCAAAAGCCTCTGGGCATGTTCTGCTGTTTTTCCCCATATCTAAATATCATCTCAGTAAATCTTTGTATTCTGTGCAACTTTTGAGTCCCCATGTGCATGTGCAGTATAATAAAGTTTTTAATTATGTGATCCTGTACCAGTTTTGCTATAGGACCCTTGAATTGCTCAGTACACAAAATGAATAGTGCTCATTTCATAAATAGCTATGCAAAGCTTTGTTTTCTCTCCATTTAGTATGTGGCTTCATATCTTCTTTTTCCTATTCAAACCTCATTTTGAAAAGAGGTATGAAATTCCTTTGGTGGTTTTTATGATGCTTATCACTACAGTGTCTGAGGACTTGTCAAACACTAATTAATTTACTTTTACTTTACCCCTGTGAGGTGAGGTTGCCCATATTATATCCCCTTTTTACAGATGGCAAATGAAGGGAAAGAAAGATGAAGGTCAAAATTCTTTGCTAATTGTGTGGTGAAAAGGTTGCTCCCCCTGCATGCAAGTGAACTTTGTGCTCTACTGTCAAATAAGGTTGGGCGTGCCCTCTATGATGTGAAGAATTGCCACCTAGTCTCAATACTCTGCATAGACTATGTGGTATAGCAAAAGCCATGTCACACTAAGGTCAGCACTGGTGGATGTGATCTATCTTGGTTAACCTAAACCATGGCACTTGACTGTTTTTAATAGCATGACTGGGATCTTTTCTACCTAGTGTCTGGGTCTGGTCTGTCACTACTCTTCCTGGCTCTCGACCAGAAAAGGGAATTTGATGCACTCGATTTTAGGTATTTCATGGGGACCTTTATTCAGTTTCTACTTTGATAAATTCCATCAGGCGTTGTGTCCTTCTGAGCAGTGTCTTGTTAAATAGGGCCCTGACTGAATCTGTCATCTTTATTCAAGAGGTGCATCAGGGCTGATTTCTGGCTGGTCAATTTTACAACACGGGATTTTCTGTCTGCTTCGTAAGACACTGAAAGTTGTGCTAATAACGTACTATTTTGTCTTTGGAAAACCAACCACATATAACAAATATCAGTCAGATGCATAACTTCCTTTTGATTGGAACGTACTATAAATTACTAACAAGTTTAAATAAGCCTCCTTACTTTTCTGTGGCAATAATGACATATTTTTATTTATTTCAATTAAATTAATTATTCTATTTTTAAATTAAGGTTTTCTTTATAATAAAAGTAGTTGTAGGAGCACTCCAAGGAACAGCTTTGCCATATAAACAAATCCTGAGGGGCCACTGGGGGTCCTAGAAACATTTACTCGCTTGGCTCTGATTTTCAGAGACAGAAAGAAGTTAATGTAATGGACCACTGCAGAAATTTGCTTCTCAGAAACTCTGATGGGCAATGGTATTTTCCTGTGAGTTGTTCAATGAAGCTTTTAGCCAGTATATTCCATGCATAATGACTATGCTTAGGTCAGCCTCACTGATGACTACATCAGCAATATCCTCTTGCAACATTTGCTTCTATTCTTTTCCTGTCATGAATTCAGTAGACAGTGGTCATACAAAAAGGAAGAGCTTTTCAATATGATACCCACTCCAATTGCCTAGCAACTGTATTTAAGCAACCTGATTAGCATGGTAGTACTAGTTATTGTGTTAATGCAATACATATTTGTAGACACAAGATGGCAGCATGGAATACAAAATAAGTGCATTGTTTTGTGTGCATTCCTGAGTAATGGTGGTTTAGAATGATAGATTATACTCTGATTCAGACCCTTGATTAGAAATGTTAAGTTGAATAGTGCAACACCCTTTTCCTACTACTATCTTCGACTTCTATTTTTGCTACTATGTGAATGAAATATTTTTCAACAGTAGAATTATGTTTATATTGCTTCCCTATATGTTTCTGGACTGTTCTTGCATTTTTCATTCATTGTCATTGCATTCACTTGCTACAAAAAAATCACAGAGAAGATTTACAAATTAGCATGAAAACAGCTAAGTACAGACAATTAATTATTGCATGAATAGTACAATTTGGAACAATTCAGCACCTGGAAAATGCTGTTAATTGCTAATTATATAGATCAGTTACTAAGCAGACTGTCCTTATGCAAGTAAGTTGAGTACCTTACTCTGTGCAGCCTTATGCAAATAAGTTGAGTACCTTACTCTGTGCAGCCTACTACTTATCATTATACCCCCCCACTAGAGCCACTCTACCCCCTCACTAGGGCTTCAGGGCCTTATGCCCCTCAGGTGCTAGACCTGATGATAATGCCTGGACCCATGCCTGTCCCTACTCTGGGGTTACCCACCAGGTTGTGGGAGCAGAGGCTATAAAACACCCCATACTTGCCTTTCACTAGGGAGGTAACCGGTGTGGCATTTCCTGCTCATCACCCCACTACTGGCAGCCCCATCATACTATTCATCCCTAGCAAGGTATAGTTTTAGGTCATGCCCCAGGACCAGGGACCTCCTGCCATCCCCATAGTTCCTGCCCTGTACCTCCAAGATGTTATGTGAGCAGCAGCTCCAGCCAGGTGACATTCTCCCTCCAGCTGCTCACAGCAAACTGTGGACCCCACTGCTTAAAGCCTGCTCTTATGTCTAGCAGCTGGTCCCACTTCCCAATCAGGGGGCCTCCTGCTGGCCATGTGACTCCTGATTGGGAGTGCAGCCATCTGTAGGCTGCTCTGTTGTTTATTCTAGCCCTTAAACCTTTGACCTTCAGTCCTGTCCCTTTGTCTCTTGTGTTGTCCCAAAAATTCTGTCACTGTGAATTTAGTTTGGTTAAGATAAACCTACAGTTTCCTGGCTGCCCCCAACTCCAACTGTAAAGTAAATAGGCCTGGGCCCAGAAACTTAAGTTGAGACCGGAGGGGAGGTACTGTTGAGCATGGAAGGGCAGGAGTGGGTGCTGATGGTGGAGAAATCTTACCTGCTTTTGGGACTTAAGGTCCCTGACTGCTGTTCCCATGGCATGGTTCTTTCCTCAGGGGACCCAGGCATCTGGGGCTGTGGGGACCCAGAGCTGCCAAATTACAGCTGTGGACAGGGAGGTGTGACCACACCCCTGCAACACTTGCCCTGGATTTGCCCCTGCCTGAGACCATGTCCCAAACTGAATGAAGACTAGCCCCATTCCCATTGTGCTGGGTAGTGTCTTGCTGAATCATCTCAGCAGATGTTGTTACAATGGAGTGGACAGTACCTTTAAAAAGTCTGCTTAGACAAAAATAAATTAGTAAATACAGACCTGAAATCTTCACTGCCTGGATATAGATTATCATTGAATGGGCTTTGGATCAGGCCTAAGGAGAAAGTTGTCTATTCTGAGACTGCTAGGTGCCAAGTAAGCGCTTGTGGGGCAGGTTGAGGCAACCCTAAGGCTCCAATAGATGTTGCAACACAGTCAAAGAATAGATAGGCTGTTGGTCTCGTCAGATCATATTTTTCACCATACATACAATAACAGTCAATCTGGTGTGACTCAGTGCCCTCTTGGAAGGGTCATGATGCAGGCAATGGTGCAAAGAAAGATGCCCCAAAGGACAGTGTCCTGATTCTGTCTCTTAGGGAGTCTCTTGGCATCAGAGGATATCCCCCAGGAAGAGGCATGGGGGGAGTTCTTCTTCCACCACTACAGGTGGAACAAAGAGACTGTGGGAGAGTGAAGAATTTTTAAGGATGTTGATGGTTGGTTCTTTGGGAATAGCAAGAAAAGTATTTACCTTAAGTTTCCTGTCATGCTTATAGATGCATATTAATCCATACACATCCAGTAAAGATGTTAGTAAAGAGCTTGAATAAAAACCAAGAAAGAGGAGGCAATATAGAGAGAAGTTAGGGCAAGTGGGTAGTTATCTTAGAAGCTTATACACTCAGGGCCTTGTTAAACCTTACACTACGAACAGCACAAATGTTGATGGGTGTTAGTGCTAGGTCAAGTTTGAAGTAGTCACGCTTTAGGCCAGCAGGGGCCTGGAGGAGTGAAAAGTAAAGATTCTTCCTTTCCCATTCTAGGCTTCCCCCTGCCCCCTGGGGCTCTCTCAGTTCCTCCACCCCATCCCAGGGGCTCTCCGCTTGCCCTTCCAGGCTCCCCCCTATCTCTTCCTGCCCTGTGGAATTACTTACATGGGCTGCCCGCACCATCTATCCTGGGGGAGTAGGAAAGGAAGGGTTAACCTGCACCTAGCCACCACTGCTGCCAAGCTGCTCCTTCTTTGGCCCAGAGAGAAGCAGCAGTGGCAGTGGCTGGGCAGGCAGTTTAATCTTTCCTTGCCTATTCTCCCAGGACAGATGGCACAGTCAGCCACAAATAAGCGGTGGGAGGAGTGGAAGGACAGTGAACAGGGTGCTGGGGGCAGGGGGAGTGGGCCCAATCCGGCCAGTGGGGGAGGAAGACAGGTGGGGTATTTACACAAAGATGTAGCCTTGAGTAGCTATACCTTAGTGCAACATAAGCTGGGTAGAACAGATCAGAGATCATCCTGCCCTGGAGTGGCATCACTTTGATCTCCATAATAAGTGGTTAAAATGAGCTGGAGCTGTTAAAGTGCTAATGCAAGAAGCATGGAAAATAAGCAGGAACTGGGAGTCCTAGCATCATTAGGGAAGTATGATTTAATTGAGAAAACAGACTTGATGGGAGAGTTCACATGACTGGAATACTGTCACGGATAGATATAATTCCTTCAGGAAGGACAGGCAAGGAAAAGGATATGGTGTTGCTTTTTTATATAAGAGATGTACACTTACTTGCTCCATGACTTGGTATAAAGTAGAAGGTAGACCTGCAGAAAACCTCTGGGCCAAGGTAATAGTAGGGTATAAATGGCAAATAAGGTCTCTAGATTTTATTGTCATAGGTAACTCATTGCTACAAGTGGTAACAGTGTGTTCCCGGTAGAGGTTGTCTACCTGCATCAGAAAATCCATGTTGCCAGTCTGGCAAATAGTACATGGAACTGCCGTATTGGAATCAGTTTCATAGTTTCTAGGGTCAGAAGGGACCTGAGCAGATCATCTAGTCTGACCCCCTGCCATGGCAGGAAAGAGTACTGGGGTCAAACGACCCCAGCAAGGTGTTCATCTAACCTCCTCTTAAAAACCCCCAGGGTAGGAGCCTGCACCAC
>NW_017729033.1:37915885-37922016 GCF_001723915.1 Gavialis gangeticus | reverse complement strand
CCCCTTGGACACCTGGCTCCCCTCCCCTCTGGGACCTCAGCGCTTCCCCAACTATCCTCCTTAGCTCGTTGAAGTTTGCCCTCCTGAAATCTAGGGCTGCTGCCTTACGACAGGCTTTTGCCACCTTGCGCTGGATGGTGAATTCCAGCAGGCGATGATCACTGTCGCCCAGGTGGTAAAGCACCCACAGCCCCCTCACCAGGTGGTCACCCATGGCCAGCACTAGGTCCAACAAGGCGTCTCCCCTGGTGGGGCTGTGCACCTCCTGGGTTAGATGGAGGTCCTGCATTCTGGCTAGGAACCTACGTGAGCGGTCAGACCTGGCTGACTGCTCTTCCCAGCAGATGTCCGGGAAGTTCAGGTCCCCCATGACTACCACATCCTTAGACTTCACTACCTCTGTGAGCTGACCTAAGAATTCCTGGTCAAGCTCTTCTCCCTGGTTGGGAGGTCTGTAGTAGACCCCCACCGTCAAGTCTCTTTCCCCTCGACTGCCTTGTACTCTAATCCAAAGCACTTCAGAGTGCTCTTCCTCTGACTCCTTGCTAATTGACAAGGATGTGTATTCCTCCTTAATATAGAGTGCCACTCCCCCACCTCTCCTTCCTATCCTGTCCCTCCTGTAAAGTCTATAGCCCTTGACATTCACCGCCCAGTCATGCACTGAGTTCCACCATGTTTCAGTGATCCCCACTATGTCTGGGCTGGTGTCCAAGATGGCTGCCATACATTCACATTTTGGTAAATATTTCAGCCCCAGCTAGGGTAAGAAAGCTCATTCCAATGACAAAACCAACATTGTATGAACTAAGGAGATCAACTGTAATATTTCTGTCATGGTAGCCATATTTGATCCAAGATGGCTGATGGCTGTAATTAAAAAGCCTAGTAAACAATACTCTAATACTAAAACCTCACAAATTCTATCACTACAAATGTCATAGCTAGCCTACAGTACTGAAAATATTATAATTCAGGCTACCTGTTTGAGTTATATTGAATAAGACAATACTATTTTTTCATTAAAGAATGTGGTTTAAGTTGGATATTAATAGTACATAACTCAATGGCAATGAACACACAGACATATGTTCAGCTCGAGGCAACAGGAAAATGTAATAGTTTAACCCAATGGTAATATAACAGTATACATTGTTGGGTAGAAACTCATCCAAGCCCTTTTTCTCTGTGGGCAAGGAGAACTCTGTGATTAACCACTGGCTCTCATCCAACAAACAGTCAGAAGCTTTATTGACTACAAAACATCTACTAAACATGAAGCAATTCATCAACTGGGGCTGCCAGAATACAAATAGTCAACTTTACTGGGATTGCTACAATATAAACAGACAGTTACCAAAGACTGAGAACATTAACATGACTCTTCACCACTTCACAGTCTGTCTAGAGCTGTTACGCAGGAGTTACTTCCCTCAGCTGGCTGTTCTGGGAAAGCTTCCTGGGTTGCGCTGTTGTGCAGATGCCTACCTCAGAAACTCATGCAAATGGTTCATATAGCATACAGCAAACAGCGAACACTGACTTCACTTACTTAAGCTATCTAACCCTTTAGTGATATCATCATTATCAATGCTAGCCAAGCTTGTTATATAATATTTTGGCTCATAGATCCTAAAAATACAATAGCGCATCTTTGCACCTTGAGAATATTTTCTTGTTATTTTCCCGTTCCCAAATTAATTACTGCCAAAAATTACCATGTTATCATTTTATTTTATGGTTGTATTGTTTTATTGTTTTAAGTGGTCCATTTTCCCTGGCATTTTACTGGGGTTAACATTAGGCCACAATCACTGCCAATTTTGAGTCATCTCAAAAAGACTTCTGGTAGTTTGGTCAACTTGACATGACCAGATTCGATTTTCCTTGCAACATACATAATATTAATACAATGGGTAATTGCAGTTTTTCAGATCTCTTTATCATTTGAATCCTGTAGTTATTATATAGATTGCAACATGCTGACTCGTAGCACTCACAGTCAGGAGTGCATGGCACATTAATCTGCTTGAACAGATACGCTGGTCCCTGGCATTCCATCTTGCCCTTGCAACTTGTTATCTAGAGGTATTCTGCTGGTAATGGTTTAAGCACGTTTATGATAATGTAATGCTCCTGCTTACATGAAGAATGATTTCTAGAGTACCCAAGTGGGTTCTACTCCCCTCAACTAGTCTACCATGACTTAATGGAATAGAATTTCAAAGGAGGGGTTCAGCAGTGTGGATATGGAAGTCTCTGCTTGGGGTACTTGTGGTTTCTGGAGCAATTTGACATTGGGGCTCTGCCTCCCCTACACCCTGTCCACACGCCAGCTGTCAGTGTTGAGATGTTATGATCAATTGTGGTACGTCAGCCTTGTCCAGTTCCTATCTTTGGTAACTGATCTCCCAGTGTTTACTTCCTCAAGGAAATGCCAGAAGTCTGGCAGTATTTTCCTGGCCCTCCTAGGTTGCCCTTCTAGTCCTTGTTCTCAAGGAGCTACACCCTGCAGCGGACCTGAGATAAGAGCCTACTTGTGCCCCGGACCTTGCAGCCTCTCAGAAAAAAAATCAACAAAAAAAAAGGGAAAAAAAACAAGGAATTTTTTATTCAGGACCCAGCATCACTGATAAGGTCAATTCATTCTCTTTACTCCCTATGGGAGCTACCCCTTGCCCTACATTAAGGCTCTATTTCCGTCTCCACCTGCTGGAGCTTCTCTGCCCCATACTAATATTGCTCTCATGGCCCCAGCACCACTCTGCCTCGGTGCCCGGAGCCCATCTCTACCTTGGCTTTGGTGGGCCTGGAGGCAATTCTCTCTCCTACTCTCTTGCTGGCACTCTCAGTGTCTTTTAAATCACCCATAGCTGTGCCTGTGGCTGACATCATCAGCCGGGCGCCTCCGAGACTGATGATTTTGACAGAGCTTTTAAACTGTGCTGGCAGTACTGCGTGCCGCTGTGGCTCTGATTCTTCCTGATCTAAAGATAAGTTTTCCCCGCTCTCCAGGGCTTTTTGCTTGGCCCATTTAGGGTTGGCCAGGGGTCTTGGGGTATTTAAGGGGCATATATGACCCATTGTCACAATATAACTGTCATTTTCAGCTTGCCAAGCACACTGGTCATGTGATGGCAATGGTGGATTAAGTTCAAGTGCACATCACCAAATGAGACTTTGATAATTGTTTCTACATACATAGTGCATAAGGAAGTCATATATAGGTGGAAGTTTATCCAGAGCTTTTCCTTGATGGGATAATTTCACCCTAACATCCAGAAGGGTAGTCAAGGATGTTGGCAGCTGATATAACAACACAAACTTTTCTTCACAACTGTACAAATCCTTATCAATATCAGGCCAATTGCCTAGATCTGCCAACAAATGTGCATGTTGAATGAGCAATTTCCAGGGAGTTTTCTTAGCATGACCACTGAGCTGGCTGGTGATGTCACAACCAGTGACAGTGTGGAGTTCAATTAGAGATGCATGGACTGGCTCAGGCAGTTCTGACACAATATCATGAACTGGAATGTATCTTACCGGGTTTCTTCTCTTCATCCAAACCTTTGGTACAAGATTATGCCACAGAAGAAGGACCAGTACATCTCTGTCATTGCAGAAGAATACTTGAGAGAAATATCCTGACTGACTGCATGTTTGCCATGTAAGATCATTTTTATGTTTGCTGCCTCTTGCTGTGAAAGCAATTGCAAAATGTCACATAAGCCAGAGTGTTCTGCTTTTTCATCAGTGAAATTACTAACAAAATGAGCACTCTTTCACTTCAGAAACACTGACGTGATTCCTTATGAAGTTCCTCACTTGGAAAATTAACTAGGTGTCCTCTGTTTGCTGGTAAGTATATGAAACTACTCCACAGGTATGTACAGGAGTTACACTTTTCTCATGATAAAGTGCCAATAGCACTCTGTACCTGTAATATAACAGATGTTCAGGGCTTCAGAGCACTTTAAAAATCACACAAAAATTTAACCCTCATCTGATTATAGAATCAGATCAGGTGTAGTATCAGATAAAAGAGCTTTATGGCACAGCACCTTAATGAACCTGTGCACAGGGTTGCATTGAGGGTTAATTTGGGGCAATTCCACCTGAATCCCAGGGGCCTTTGCAGGGCTGTCAGAGAGGAGACAGAAAAATCTCTGTCTCTGCCCTGCACAGCAGGTTGGGGGGAGGGACCCCCCCTCCCAACACTGCAGCCCCCTCTGCCCCCCAGCTACCCCTGTTGAGGTATTGGGCGAAGCCAAGCTGGGCCCTTGCAGCAGGGGTGGTCCATTTCCCCATCCCTGCCACTCCAGCCTCTTGATAGCAGCAGCACGTAGCTGCCAGCTCAGCTTTGCCATGACTGGAGCAGGGCTGGAGGAGAGGGGAATGAAGCACCACCATCTCACAGGCCCAACACAACTCCCCCCAAGACCCCAACAGAGGTAGCTGGGGGGGGGTTCAAGATAGGGGGGCTCTGTCCCCACCTCCTGCTCTAGCTTTGTCTGTGGGAAACCTAAGCCAGCAGCTGCGTGCTGCTGCTGTCGCTGTCAAGAGGCTGGGGTGGAGGGTGGGGGAATGGAGACCCCAAGCAACAGGGGTTGGGCCTGGCCTGGCTACCCCTGCTGGAGTCTTGCAGGGAGCTGGGCTGGGTCTACGAAGTGGGGGGCTCTGTTTCCCCGCCACCCCCAGCTCCAAGCATGGCAGCCAGGACACTGCCACTGTCACACACAGCTATCAGCAGAAGCATTTCTTCAAAGGTGCATAAATGCTTGTGATAGTTTCATAGGTTCATAGATGTTTGGGTTAGAAGGGATCTTAGCAGATCATCGAGTCCGACCCCCTGCCCTGGGCAAGAAAGAGTGCTGGGGTCAGACGACTCCAGGCAGGTGCATGTCTAGCCTTCTCTTAAAGATCCCCAAGGTAAGGGAGAGCACCACTTCCCTTGGAAGCCCATTCCAGATTTTGGCAACCCTTACTGTAAAGAAGGGCTTCCTGATGTCTAACTTAAATCTGCTCTCCATCAGTTTGTGGCTGTTGTTCCTAGTTACTCTAAGGGGTGCCCTGGCAAACAGCATTTCGTATTCCTTGCTGTCCCTCCCTGATGAATTTGTAGGAGGCCACAAGATCACCTCTCAGCCTTCTCTTGCAGAGGCTGAAGAGATCCAGGGCCCTCAATCACTCCTCATAGGGCTTTGCCTGCAGGCCCCTAAGCATACAAGTGGCCCTCCTCTGAATCTTCTCAAGGTTGTCCACATCCCTCTTGAAGTGAAGCACCCAAAACTGGACGCAGTACTCCAAATGCAGCCTGATCAATGTTGCATAATGGGGAAGTATCACTTCCTTGGACCTGTTTGTCATGCACCTACTAATGCATGATAAAGTGTGATTAGCTTTACTGATCACTTCGTCTCATTGATGACTCATATTCATCTTGGAGTCAACAGTGACTCCAAGATCCCTTTCTGCTGTTGTGCTGCTGAGGAGGTCCTCCCCCAGCCTGTCAGTGTGCTCGTGATTCATTCTTCCTAAGTGCAGCACCTTGCATTTGTCCTTATTGAATTGCATCCTACTCTGTTCCACCCACTTTTCCAACCCGTCCAGATCCACCTGGATTCATTCCCTACCTTCTGGGGTGTTAACTTTACCCCATAATTGGGTATCATCTGCGAATTTGGACAGAGTGATTTCCACATCTTCATCCAAGTCACCGATGAAGACATTGAACAGCACCACTCCAAGGACTAAGCCTTGTGGGACTCCACTACCCACATCTTTCCAGGTTGATACTGACCCATTCACCACCACTATCTGGGTCCAACCTCTAAGCCAGTTTGTCACCCACCAGACTGTGTAATCATTTACATCACAGTCACTCAGTTTATCTATAAGAATATAATGAGATACTGTATTGAAGGCCTTCTTAAAATCCAAGTAGATGACATCCACCACAATTCCTGCGTCTAAGCATTTTGTGACCTTGTCATAAAAAGAAACAAGGTTGGTCAGGCAGGATCTACCTGCTATGAATCCATGCTTCTTGCCCTTTAGCATTGCTTTCCCTGCTGAACTCCCAACAATGTGATCCTTAATAATTTTTTCAAAGGTTTTCCTGAGGATAG
>NW_017729033.1:37909176-37910885 GCF_001723915.1 Gavialis gangeticus | reverse complement strand
GCTGCTGAGGAGGTCCTCCCCCAGCCTGTCAGTGTGCTCGTGATTCATTCTTCCTAAGTGCAGCACCTTGCATTTGTCCTTATTGAATTGCATCCTACTCTGTTCCACCCACTTTTCCAACCCGTCCAGATCCACCTGGATTCATTCCCTACCTTCTGGGGTGTTAACTTTACCCCATAATTGGGTATCATCTGCGAATTTGGACAGAGTGATTTCCACATCTTCATCCAAGTCACCGATGAAGACATTGAACAGCACCACTCCAAGGACTAAGCCTTGTGGGACTCCACTACCCACATCTTTCCAGGTTGATACTGACCCATTCACCACCACTATCTGGGTCCAACCTCTAAGCCAGTTTGTCACCCACCAGACTGTGTAATCATTTACATCACAGTCACTCAGTTTATCTATAAGAATATAATGAGATACTGTATTGAAGGCCTTCTTAAAATCCAAGTAGATGACATCCACCACAATTCCTGCGTCTAAGCATTTTGTGACCTTGTCATAAAAAGAAACAAGGTTGGTCAGGCAGGATCTACCTGCTATGAATCCATGCTTCTTGCCCTTTAGCATTGCTTTCCCTGCTGAACTCCCAACAATGTGATCCTTAATAATTTTTTCAAAGGTTTTCCTGAGGATAGAGGTTAGACTAACTGGTTTATAGTTACCGGGATGCTTGTTCCTCCTCTTTTTGAAAATAGGGACCACATTGGCCCTTTTCCAGTCCCCTGGGACCTGAGCTGAGCACCAAGAGTGCTCAAACAGCCATGACAGTAGCTCTGCTACAACACTGGCCAATTTCTTCAGCAGCCTTGGATAAAGAGCATCCAGGCCTGCTTACTTAAACACATCCAGCCCCTCCAAGCATCTCTTCACTAAGTCAATGCTAAAAGTTTTATAGTTTCATAGTTGGTAGGGTCAGAAGGGACCTGAGCAGATCATCGAGTCTGACCCCCTGCCATGGCAGGAAAGAGTACTGGGGTCAAACAACCGTGGCTAGGTGATTATCTAGCCTCCTTTTGCAGACCCCCAGGGTAGGGGCGAGCACCACTTCCCTTGGAAGTTGGTTCCACCTCCTAGCCACCCTGACTGTGAAGAAGTGCCTCCTGATGTCTAGCCTGAATCTACTCTCAGTCAACTTGTGGCCGTTATTCCTAGTTACTCCTGGTGGTGCTCAGGGGAGCAGGGACTCTCCTGTTCCCCACTGGTCCCCTCTGGTAAGTTTATAGATGGCCACAAGATCCCCTCTCAGCCTTCTTTTGCGAAGGCTGAACAGGTTCAGGTCCCGTAGCTCTCCTCATACAGCCTGCCCTGTGGCCCCCGATCATGCGAATGGCCCTCCTTTGGACCCTCTCGATGCTGGCCACACCCCTCCTGAAGTGCAGTGTCCAGAACTGGACACAGTACTCCAGCTGCGGTCTGATCAGTGTCACATAGAGGAGGAGGATCACCTCCTTGAACCTGCTCGTGATGCATCTGTGGATGCATGACAAGGTGTGATTAGCCTTGCTGACTACGTCCTCACATTGGTGGTCCATGTTCATCTTGGAATCAATGACTCCAAGATCCTTTTCTGCCTCTGTGCCAATGAGAAGGGAGCTCTCCAGCCTGTAGGTATGCTGCTGGTTCTTCCTCCCTAGGTGCAGTACCTTGCATTTGTCAGTATTGAATCCCATCCTGTTCTCATCCGCCCACCCCTGTAA
>NW_017729033.1:37884754-37904176 GCF_001723915.1 Gavialis gangeticus | reverse complement strand
ATTGATGCCACAGTCACCTAATTTTTTAATGAGAATGGGGTGAGAGACAGTGTCAAAGGCCTTTCTAAACTCCAGAAAGATTATGTCTACCGCATCACCTACATCTAAGGATTTTGTGACCTGGTCATAGAAAGCAACCAGGTTGGTCTGACAGGACCTGCCCCTAATGAACCCATGTTGGTTTCCCCTAAGCATAATCTCCCCTGCTGGTCCCTCGCAGATGTGTTCCTGGGTAATTTCTCAAAGAGCTTCCCCAGGAGCAAGGTAAGACTAACAGGCCTATAGTTACCCAGGTCCGCCTTCTTCCCCTTTTTGAAAATGGGGACCACATTGCCCTTTTCCAGTCCTCTGGCACCTGGCCAGAGCATCACGAGTGCTCGTAAAGCCGTGCCAGGGGTCCCACAATGACCTCTGCCAATTTCCTCAGCACCCTAGCATGGAGATCATCTGGACCTGCTGATTTCAACACATCCAGCCCCACCAGACGTTCCCTAACTAGGTCCTCACTGACCCTAAGCCTGGCGGTGCCTCTGAGTCCATCCAGGATCCCGGTAGGGGGGATGTCCCAGGTCCCTGCTCAGAAAAATGGAGGAAAAGAATTTGTTAAAGAGGTCAGCTTTATCATCTGGTGCAACCACCAGATTTCCTAGTGTGTCCTGCAGGGGCCCCACATTACCTGGTGCTTTCTTTTTGCTCCCTATGTATTTAAAAAAGGACTTCTTGTTATCTTTGATCCTGGTCGCTAGTTCAAGTTCTGTCTCTGCCTTAGCCTTCCTAACAGCCCCCCTACAGTCCCGAGCAATGGAGGTATAATCCTCCTTGGTGATGGCCCCTCCCTTCCATCGGGAGTATGCCTCATTTTTAGTTGGTGGGCTAGTTTCCCTTTTATGCCTGTCTATGATCCAATTGGGAGATTTGTCCTGATCCAAGTTCAGGAATATAGAGGCAAAAAACCTCATTGAAGAGCTCAGTTTTGTCCCCCCTATCTGTCACTAACTGCCCTTGTTTGTCTTCTAGGGGGCCTAAGCTACCCTGCACCTTCTTTTTGTTCCCTGTATACCTGAAGAGGGGCTCTTTGCTGTGTTTAATGTTTGTTGCCAACCTAAGTTCCATTTCTGCTTTGGCCTTTCTAACTGCCTCCCTGCAAGTGTGGGCCAAGTAGGTATACTCTGCCTTGGTAGCTACCCCCTGCTTCCACAGCTTATATGCCTCTTTTTTGCCCCTAGACTTTCCTGGATTTCCCTGTTCAGGCAAGAGGGTTTCTTGGCCCAGGTGCCCCCTTTTCTGCACAAGGGGATTGTCTCTTTCTGTGCCTGTAGGATTGCTCCCTTTAGGAACAACCACTCTTCCTGGACTCCCATCTCGCCAATTCTCCTGTTCTTCAGTGCCTCACTAACTAATCTCCTGAGCACACTGAAGTTAGCCTTTCTAAATTCTAGCATTTCTGCCCTACTGGTCATCTTTCCCGCCCTACACTAGACAGTGAATTCAATCAAGTGATGATCACTGTCCCTAGGTTACCCTGTATCAGTAGATCACCCACCAAATCATCACTTGTAGCCAGGACCAAGTCCAGTAGGCATTTCCCCTAGTGGAACCATATACCTCCTGTGTTAGGTTCTTTACCTGCATACAGGACCTTCACTATGTGAATGGTTGGATCTTGCTGACTGCTCCTCCCAGATGTCCATGTAGTTTAGGTTACCCATGACAACCATGTCCCTTGACCATACAGCCTCTGATTGCTGTCTGTAGCATTCAAGGTCCAACTCCTCTTTCTGATGTGGTGGCCTATAATAGACCCTCACTACCAAGTCCCTTTCCCCCCCCCGACCCCTTTGCATTCTGACCCACAATACCTCAATTTGACCCTCCTCTGATCCCATCTTGATTATGGAAGATATATATTGCTTCTTCACATGGAGAGCAACACCTCCCCCTTTTCTCCCTACTCTGTCTCATCTGTACAGGCTATAGCCCTCAGTGCTTACTGCCCAATCATGGGTAGGGTCTCGCCAAGTTTCAGGTAGCCCAACTACCTTGAAGTTTTAGTTTGCAAGCAGGAGTGTGAGTTCCTCCTGCTTGTTCCCCATGCTCCTAGCATTAGTATACAGACATTTGATCCCTGCAATGGGTGCCCTTGGTGCCCCCCCCATCCTGATGCCCATTGGGTCCCTTAGTACATACATGGGCTGTTCCAGCTCAAGGCTTGTGGTTTGTTGATCCTATGTTCTCACTGTCATCTGCATCCCCGTCCCCCGACAAACCTAGTTTAAAGCCCTGCGTAGGAGGTCAGCCACCCTGTAAGAGAATAGACTTTTACCTTTTGAAGAGAGATGAAGACCATCACGTCCCAGGGTGCTTCTTTCATGGAAGTGCAGATAGTGGTTGAAGAAGCCAAAACCCACTTGATGACACCAACTCCGGAGCCACAGGTTAACTTCTCTGATTTCCTTCACATTCAGCCCTGATGAAGCATAAGAGAGTATTGACTACTTCCAATTAGTTCATCCAGTACTTGAAGGTACCTTGAGAGGAGTGTTCTTCCACAAATTCTATAAGTAGAGTAACAATTATTGGCAGATGCACTAATAGTTCTTTCGCTGCAGTCTTTCTCACTTCTCAGTCATCGTTTCTGAATGCAAACAGCTATGCTACTGGAAACTTGGTCAATGATATCATAATCTAATCCTTCACTTGAACAATGAATTTGTTTATCAAAGCATGCCACATTGCTCTGAATGTTATTGTGTGTGCTCTGATAGCATGGTTATACAGTTTTCCTTTATTATGTTGGTGGGGCCATTTTCTGAAAAAAAAATCACCTTTCTGTCCAGTAATCTTAAAGTCTTGAAGTGGTGAAATGCTACAATTTGCATTGCATGAAATGTTTGGTTTCAATCCAATGGCTTCTCCAAGATGTCAATCTTGTCTGATTAAAAACTGAACAAAACTACTGGGAATAAGATTCCTTGGGATAACTCCATCTTCCCGAAAGACCTTTAATATATTCTCAGTAATGGTGGTCTCAATGTGACATATTGTGTCATATGGTATGCTGCATCCAGCAATGTGCAGACTTTGTACCAGCTCCTTAGATCTAGTTGCATGATGTCTCAGCAAGCCTAATCCAACATGTTTTGGCATTAGCTTTTTGTCCATTGATTGTAGATAAACCAAATCCTGATGTATATTCAGTACACCTCTACCTAGATTCTTATCTTGTGTACGAATTTCCGCATCCAAGTCATCATTGTCATCTTCCAAAATCCAATGGATCAATGTGTAAAGGATGTCAGGAACACATTTTTGGCTTTGCTTTTCATTCAGATTGCTGGATTTCTTCATGCTAGCTATAACTTTCAAATCCACTTTGATTTTGAGAGCAGCATAGTGAAAGTTTTCTGTGTCCAAAAACTCTTCTCTGAACTGCAGGCCAATGGCTTCTTCCTCATTTATATACAAAGTTACAAGTACTTGGATGGCTGTACCTGTTGTCACAGTTCAGAAGATAAGGAGTGGAATATTTGCATTTTTTGGTGTTGAAACTGAATGGCTGTCTTGTAGTAAGCCTGAAATTCTTGCTTCATTTGCTTTGGTGTGGTGAGAGGACGTTCACCGCCTTCATCTTCTGCTAAATCATAATATCTTTCAAGTACAGCTTTTATAATGTACACATCTTTCTGTCTGAAATCAGTATCTAGCTCATCAATCATTTGATGCCATGCTCTTGCTTCAGGAGAAGGAATATCTTCTTGTACAACCTCCACATGCAAATGGGAATGAGAGATGTGTTGCTTCCATTGTTCCTCCTGTCTGCATTCAGGTTGGTAACATTCCTCAGCAGCTATTACATCTCTGGCACCATTTTAGCAATGCAACACTTCATTCTTCTCTGCAACCTTGTGTATTGTACTGGCTGAGTCAAATGGCAATGGTTGACTCGGTCTCTTCTTATTAGAACACTGCTGGCAGAATATGCACATCATCCAGTGAACTGCTGGAGTAGATGATCTGCTTGTCCCTTGTACTGCCTCCACCACCTGCCTCCCCATCTACTGCCCTCTACTGCCTGCCCTTTTACTGCCTCCCCCACTTCCTGTCCCTCTACTGCCTTTCCTCCTTGCTATGGCTTTCCCTGCTGCAGTAATGGGGACAGGGGGGAGAATTTGAAGATGGTCCTCCAAATCCAATAATTAGTTTCTATCCATGGAAAATTATAACAAATGTATAACATGTCCATGAATCTAATTATGGGGGGAAGGGAGGAGGTGCCTTAAATTTAGGGTCATCTTGGATTTGGGTACTATATTCAACAAGTTTAAAAAAAAACAGGAAAAAAAAAGTCTGGACTGCCTGGACATTTAGAAGGTGTGCCTGCAACTAGCTGCCAGCTAACCAGTTCACAGGCTTCTGGGGATCAGGGAGTTCCAGATCCCCAACTGCTGATGCTAGTAACCCATCAACAACACGCATGCACGTTCACCTGGGGATGAGGGGATGTGAAACATCTTTGTGACTGGTTTGCTGCTTTATCATGTAACAGATTTATTGCAAGCATGGTATATTGCAATTTAATGCATGATTAACACATTAATTATGCAAGAAATGCAGTGTCTACCAGGGACCTTAGAGACCAGCAAAGAACAACAAAAATGACTCTAGGTCTAGGAAAGATGACTTACAAGGAAACGTTAGAAGAACTGGGATTATTTAGTTTGAAGTAGAGAAAAACAGAGGTGCTTTTCTGGCCTTTGCCCTAAAAACTAGTGGTCTTCAAAAAGTGAGGGTGGGTATAAAGAGGATGGTGATATGCTATTCTCTGTGGATGCAGGGGACAGAACAAAGAGCAATAGTCTTAAATGAAGCAAGGGAAACAGGTTGAGTATTAGGAAGAAATTTCCCACTATGGGCATGGTAAAGCATTAGAACAGATTGCCTGAAGAGGTTATTGAATCTCCATCCTTGGAAGTTAAGAGCAGGTTAGATCAGGGGCAGGCAATTATTTCATCTGGAGGGCCGCTGACTGAGTTTTGGCAAGCTGTTGAGGGCCACGTAGGTAGCCCCACCCCTTGACAGGTGTCTTGCTCCCTGGTCGTGATCTTGGGGCTGGAAATTCCACCCCCTAACCCCTGACCTTTTCCACCAGAAGTCCCTCCCCTTGCCCTGCAGAAGTGCTCCTTTCAGCAAGGGGTTTTGCCATCTCAGAACCAGAAAAATACTAAATTATATTCTAAAAATCAAAATCTACAATATTAATTAATTTGATTTCAGAATTATTTTTGTCCTGTTTACATGTGTTTTTGTAGTGTACATAGAAGTGATTGCACAATAGCTGAAAATGAAATCTTACTTTTGTATATTGTGGGGATGTTGGGGGCTCTGTGTGGGGGGAGGGGTCACTGGGGAGGATTGGGGCATGTGTGGAGGAGGAGGGTGGCTGGAGTGTGTGAGGGGGCATGGGTATGGAGGTCTGTGTGTATGGCAGTGTAGGGGGGGTGTGGGTTCATGTGTATGGTGGGGTATGCGTATGGGACTCACCCTATGAATACTTACATACACACACACTCTGTCCCTCTTTCACTGTACACGCGCGCGCGCACACACACACACACACACACACACACACACACATTCTCTGTCCCTCCCTCATTGCTTTCTTTGTCTCTTTATCTCTCTGTCTGTCTGTCTCTCCCTCCCTCTCTCTCTCATAGCATGGACATGCACATACACCCAACCCACTCCCACTCCTGGCCCTGGGGTACTAGCGCAGGCCCCATTCTCCTGCAGTCCGGTGATGCAGCCAGGAACCATGTAGTGCCAGAGTGCAGTGGAGGTGGGCAGGAAAGTGGGGAAATGGCAGAGAGCAGGCGCAAAGTGACAACTGTGTGGGAGCGCAGGGCCTGTATCAGTGCCCCAGGGTCAGCGCTGGTAGGGCCCAGAGTGGGGCAGCAGGAGCACAGGGCATGGGCCAGCAGGGGCTCTATGGAACTCCGGGATCACATGGTTCCTGGTTGCATGGCCGTGACTGCAGGACTCAGCAAGAGCTGGCCTGGCCCCGAAGACTGGTGTGATCACCTGCAGTCCTCCTTTGCAGGACAGCCTCAGGGTCCCAGTCCAGAAGCCTCTTCTTAGGCAGAGGCTTCCAGTTGGTGGTGAGGGCAGGGCTGGACCAGCTTTGCTGCTGCAGCTGCTGGGGCCTGCCACCGGCTCCCCCTGGGTTTTACTGCTGCTGGCTCCTGTCATCTTTGACAGGCAGCCAGGGGCAGATAAATATTAATTTTATAAATTTTTTAGGGGCTCTGCAGTCTGGATTGAATGACCTGGCAGGCTGGATCCGGTCTGTGGGCTGCATTTTGCCCACCCCTGGGTTAGATAAACACTTGTCTAGGATGGTTTAGACAGGGATGATCCTGCCTTGAGCAAGGAGTAGGACTAGCCCTTTTCTATGATTCTAATAGAGTTTGTTTCCAAAATGTTTATTGCTAAATATATAGATGTCAAATCAGTTATACTTAAAATACAAGTACATATCTACTCTCATTCACAATATCATCTTCAACAAAATAATGGTTTCTGTCTTTTTATTTTACCTCGTATTTCTTCAAATACATGATCAGCTTCTACTTGGATGCTGTCAGATCTCACAAATGCAGACCCATGAGTGCTTGAGTAAGAGGCCTCTGAGAAATGTCTAGTTACTGCTTGGTGACCTGGAAATGTCACTGAGTAAGCACTGAACCACTGTACTCAGACGCCAGTGACATAAAGAGATTTTAAATCTGACAAAAATGTTCCCACATAAAAGGATTCATCAAGAACAAAGAAATAGTTCTATACCACATGGACTTGCAACTGAGTAAATTAGAGCAGTCCTGTGGCTGCTGTAAATTACCTGGGACCCGATAATGACTACAAGAGCACAAAGGTCCCATTAAGCAACTTCCAGCCTCCTATCTCCTCCATTTGCGTGTCCAGCAAAGACTGATTAAAATGGAGAATTCATCTTGCTGTGTTTCAGATGACGGATGGAAATGGACCTTGGAAACTGAATTAGGTAGATGGAATCACCTCACTGGCATTTAATTTTTATATACAGTGGTGTCTAAATAAGAGGCACCTGATATGCTTTTCTGGTTTTTTCCCTAAAAGCTCTATTGTACTTAGGTAATAGCAATATGTTTCTTTGTTGTACTAAAATATAGGAATTTCCATAATTTCATCAGTCTGTCTAGACCAGTTTCTGTCTCTAAGAGTAACAAATTCAAGTAGCTGCTTCAAGTAGAAGTGCAAAAATCTATGCATTAGGCAAGTATGGAATAAAGGCAGTTTCTTTCTAACTCTCATCACTTAAAATTAGCTTGTTCACTAAAGCATGAAGATTTATATCCTTTCCAAACAATTTTAATCCTTATTAATGTAATTGCAGATACTCAATTCCTCTTCATGTCACATCCTGGGCTGTAACAGCATTGTAATCTTGTGTTAAAGTTAATCCATTTCAATTAATTAATGCAATAAGTTAATTCTAGTTACATTTAGTTAGAATTAATTAATTAGTTAATATTGTGTCAGCCTTTCTGACTTAACCCCAGAGTTGGCTATATGACAGTGGTGGATGTAATCCTATACATTCCTCATGTCTATTCTAAATGTTCTTCAGAAGTATTTTATTGCATGCCACTGATCAAAGGGATGGATGGATTCCTTCAGCAAATTGTTAAATATTTTTCCACAGTTTTATATCACAAGGTTTCCTGATAATTAGAAAATGAAATAATTTAAATGTCAGCAAATTCTGACTTTTTAATTTCAGCTACTTTATATAGTGCTACAAATTCTACTCTAGGGCAAAAAATAGAATAACATTTTCATTTGTAACCTAAGCAGTGTTTAAACCCAAGGCTTTTTTTAAACATTCAGCATTTTAACACTTTCCCTGGTTTAATTATGTAAGAAATTTACTTTTGTTTGGTAAATGTTTAATACCTATGGTAAAATTTTCAAGTCTCTAAAACTTTATCTTTGCAAAACTGCCTTAGCAAGCCCTCATACCTACCTAGTGTTGAGAAGGGAAGCCACCTTGTTTGTAGAAATTAGCCTATCCTTTCTATGTTGTTCATGTTAACCTATCTGCTATATACCTAGTGATGAATTTGTAACCCCGCTGCCAGCACTAGCTGGCAACAAGGGCTGGGTACACCCTCAAATTTCAGGGTACACAATAAGTGTTCAGTGTAACTCAAGCCCCTAGCCAGCATTCTGGGATCACTGAATTTGGCGTCCCACTCAAACAAAATTCCCTCCTTGCAAGCAGTGTAAACACAAAAGGACAAATTTACTACAGAAAACAAAGGAAACACGAAATGCAGTTCAAACACTCTTGACTGCAAAATATAGTCTCTAGTTTGCATCTCTTTTGGGGAGATTCCACCCATGCCTAGGCAGTCTGGGATGTGGGGGCTCACCCAAAGTGTTATTTCCAGGGGCCTGTACCCCTATACCTGCCACTCAGCAACAGTCTGGAGGGCGGGGGGATGCCAGAGAGTCCTAAAAGCTGTTCCTTGTGGTCTGCTGTGCCACAGTGAGTGGCTAGTGAATGTAGGTGCTTCTGCAATGCAAGAGGCCCCTTATTGTTCCCTGGGAAGCTGTAGGCACTGATCTCCACTTCCATGTGGTGGCTGTGATGGGGTAAGCGTGGCTCTAGTCAGCATATCACACACCCAAAATTTCTAGGCCCAATTACACAACTCTGCTGGGACACAGAAACTGCAAAACGAACTCAGAGGTCCACTGCTATTTCCTGTGGGGCCTGGACTACAGCTAGGGCCGAACCATACCATTCAGCTGGGACAAAGAAGCTGCAACTACAACAAAGAGCCAGGTTTCAATCTTGGCCAAAAAACTGTGCCAGGTTTCAATCTTGGCCAAAAAACTGTGCCAGAATTCAATCCTCCTCACTTTGCTCCCGGAATTAATACCCTGACGGTATTATCCCACTCAAAACCCAGAAAACAGAGGAGGAAAGGAAGGGAAAAAGAGGAGTCCCAACTAGAGAGATTCTCTCTCCCTTTACCTGAGGCTTCCCCTTCCACGTTGGCTTCTTTCACTGGGGTCCGCTCCCCAGCTCCAGATTCCCTTCTAGCCATCTCCTCTTCCTGTGTACCTGGCATGACATCACCCTAGCTTCCCCAATCAGAGTTTGCCATGCTTCCATGCCCTTCTCTTAACCAATTCATTTAAAACAGAATACTGCTCAGTTTAGCCAATAAGGCTAGGGATCTGGTTAACATACTGTACATAATAGAAGACCAGACTTCCCGATTTAATCATCACATAGCAGGGAGTCCTAAAACAAAGGGCCAAGGGTATCAGGATACTGCAGGAGGCTTCTCTGCCTATGTGCTCAGACAGCCCTTTCTCCTCTGATCAACAAGCAGAGAAGAGGCAAGATATCAGCAAATACAGAAACATAATTATATACAGCAAAGCAGACATATTACATATGATCATATTCAACTAAACAACACTAAACTAAAACAAACTTTGCAGTAAAAATTGCTCGTACATTTTGTGTGTGTTACATATTTATCTCACTATCTTTCACTGTCATAACCCTCACAGTTTCATCTTTCTATTGGTATCCTTTGATTTATAGTTATATAGAATCATAGAAAGTGTAGGACTGGATGGGACCTCTAAAGATCATCTAGTTCAACTGCCTGCCTGAGGCAGGATGATCCCTATCCAAACCATTCTATAGAAATCATTGTGTAACCTATTACTAAGGCTGTGTACACACATTCAAATGATCTGGGAAAATTCTCCTGGGTTTGTTTCCCTGATAGAAAAAACTTCCCCAAAGATGCCTGAATAGACATTTAAGATTCTTTAGGTAAATCCGATACCTTTTATTAGACCAACTAAAATACTTGGAAAAAAAATCTCTTTTGCAAGCTTTCAGGCACAAACATCCTGAGTCAGGCTGAGGAAGCATCTGCAGTTGGCTAGAACCTATACCCCTGAACAGACATTTGAATTTTGAGCCCTTGAAGATCAGAGAACTTGCAGTGCTGATGCTGCACAGCTCAGGGGTTCCTGGGTACACATCTCAGCAGACTCCCTCAGTCTGCCTGGTGACAAATGACAGCAGTGCACAGGCTGACCCTGACTGGTTGACCCATACTGCTCAAGGGCAGCCAGGGTCTCCCTGCGGTGCAATATGGGGATTGTGAAGTAAGTGTGTTCTCCTCCCTGTCTGGCTAGATGAGTAAAATTCAGTGAACAACACACTGCCTCCTGGGTTGGGGAGAGAGGTTGGGAGGGTAGCAGCAAAGCACACTTCGCTGCTGAAGGACTATGCTATGGCTTCTCTTGGAAGAGAATGTGTACAGACATTCACTCTCCCAGAGGAAGCTGTTCTGGGAGTGATTTAACCCTGTTTGTTCTAGGGTTATTTTACTCCAAGAACAGCCACTTTTGCTCTGAGAAAAAGAATCCATTTATAATTGCCCTTTGCTTGAGATTACTGAGCAAGTTGTCTGTTCCCCTTACAGTAGTTTTGTGTATGGGATCCTGTGAGACTGTCAAAACCTTTGCGGAAGTTCAGGTACATTATATCCACTGCATTCCCTTCATCCACCCACTAGTTATCTTCTTGAAATAGTAGATCAGGTTTGTTTGGCAAAATTTGTTTAGAGTAAATCTATGCTGGGTGCTCACGATCAGCCAACAATCTAAATTATGTCTAATTTAACATACATAATCCTTATATGAGGCTCCTGTCTTTATATATATATGACACTATGGCTCTAGGCACACATTATTTTTATAATGTTACAAAATTTGTAGTGCTATAAGGTAGATAATTATGAATGTGTCCCCCCCACAGTAGTGTCCACAAGCAGGAATGTAACTAGGATGGGGCAGCAGCCCTGGGCACCAATTGCAGGGAGGATGGAGGGGTAGAAAAAAAAATCAGTTGCTACCACTGCTGAGTGCCTGGCTGCTTTGTTAGGTCTCACATGCATAGCCTCTTGGCAGGGGAGTGACAAAATCACCAATCAGGAGCAATAGGCTCCTCCAACCCACAAAAGATCCTGTCAGTGAGTGGGATAGGTTCATTGGCAGGCTCACCCCATCAGCTGTTGCCACTGTGGGAGGTCTGCTGACCAATCAGCTGTTGTAGCCACTGTCGCCCCATCCTTTGGACTTTAGCTATGGATACCTGGAAGTTGTCTGCAGTGACAAGGGATGATTGGGTGGCAGATACCCCTTGATCAGTTCCTGTAATTACATCAGCTATTGCCCCCATGGGCTTATGGGGCTGCCTGAAAGCTGTCCCTGGCAGCTTGCCAGTGAGGGTGGACTACCAGGAAGCCAGTCACTTTTCCTTTCTCCTTTTCCCTTGAGATTTGAAACAACAGTGTTTTATTGAGGATCTTCCATTTTTGTGATGGATCAGCCATTTCTTAGCACAAAAAAACTGTGATGTTGATGTCCCCTTTTTGTCACAGTAGAAGAGTGTATATAGCATGACAAATGTAATGTGTATCTAGGACTTGTATATGTTTAAGGCACTGTATCAATAGTAATAATAACATGCAAGATGTGTGCATTAAAATATAATACTTGTTCTTTTATAACCATTTACATTTGCCTCACTTAGTTTGGGAGAACAGATGCACTTTTGATTTATTCAAACCTGCTGAGATTGTTCCATCAAAAAGCAATCTAATTTTCTTTTTGTTTTAAATGTTTAACTCCCAAAGACACTTAACATCCAACAAGGCTATAAACTGCTTCTTGGCAAATCCAAACATTTGAACTATTTAATTGCATTTCCTCATCAAGCTAATAACTTCACTGCATATCAGTTGATACGCTGCTTTTAAAGTAATTGGATACTTACATATCCAAGTTATTTATGCAAATTAAAATGAATGACTGTATTTTTTAAAATGAGAAATATACCAAAGAGATAGAGATGGGCCTGTACTGAAAACTAGTGTGTGAACTCCTTACAAAAGGGTCTTATTCCATTCTTGTATTATGCTACATGCCAACTCATAACCATGGCCAACGTTTTTAAGGCTCAGTGCCTCAAGTTAGGTTCCTAAACTCATATTTGTACTCCTAAACAAAAGTGGTTTCATTCTGAAGCTGAAGTTCACCTGCAACTCCCATTGTTTTCATGGATCTGAGTCCTCTTTCTTTTTAAGCGCAAACTACCCACTCAGTTGCATGCTTGTAACTTCGTTGAAATTGGACTTTAATGCATGGAAAGACTTAGCCTAGCTTCCTCATAATTCGTTCTTCCTCTTTCACTACTGATGACCAATGCAGCTAAGGTATTTGAACTGCCACTATAAACAGAGTATGTACTCTTTTCCAGTGGATAATATGCAACTGGTGGCTCTTTCATCATTGACATTTAATATGCTGACCACTGCAATGTTCAGCAATATAAAAGCTATACCAGCTGACAAAATACAGGTTTGAAAGTGTTATGTAGTCCACATTTTCCTCCAGCCTCTAGTTGCAACCTGCTAAATAAGACCAAACATGGCTAAGCAAAAGAGTACAAATCTACAGTGGAGACAGCTAGTAACCAGAATACTTTTCTAGAAGTCAAAACTGACTGGGACCAAAGGACTAATAGTTCTAGAAATCCTTATTATTATAACTTCTACTGCAGTGGTTTTCAGCTGGGTGCCATGAGACCCCAGTTGCAGCATGGGTGCTGCTGCCACCACAGCCAGGTGGAACAGCCTCGTGTACCTTGTGCACAGCCAGGCTGGGAAGGGCTGCAGTATAAGCACATGCTACTTCCTGCAGTGGGCTATTTATAAGCTTAAAGCAGGTGGATGCACCCACTCTTCTGCAGCCCTTCCTGGTCTGACCTTGCACACGTCTCTGAAACAGAGGCACATGGGACAAGTGGAACTGTCTCATGTACCTCTGTTTCCAGGAGGAGCACATGGGGCTGGAAAAGGCAACAGCAAGAGGGCCATTCTCCCGTTTGCTTTAGGTTTCTCGGATAAGCTCAATGCAGGCAGGATCACATTTTTCCTAGCTGTGCTTGATGTGTGTAGGGCAGCTTTACCTGGCAGGGTGACAGCAACAGTGCCACTGAGGTAAACTGAGGCAGTACAAAAGGGGTTCTAAACCAGTTGGTTGTTCAAAAAGTTGAGAACTATAGTTGTAATGCATAGGCATTGTTTTAAGAGATACAGAGACATCATTAGTTTTGCTGGACTACTTTATTAGTTCAAACCAAAATGAGTCTCTCTGTATCGCACAATGAAACAGGAAAATGCAAGAATGTGTCCTATTACCAAAAACAGAACTGCAGGATTCAAACATTCAATTCAAAATAGTTATTGTAAATTCAGTGCAACTACCCATACTTAAAAGCAGGAAAAACAGAGGTAAGAACAGCCAGGTATTTATATAGCAAGTATATGACAGAAGTAGTAAGTCATAATATCTCTATGAATATTACCAATCCTCAGCAAAAGGGTTCTTGTGGCCAGGCAGAACTGCAACTCCTTGAAATTTAGAGCCACGCTATGTATCTAGCATCTAATTGTGGATTGAATGAATATACACTTATGGTAAGTGGACCATGCTAGCACTGCTGTGCTAAAGATTCTGTCAGCAATACTGTATTTCGGGTATAAAGGGGAACTAAAATAACTTATACCTCAATCATAAAAATAGATACAGAATGACACTTTGGGACAATTTTTATAACCCAACAGCTAATATTCAAAAAAATGGGTGTGCACACAGGAATTAATGTTCATGCATGCATGTTGGGTAATTGCTTGTGTAATGTTACTTTTATTTATACAAAGGCATTTCCATAGTGGTTGCTCATGCCATTGTCCTAAATAGACAAATGGATGCAATTATATAAATGTACATTTGTTACAGGAGAAAGTCCATCACCAGACTTTAAAGAAACAATTTTTATGACTGGGTCATTAGTTAGAATCGATTGCCCTATTATAAATCCCTGTAATAGAAATGCTGACAGTACCTTAAGCAGAACAGTGTTAGCAGGGATCATTTGTAAGACTTTTCCTTAGTCAGCTTCCAGGGTTTGAAAATGTGTTTTATACAGGGACACCTTTTTAAACTAAACTGCAAGGCTACTTAAAGAGACAGTGGTTCCCCAAAACCTAGGTGCTGCAATATATAGGTCAACTGAATTAATTAAAGATGGAATCTCAGGCTTCATTCTGAATGCCCTTGTATAGGTTTGTCAATCCCTAATGTGATTTTAGCATTATGTAATTTCTTGTAGGTTATAGAATCTAACAACAAATAACAAATTGAAAATGAAAATGGAAAGCATGTTAAGTAGTGCTGTCCTAGTGGATACAAAGCAAGGGCAGGAAGGGTTACTTCTCAGGAATATCAAATATTTCATCCTGAGTGCCTTCCTTTATGGTCTGCCAGGGCTGAAAGTGTAAGTCCAAACATGATCCATTGCATCTATCATTATGTAGAAGTCTGCCTGAAGATCCAAATGCTAATTGAAATTATGCAAAGACTGCCAAAGTTAAATTGCTTGCACCAAAATAATAAAGTTCTGACTTAAATGGGCAAAAGAGAAGAAATCCTGCATGAAGTTTTACACTCTATCTCTACCTTACTACACTGGTGAAGACAGTCTTAGGAAAAAGTGTAATGATTAATTGTAATGATTAATAAAGCACTACCTTGATCCTGTGGTTGTACTGTTGTAGGTAGGTGCACAGAGGATTGGGTTTTTAAAAAAATCAGCACCCAACAGATCCCATTTTGGGACACCACAAAGCATCCAGATGTTCCAAAATGTCTACAACTGCAAACAACAGGAATGTTTAGGGGAGTACATTTTTAAAAAATCTAAATCTATTCTTCCATAAAATATAGCATAGATGGACTTTGGACTCAGTGGCTATGTCCACATGAGTGTGGAGGTTTGTTTCCCCAGGGACAAGAAGCAGCAGCACACCTTGTGCTTCTGCTACTTGTTCACTGGGAACGCCTGTGCCACATGTCCTCTGGAGGGCAGCAGGTTACCTCTGATGGGGTAGGGGAGGCTATGGCCAGTAGTAGGCTAGCACCAGCAGACTTACCTGGGATCCTGGGGGCCTCCTAGGGCTGCAGCAGTGATGATCCTGCCACTTGGAGTGTGGCTGGCAGCTGGAGTGTGGCTCCAGCTGGCCAAGCTCCAGTTTTGGGAGGCACATGCTGCCCCCATGTTGGCCAATCCCCCTTTTTTTGCTCTGTTTTTTTTTTACCCCTAGATCCCCCAGGGTCAAAAACTCCCCCACGCTGCTACCTTGCAGCATGGAGAACACCTGAATGTGCAGTATGTGGACGCAGGCAATGGAGTTAAAACCAAGATTGAATTTGATCCAAATCATGTTGTGGACAATATGAATCTTACTATATCATACATTGTACATTTTACTAAAAAGAAAATACCTCCAGGAAACTTTGGCCTCTAGAAATTTACCACAATTGAGATTATCTTAAGATAGTAGTCAACTTTCAGAGTTGATCCTGATACTAATATTCTACTGTCTTTGATATGTACCAGTGTATCTTTAAGTTCCATTCATGGAGTACCAGCAGAATATAGTTAAGAGTCAAGATTTGTCATATGATTCTGAAAGTATAATTTTCCCCTTAGCTTTCCTCCTGATTTTAATTCTGTTTTCCAAGGAACTGAGACTTTAATAGTATGCGCAATGGATTGGATAATCTACTTCCATTATAATATTGTTAAAAAGTAATTACCAATTCAAGAGGAAAAAAAACTTTGTTGTGCTGAATTTTGAATACAGGTGACCCTTGCCATTTGTGGGGGTACATTCTTGTATCCCCTGCGAATGGCGAAATCCACGAATAAGGCACTGCATTCATGAACGCCGTCTGCATTCATGAACTCAGTGCCCCCGGCAGCTGGTGGGGGGAGGCACAGCAGCTCTGGCGATGGTGGGAGTGTGGCGGTGGTGGCAGGAGCTTAGCAGCAGCAAGCACAGAGCTCTTGAGGGGCTCCTTTAAGTGTATTTAAGAAGCGGGTTCGGCATTCGCGAATATTTGAAACCGTGAATGCCGAACCCGCGAATAGTGAGGGTTTCCTGTAATTCCAAAACTGCTTAGCTAGAGCCTTATTTGATGAAAATTGGCATCAATTCATTAAATGCAATGAAATGATGTTGATTAACCTGCTAAGGACCAATCCCAAAATTTCTTAATTGCAGGTTCCTTGATACATATCAGCGTAATTTTTGCCTCTTCCTATGTAAGTGTTTAAATATTCTGTGTGGCTATGATTACACAATTAAGCTAAGATTTTCAAAAATATGAATCTAAAGTTAGGCCTCTCAATCTTCTAAATTTATTTTAGTCAGAGATGCTCGGTGCTTAGGATTTTTTCAAAATGTGTAATTTATGCCCAGATTTGGGAAATAATTTCAGCTGGGGGTAAATTTACAGACATTCTAAAGTCGTCTTCTGAAAGGAATGCTTCCTGAACTGGGGACTTATTTTGAACTGATCTCTCTGGATTTTTGAGCTTCATTTTATGCATGAATATTCATAACAGCATAGATGTTCATGTTAGTAAGAATAATGTATAATGTATGTTCTATGAATAGAATTACCTTTAGCCTCTAGATTTACACAGGTGCTGATCCAAAATTGGTGAAAGTCAAAAACATTAGATCAGGATCCAGTACAGGAAGTGTATCATGATTTTTTTTCTTCTTTGCAAGAATTTAATAAATTATAGGTCAATGCCCAATAACACCCAATGGTTTATGATATGCACACTCCAACTTCACAGTGCTTATATCTACATCATTACTGTAACTGTACATGTTAAAATATTTATTTCATTTCTCCCTTTGGTTCTATTATGGTTCTTTGTTGAAGTTGTAGGACTGTAGGGGCTTTAAAGGTTCTGGGAATAGAATTTATGTTGGAGTGTAAGAAAAGGTAGATTTTGTGTTTGTTTTGTAAAATATTTTGAGGTTCAGAATATAGAATGGTTGAGAATGTACTACCATTTTTGTTCTTAAGTGATTTTTGCCCAATGGTAAAAGCCCCCTTGACTCCATGGCATGTAGAGGTTGATAGAAATGTTATAGAAATATAAATCATTTCCCCTTTGCATGGTGCTGTGAGAGAGAACCCATTATATTTATAGCATATAATCTTCTCTGTCCATGAAACTGTCAGCTTTGGGTAATATGAACAGCATTCATTCCCCATGTGCCAATAATAAGAATCACAGTAACATCCATAAACATTCAAAAGATGTCATGAAAAAGAAAATGGTAAGGAAATAAAAAAAGATGCAACTACCCTTAAGCCATGGGTTGGCATTACCATGCTTAAAACAATGATTGGGCTTTCAAGATTCTTGCTTCATAATTGTAGGTTCTAACCTAGGATCTGATTCTGCAAACATTAACACCTTGAGCTCATATACAAATTTGCTGGCTCAAGTCTTTCATTAGCATTTTAGAAGAAGATGCACATTTCCTGAGGGACAGCACAGAAATGGAGGTCAAGAGGCCGCCAATGGAAGCCACTAATTCAATTTAGGCAAGTCAGATCAATATTTTGAAACACCCACAATGGGTAGGGTATCAGGCTTTCAGTGTCCAATTTGAGACATCTAAGGCTGGTTTTCAGAGGTGCTGAGAATGCTTTGCTCAACTGAAATGAACCTCTTTCCTTCCGGGGCCAGCCCCTGTCCTTGCTCTGGTTAGGGAGCAGGGGGCTGGGGCCAGCCTTGCTCCACTGGAGCAGAGAGCACAGCCCAGAGCTGGCTCGCTTGGGTGACTCTGGTCTAACATAAACCAGGAAGGTGTCTGGAACAGAAGTTGCATAAACCATTTTGAGCTCAATCAGTTAAGTCTGATACTACACTTAACCAGGTTTATCTTAAACTGGTTTTGGCAATTTTGAAACTGGTTTATGTGCACTGAACTTATGTTCTGTTTAGGGGTGCACCAATAGAGGTTTTCGAGGCCGATACCAATGTCTGTTGTGGTGGAAGAGGAGGGGGGAGGGAAGGGGAATGGGTGGGCAGATCAAGGCCCCCGTGGTGAGGGAGTGGGGCTGGGCCTGGGGCAAGGGCTAGGGCAGGCACTGCCCAGCCAGGGCGGGGCAGGGTATGGGATGGAGCCATGGCTTGTCCAGGGGGTGTGGGACGGGCTGGGGGTCGGGGGCTGGTGCAGAGCTCTTCCTGGTGGGGGGTCTGTGCTGCGTTCAGGGTGGGCAGCAGTGGTGCTGGGAGGGGGTTAATTCACCACAACCCCCGCATTAACCCCCTCCCAGCACCACCACTGCCCAACCTGAGCGCAGCCCTGGCCCAACCCCACCCCCCCACATGTGCCGGCAAGAACCCGACGTGGCCCCAGTCCTAGCCTATAGCAGCAGCCCACCCTGCCCATGCCTAGCGCAGATCCGGGAGCACCCCCACCATGCCCTCCCAGGGTGTGTGCAGCTGTGGAAGCTGCACCCCCATCCCTGTGCTCCCTGGACGAGCCATGGCTCTGTCCTGCACTCCACCCTGCCCCAGCTGAGCAGTACCTGCCCCAGCCCCACTCACTCCTGCACTGCAAGGGCCTTGATCTGTCCCCCATGCCCTTTCCCTTCTCCTTCCCCTACAACAGATTTACCAGCTGGACACTGCTTTTCAAGCTGCTCGATTGGGCTCCTCGCCGCCTATGTGCTGCACTGTAGCTGTAGCTGTACCTATACACAGGCATTTATCAGCCACATCAGGCTGATTTCTGATAGAGTTAATTTTTTTTATATCAGTGCCAGTACAATATCAGACCACTGTATTGGTGCTCCTCTAGTTCTGTTACAGGTTTAAACAAGTTTCTAATCACTTGAACTGGTTTATGTGTAATGTCTGCCCCTAGCCACAGACTATGATTGACTAGCTCTAGTTTGATAATTTAGAAATTGACTTAAGAGTGTTCTCAGCAAGTCTAGGCTGAGGCACATGAAAGCTTGGTATTTCTTGCAGAGGGGACACTTTTCAGTTTCATTTTTCAGGTGTCTGACCCAGTAAGTGTAGGGATTTTTTAAAGGGTCATGGGATTTTGATAGTAGAGCTAAAAAAGAAATCCTTGCATTAAGAAACAGAGCACCTTAGGGCATTCAAACAGGGAAAGGTCTGGATTAGAGAGAGAGATAGGAAGTTGTAATTTATTAGGTAAATTCAGGATTTCAGATTGGGAAAGAATTATCAGATGTGCTGGACTGAGAAGTTTTTAGATTTCTTAATAGTATGCCAAATGTGGGGGAATATATACCTGGCTGTGTACAAAGCATATGTTTAAAAAGTATGGATCTTCAAAGTTGTATTTGACTCTTGCTAAGCTCTTAAGATTTGGA
>NW_017729033.1:37874818-37879754 GCF_001723915.1 Gavialis gangeticus | reverse complement strand
ATTTCAGATTGGGAAAGAATTATCAGATGTGCTGGACTGAGAAGTTTTTAGATTTCTTAATAGTATGCCAAATGTGGGGGAATATATACCTGGCTGTGTACAAAGCATATGTTTAAAAAGTATGGATCTTCAAAGTTGTATTTGACTCTTGCTAAGCTCTTAAGATTTGGACCACAGTTTTATATATTTTTTTATTTTTCTACGGAATTTAAAATTATGTGTAAAGCTCTTTAAGACTGTTTAAAGCTCCTTTTTAGACAAGAGTTACTAGCTGAGTTCAGAGTAGTAAGCCTCAAAAATAACCATTGCCATTGAGTTTTGTCGCACAGACCACTGAGCATTTCTCTTACCACAGCTAATATTATGAGAATCAAGACCAGGCTTCAACCCAGTTTTAAAAAAATCTACAAAGAAACAGTGAAGGTTGCTTGCTTCAGCCAGGGGAGGAGGACATCCATCATTCTATAATTTAAAACAAAACAAAACTCCTTCTTCTTCATATGTCTGTTCTAATGAGCCATAGCCATCCTCTTTTTACTTGTCTTATCATGGAGATTGTACACCCTGTTATAATTTCCTTTAAGTAATTTTTATACCTTTCCCTTACTGTCCTCAATTCCCCCCAGTGCAGAAGTACTGGAAGACCAAACAACAACAAGTTTGGAATTTTGTTTTTAAGAACAGTTTCTGACAAGTTATTATTTAAGAAACCTGCAATTCTAAAGTCTCATTTCTGTTTCCCCACACCTCCAATGTCTATGCTCTATGTCCAAATAAGATGTGACATGCCAACATCTCACAAGATTTTTTTTTCTAAGGATGTCAAAGGTGGTAGGTGCGGAAGTCAGGCTTGTAGTAGAAGCTGGCATTACATTTAATTGTGGGACAGATATTGTGCTTTATAATACAGCATTAAAATACAATAAATAATGGAGACACACCAGCCAGACATCAAATCTGACTTTCAATTATTGTAGAATTGTACTAATACTGTTTATAGTGATGCTATTCTAAGATGAACTTATACTATGTAATACCCATTTATCTATACCTAAGAGTTATCTTAATTTATTCTGAGCCTACAAATTAGCAAAATTTATTGTAAACAATGGTATGGAATCTACTTAAATTTTATACTATCACTTTGAAATATTTAGTGAAAAAAGCTTAATTAGAACAATGGATAAAATGCTGGTTAATTTCTGCATTGGCAATTTTTTGGAAGGTTTTTCAAATGCAAAGATTATGGCATATAAAATTGATACACCACTCAAATGTCAGAGATAGAAGATGAAGGAAAAAAGCTCTTTATGATTTTTTCCTTGTGGGTGTATGAGGATATTTTTAACTCAAACTACCAAACAGTATTGACTGAAACAGAGTTAGATTTTGCTTTCCATCCAAGCCTTTTGTATTTTACAAATATACGACAGCTGTGCCTTGGAAAGATTTTGTACTTAGTTTGCTAATATCTTTTTTGTTGTTGCTAAGAGATGCATTGCTTTAGTGGAAAAATGAGAATGCGTCTACATGAACTAAATAGATGGAAGAGCTAAAAAGTCACCATACCAATGTAAAAGAATGTTCTGTTTGTATTATAAAAGGCCTTGAAGAGATCTTGCCTGTGGCAAAAATTCATCACCACTGCACTCACCTGCTCATGACTTTATTGACTTTACATCCTTTGATTCCTCAAAATAGCATGCAGTTATAATGTATTATTTTAGAGAAAGAAAATGATACAAAACAAAATCAGAGACTTGCATTTAATATAATTCACAGAAGACCCAATTAACTAAACAGTTAAACTCAGATATTTTCAGAACCTAAGCTTTCTGAACAATGTTACATTGACCATAAAAATTCAAGCCTGAAGAGCAAAAACGTGTTATGAAGGATAGGTACCGGATATTTTTTCGCATACAATCGTGTTTTGTTTACTTAATGCTTATCACGTCATCATTGTCTCATTTTCAACATCTGTGAATTTGTTGTTGTTGTTGTTAATGCATCCTCTAGTTTCACTGGCTTTTACTGCAATTTTTTTCCATGCTTGTCCCTAGATTTTTCTCTCTCATTTTAGCTTTAGCATTTCTGTCCATAACTATTTTTCCAATTTCTGAGTTATCATTGTATGAATTGTTTCCTGTTCCAATTTTGTTTTTCTCCATCTTTGGACAGAATCTATTGGTTTAGATTATTGTGAGTTCATTGTCCTTGATAGACTATCTAGGCTTCTTTTATTGACAGAACATTTCCAGTATTTCTAGAAGAATTTTATTATTGAATACAGATAATAGTCTACTCTTCCAAGTGATTATGTGCGTTGGCCTTCATTCCCAGGTCTGGATTCATACCATGGGCATCCTAACAGTTTCATTATTTATACACAGATAATCCATATCTCTGTTTTTTTCTCCTTTCCATCATTGTCATTTGTCCCGTAGGAAAGAAATAAACTGAAATTCTAGCTCTGTTGAATCATACCATTGTTCCAGCAAGGTTCTTATATAGCATGAAGAGAAAATTGTCATTTCAAACTGCTGTGGGAACTCCCAGTACTCCATTCCTTCTCCTTATCTTATAGAAAAGGCATTGCTCCACTTTGCTTCCTGCTGTGAACAGCAATAGAGAGGAGGGAAATTATTTCATGTGTTGTTTAGGAACTGAGGCAACAGTTTATTTTACTTTAACATCTTGGCACAGTTGGGGAAGCGTAGCAGCAGCAGCGTGTTGCCCTAATGCCACAACAAAAATATCATTAGACAATCATGAAACTGGGTAACTGTTTCACATTGAACTCTGACTCTTCTGGTCAGTGGCATTCAGCAGTCCTGTTCAGCCCAGATAAGCTGCAGGATGTAGCAAGAAGCAGTAGCAGATAGCTTAAAGAGCAAATAGCTTCCAACGAGGGTTATGTAACAAGACAATAATTCTGGTATAACTTCCTTTGGCATCATCCATAAACACTAATGGAACTTCTCAGCAGATATTTTTTTTTTCTCTTCAGAATACTTAAATCTAAATTCTTTCATCAAAGGGCTCTGAACACTGAAGTTGGTTTCAGTACAGTTAGTAGGGTTGAAATTCTAGTTGTAGCCCATTGGTCTTAATAATCTCAAGTATCAAACACAAAACTCTTTGCATATGCAAGGGGGCAAGTTAAGCAACCAAGTACTGTCTTGACATTAGTTGTAAACTCCAGGGAAAAGATACACTGTTGTGGGCAGTAAAATGAGGATAACTACTCAATATGCCTCAGGCACTCAGAAGTGTGAAAGAGTTGTCAAGTTATATTATATTGCTATTATACCTGTAGTCATATGACTTCAAACAGGAAAACTGTCAGGTCTCATGAAGTAAGCAGGTTCGGTATAGTCAGACCTTAGGGAATTTATGTGCCACCTGCACTGGTGGAGATGATTCATTAGATAGCATTTGAGTCAGCTAAGACAGAAAACCCAGCAGCGTTAGGCGGCACCCTTGTGCCAGGGGTGCCTCCTTTTCGCTATAGTAGATGAAGACGAACAAGAGGATCGCAGCAAGTTCTTGTCATTATAGATCCCATGGCACTTTTGCAAGTGCTAAATCTACTTCCCTAAATTAAATTTTAAACAAAAACTATTCCTCAAGACTCAATTTTTTTCTGTAGCAGTTTTGCAAAATCCTGGTATGTGTTAGGAGTCCTGAAAGACTGTTCATTACACACCATCAGAGATGAACACACAAATGGCGATCTCAGAAAAATGTCCAAGTTGTCTTTTAGTTCTAACTTCTCCGTGGATTTCTGATGGCCACAATTCCCAAGTAACTGTCTCACTCTAATTGGGGAAGAGTATATCACAATGATTGTACCTGCTTTTCTACTTTAAAATAGAAGCAGCATTGGGCTTGGAACATTTCCTGTTGCATGTGTGTGCGGGGGGGGGTACACTGTGGGATTCTGATTCTTGATGAAGGCCTTTATGTGGTACCACGATACAGATAAATAACAGTTCACCAACCACAACTTTTAAATAAAATGTTAAAGAAATGAAAAGAGATGAATGAAATATTAAATAAAATCTCATTCTTGGAGTTTTAAATCTCTTCCTGGTTGCACGCACGGCATGCATGTGAATGGAGCCACTTGTCCTCATTGCAGAAGCTTGGGCAGGGCTAGATGGCTGTCCCACTACACAAGCCCAGCGTAAGAGCTAGTCACTGCCTGGAGACTTGACACACTCGTGCAAGGCAGGCTGTATTTTGGGTCCCGCCACTGTTGGCTTTATAGTTAATGATTGACTCTTCAAAGCCTTCTCCCATGGTCAGGCCATTTGTTTGAGCAGGGTATAGCTGGTTCCCTTCAATCCTTTGCCCTTGGCACTGCACCGCTGCCCAGGCCTCTGACTGCCGTAGGACACAGTGTGACACGATGCCCTGCTGTGCCTCCAAATTTAAGATGGAGAGAAACCAGCTGTGAAGCCGTTGCACATTTTCAACTCTGGCTCCCTCCTTTTCAAGCTGGATGGACCTTTTTACGACCTGATCATTACTTTGCCCCAAGCTGGTCTAAACTTATGGCACGATTCAGCAGTCAGTAGCATTCTACATGTAACATGTGACAGGGCCCTGAGTTAGGGCACAGGCCCTGTTCCTCCTCCGACCCTGCCTTATAGCCTCGAGGCAGTGGCTCTACAGCCTCGCTCGCAGCCAGGAGGGGCAGAGCACTGCGACATACCCAGGGTTAACACCGCCCCGCCTCTGCCAAGATGACATCCAACAGGTCCCCGGAAGGCGGCGTGCGTCATGGGTCGCGCGGCGATGACGCAGGTGGGGGCGGGGCGCGGGGCGATGACGCGAGGCGGGGGCGGAGCCCGCGGGGTTGAGCGCGTCTGTGGCGCTGCGGGCGGCGAATATGGCGGGTGTTGCGGACGCCGCCGCCGGAGCTCCGGGC
>NW_017729033.1:37870101-37874784 GCF_001723915.1 Gavialis gangeticus | reverse complement strand
GCCAGTGCCGCACGGCGTGGCCTGGGGGGAGGCGAAGGGCAGCTGGGTGAGCGGCGAGACGCGACCGCCGCCTGCCGAGCCCGGCCAACCGCCGCCGCCGCAGCGCACCGAGACGCTGGGCTTCTACGAGAGCGACCGCGGCCGGAGGAAGAAGCGGAGTCTCTCGGGTGAGCGCCGGGCCGGGGTTGCGCTCCCTTCCCCTCCCGGGAAACTTCGGCCCCGGGGCGGTTTTCGCTCCTGTCCTCGGTTTGGCCCCGCGTCGGGGACGGGCGGGAGTCGCGCGGCTCCCGCGGGCTGTTGTGCAGTGGGCTGGAGGCCGCCCCTAGCTGGGGGCCCCCTCGGGGCTGCCTCTCAACCAGGGCCAGACACGGGCATGGGTGGTCACCCAGGGCCTGGGCAGAAAGGGGGTCTGAAAATGGTAATGTTTTGATTATTATTATCGTCATTATTCTGCCAAAGAGGGGTGGGGGCTGATGATAAACGTTCACCCGGGGCCACCAGGATTCATAGATGTCAGGGGCTGCAAGATCATCGCGTCCAGCCCCCTGCACTAGGGAAGGAAGTTGGCTGAGTTGACCCCAGCAAAATGACTGTTCAGCCTCCTTTGGGGAGTATGTCAAGGGCTTGGTGAGCAACTGTTCACCAGGGCCCCTTTGGGGAAAACCAGGAGTAATGGCCACAAACTCCTGGAAGACTGTTTCAAGTTTAATACTAGGAAAAACTTCTTCACAGAGTGCCCGAGCTGTGGAATAAGCTCCCTCCAGAGGTGGTGCAGTCACCTACCCTGGAAATCTTCAAGAGGAGACAGTCTAGGTACAGGACTGCTCTCAGTGCTTGCTTGTTTTTTGACTGTAGCAAAGTAACAGCTGTTCTCCTGCTTTGAGAGGCCACAGCAGGACAAAGTGGTCTTAATTTTCTGGAGTCCTGGCCAAAATCTCCACGTCTGTCTTGCGAACAGGGTTGGCACAGCGGTAATGCTGCTTGGCACCCTGCAGCTCCTGTGGAAGGATCTCTAGGCACCCCAGGGTGTCGCCTTCCCCCTGCTTGAGCATCAAACTCTCAGGACTGTGGGTCTCAAGCTTTTTAGGCTTGAGAAAATGTCAGCTCTTAGCTCTTGTTTGTTTCTCGTGGTGGAAAAATCACAGAGCCGATCTTTTGTTGCAGCTTGTCAAAATGTTTTTGACTTTATGGATTCCTGTTTGAAATCCCTGGGTTTATCTTGTAAATCACGGTGTTCACACAACTAACAGTGATAATACTGTGCAGCACCCCATGTGCCCTTAAAAGGATTTTAAAGCACTGTAGGGTACCAGGGCAACCTGGGTGAGAATCACTGCTTTATAAAGATTGCCTGTGGTTGGTGGATGTTATAAAGCAGTGTTGGGGAATTAGATTGTAGCTTTCACATAAGCTAATGAAATCTTTCCACAAAGTAACTATTTTCCAAGCTAATTGCATGGCAATTCAGATCAGGCTGGGTTTTTGGTTTCCTCTGTCTTGTGTTACGAACTGTTTAACTTCCTTTTTTCAATCTGTTTTTCTTTCCTTGAAAGGAAAGAAACACTATGATTAGAAAGCTTCTGATACCAAGCAACAGACTTACCAGAAGTAGAAAATTATCTAATTTTCTTGACCAGGAGAAAAACATGTATTAAGCTCCCAGAAATATAACTGTGTATCACAATCTACCTGTGGTCTCCCTCTGTTAACCAAATGTCAGCCTCTGATTCTCCTGCATTCCAGATAAATGCATTATATCATAAGATTTACAGCGCCATTGATTGTACTTTGTGATATTGATGAAACTGCATTAAGATTTAAATCCTATAATGCTAATGAATTACTTTGATTACAATATTATGAATCGACTTACAGTGAAAGGAAAGCAAAGTGTTTTAAGATGCACATTGCTGTCCTCAAAGTTGAATAATAATTAAATAAATAAATCATATAGTTTCCATACTGGATACATTATTCTGTAAGATGAACTTCATTTTCTTAACATTAATTTTGATAACTTGACATATGAATTGAAAAGGGTAAGAACCAACAGATTCACATTCGGGGTTTTCTTGGTTTTTTTTGTAAAGAACAAAGACTAAAAAACCTCAGTTGTCAACATTCCCTTAGCTGAAAGTTTAACAGCTAAGAGGACTTTTAGAGTTGCTTCTTACAGTGTGCTGAGTACAGAAGAAGTCACTAAATAAATACATATTTTCCTTTATAATGTAAGCAAGACAGTTTGGACAAGGATGCTTTGTGGAAGTCAGAAAATGAAATACTTTTTCTACTTTTTAAGTTTGAATTGATTCACTCTTGGTGCATTATGAAAAAAGGTGTTGGGTGGGGGGACGTTTTTGGGTTCAGGGAGATGAGCAGCTTGCTACTCTGGAATTATGCATGCATTGTTCTGTCAAGTGCAGTGATGATGAGTTGTTTTTTGCACTCTTAACATGTTTTTTCCCCTTTTCTGTTTAGTGGTTTTTAACGTGCAGGTACTTGACTGTTAAGTGTACTCTGTGTAAATTGATTTTGTTGTTCTAATAAATTGTTCAAAATGTCTTACTTCTGGGGGAGGTTGCATTTTTTTTTTAGCAGCCTGAATGGACATCACTGAGTTTGGAGTTGAATTGTGTGAAGTAGGGACAAGTGTCAGTTCATCATCCATTTCCTAACCCAGTTAGTCCTTTTGAAAGTTAGTATTTTAAAAACATAATAAAAGCTAAACTAAATTCTTCTGGGAATTATTTGAAAGAAATAATCTAAGATTTGACCAAAGTTTAATTTACAAGGTAAAATGTTTGCAGTTAAATTATGGGGGAAATTGCTAGTTATAAATGTTAAAAAATGACAGTATGATAGTGATATGTATTTTTATTATAAAAGCCAGTAGTGTGTCTAAGCTAATTCAGAAATCTGTTGCTTAAAATAGCCCGAGTTGCCTAGTTTTTTGTTTTGTTTTGGGGGGGGGGGTTGTGACGCACTTTTACATTGACATCTTTTAGTGTAGATTAACAAACATACGCATTTGTCTGTGAAGATTAAAAACTCTTAAGTCCACGTAGAAAGGAAAATTTTGTCTAAATGGACTGACACTTAAAAATTAACCAACTGGGTTTCTGTTACTCACTGAAGAAACTGTTCCTTTTCCTTGGAGAAATTATGAATATTTTACAAAGGGTTTGTGGTTTGTTTGACTTTTTTTAATACTGGTGGTGATTACTCCATAAATTGATAAATCAAGATATTTGATTCTCTCCCCAGTAATAGCCACATTGCAAAATTGTTTTGAATGACTATTACCTGAGCTGAGCTGCTCTAATTCTTTCCCAGTGATTTACTGGAGAACTTGTGTGTTCCTTTGGGCAGATTGGGGGAATTATGTGAAAGTATTGAAGGACTACCAACACTTGGGTAGCTTAGCCTATGTCCACAGCACAGGATTGATGAGTTAGCTTGAATGAAAGCAGTGCCTGGGTTCAAGCTTGCAGCCCAAAGATGCATTAGCTAGCTGGAGTTGAAAGAACCCCTTAAGCAGGATGTTTCAAATCCCTCAAAGCTAAATATATTTTAGAATGTTCTTATAATAAGGCTGAGTCCAATTTACAAACTTTATTCAGCATAGCTGTGTTAGGGATGTGAAGAGAAAAGATCTTTGACAATGTGAGCTGTGCTGGTGTAACTTACTTTGCTTAATAGAGCTGTGGTGAATAAGCAACAGTAGCAAAGGTCCAGTTTTGCTAATAGAAGCTGCATTGCTGCTGAGAATGTTTTGTAAGTATGGTTCTAGTGGCCCAGATTGGAGGTTATAGGTAGCTTTCTTTTCTACAGGAAGACCTTCTTTGTAATAAAAAAGTGAAAGCATAGTTAAGTTTCGTATTTTGGAGCTCATGTTTGATATGCGTTCAGTATAGACTTTACTTGTTTGTATCTATTTTTCTCTGTGCAGATCTTTCGTTGCTGAGGTTCATCAGTGGTGAGCTAACAAGAGGTTACTTCCTTGAACATAATGAAGCAAAGTACACAGAACGGAGAGAGAGAGTATATACGTGTATGCGAATACCAAGAGAATTGGAAAAGGTATTTTTCTTTAAGTTGTCCATATTGGTTTAGACTGTCTGTGACCATAACATTAAAGCCATTTAATTCTTCCATTTTTTTTTTTTAAAGGAAGAGGTTTTTCTATAAATCAATTGCAGTCAGTGATAGTTTGGATGCAGATTCAGAAAAAAATATATATTTTGCTTTTCTTTTATGATTCAAGCAGCAGTGGGTGATTTTTTTAGAGGCATATCCATACATCAATCTGATATTGGCTTGGTACTGATATAAAGAAAATTATTTGCGTTGGAAATCGGCCTGATATGGCTTTTTAATTTGGCTGATAAATGGCCTGTGAATGCGCAGCCACAGCGCAACATAGAGGCAGTGAGGAGCATAGCCCGGCAGCTTGAAGAGCAGTGTCCAGCTGGTACAGGGAGCCCTGCCCCGCAACCCTCCTGGATGAGCAGCAGGAGCAGCTTCCTGTTGTGGTGGAAGGGGAGAGGGGAAGAGAAGGGATGCAAGGGGGCAAATCAAGGTCCCTGTCAGTGAGTGGGGCTGGGCCTGCAATGGGCTGGGGCAAGTGTTGCCCAGCTGGGGGCAGGGTAGGTATAGGACGGAGCCATGACTTGTTGGGGGGGG
>NW_017729033.1:37869483-37869839 GCF_001723915.1 Gavialis gangeticus | reverse complement strand
GGGGAGAAAAAGGCTGAGTATAACAGTGGTTCCTGCTGCTGTGCGCTGCTTATCCAGGAGGGCATGGTGGAGTGGGGTGCTTCTGGATCGGGGCAGGGCTGGGGCTGTGCTTGGGGTGGGCGGCAGTAGTGCTGGTAGTGGGGCTATGGGGGTGGGCTGCAGCCACCCTAAAATTCATTGTAGCCCCCTCAGTGCCATGGCTGCCCACCTTGGGCACAGCCCTGGCCTGGCATACATCCATGGACATGACCCTTCCTCCCACCCTCCTGGATGAGCAGCGGGAGCAGCTTCCAGATGACCAATGCAGTGGTGGGAGCCACCTGACCTACTTCCCCCTTCCCCCTCTGCCCCCTGGT
>NW_017729033.1:37865526-37869361 GCF_001723915.1 Gavialis gangeticus | reverse complement strand
CCCTTCCACCACAACAGACTTACTAGCTGGACACTGCTCTTCAAGGTGCCATGCTGGTATCGGAAATCAGATCAGTGTTGGCCGATATAACACCTTAAAAATCAGCTATCTGTATCAGCCCCAAAAATCTCTGTTGGTACACCCCTAATGCTACTGATACAATTGGCAGAAGGGAGGAGGCTGTTGAGATCTTGTGACTCAATTAAAAGTCCAGGGTACCAACAAATGGATCAGAATTTCTCCCTTAAGCCCCCTTGTTTCTAAAGGAAGAAGTTGGAGGAAAAATAGCATTTTTGATCTCAGAATTTGCTCTTGCAGTAAAGCCTTTCTTAATCTAAAAGTTGTTTGGAGGAATAATATGGCAGTGGCTCTGTAAAGTTATGCTGTTGTACTGTTCCCTCCCTGTAAGATTGCAACTTAATTTTTGATAAATTTCTCCCACATCCCTCTCAAGAATCTTCATAGAAGAGAACATGATCCTCAGAATTCAGCTGTCATCTAGAGGTTTTATTAAACAAAATATAGATTTTGTTTGGGGAGGGGAAGGATTCCTGATTTGTCAAAGTGGTATGTTTAGAAAGTCTAACTTTTGATATCTGAAAGATCTAAAATGAAAGAGGTTAAAATTACTTCACATTACATCTAGTTAAGATCTAGCATACAGGATCAAATGTCAGTTGATGAGACTTTGATTTTAAAAACTTGCACTTTTAGAATAGTAAGGTAAGTTTACACTGTAATTTGTAGGTAGCCTGAGAGAGAGCTGGGAAACAGAGGGACCAGTGAAAAATTGCAGGGGACCTGGAGAGTAAGTGTGGAATTCAGTGAAAGGGATTTTTTTTCTTTTTTTTTTTTTGCTTCTAAACCTTTGTTATCTCTACTTTCTTATTAGCAGTAGCTCATGACAACCTCATAAAGAGGAGTGAGAGGTATCAAAAACGTGTTAATTTGTCAGTCACCCAAGATATGTCAGTGGGAAGAGCCAACTGCCAAGCCTTTTCTTGTTTGACTTAGTCTTAATGGGTATCACTTTTGACCCAGTGGATTTTGTAGATTTGTTGGCTTTTAAGCCTGTTTGAGTTTGAAAAAGGTTGACTTAGGAGTTCTTGAGAGTACTAACATTTGGTATGATAGCTTTCCTTTTCTTCCTTGAAAGGTGGAAAATGTATTTGATGACCACTCTTGCACTGCACCATTCAGAATAGCAGTTGCCTCATCAGGATTTAAAAATGTGTGGGGGATGAGGAGGAATGTTCCCCTGAGATACTGTGCACTCAGTCTCTTCTCTTTTCTTTCTTACCTGCCTTTTCTGAAGATATTGGAACTACAGGTGTAGAGGCCCTGTTCCTTCAGACCTTAGATTTAAGAACTCTAGGGTAGAATATTTGCAATGAGACCTCATGAAGAAGTGACATAATAAGAGCTACCAGAGTGAAAGACAAGATTCCCTTTTTATTTTGCTCCACTATTCAACACTTCTTTGTTTTCATGGATACCTGACTTTTTTTCCCCCCGAATTCTTTATGGGTCTGTCATAAAATATAATTAGCGTTCTGATAATATCAGTAGTTTTAATGGCAAAACTTCTAACATTGTTTAGCAGTGATAATTATTAGAACAAGGAAAAGGGGAGGAAATATTAGTGCTAAGGTTAAACATGAAAGAAATCCAGACACTTGAAAGTATGGAAATTCACTTTTTAGGTATGTAAACTGCCTGCCTAATAGTGCCAACCTGCTATATTCCCTGATGAGTTCCTTTCATAGCTATTTCATAAAGTGACAATTTTTTTTTTTTTTTTTTTTAGGGCTTTTTCCTCTAATGTCTTTAAGAAGCTGCCTGCTACTTGTATCTAAATGTTTTCTGTTTTATAGACTCTAACCTAGGGCAGGGGTTGTCAGCCGGGGGTATGCACAGGCAAGCAAGGACGGAGCTCTGCCACACACCATCCCATGCTGCCGCCACCCGCCCAACCACACACGGGAGGTGGGGGAAGCTTGAACCGGTGGCTACTGCCACTGTGCATCTGGCTGCGTGCCATGGCCCCCTGTCCCCTCCACGCAGTGTCTGGCCATGTGCCAACACTCCCCTCCACCCCCCGCTTGGTGGCCAGGGGGTACACTGCTCTGTGTCCAGCCACCTGGGTGTACAATGGCTGAAAAAAGTTGAAAACTTCGACTTATGGTGTTCACCAAAGAAATGGTAGCATACATGTCCAAAAACTGCACTCATGGCTGTTGCTACCATGTTCAACAATTTTTTTTTTTTATATTACTCTTTTGGCCCCCTATATTTCTGTGGTCATATTTTTTTTTTTTTGCAAGGCTAGGTTAGATCTGAAGAAGAGAGCTACCTATAGCTTTGTCTTTAGAGCAAAAGACAGATGCTAAGAGGCATCATAATTTAGTCTAAAGGGATTTTGGTGTTGGAACAGTGAGTATTTGCATTTTACTCCTGACAAAAGTCAGTCTTGTATTACACATGACTAAAATGATATTTTAAGAGTTTGTCAGATAGCATTGCTGCTTTAAAAACTCCATTATTTGTTGTATCCCAGTAGGTATGTTTTGCCCTGCTTTGATTAGGTTTTTGGTTCAAACTCTTGCCATTATCACATATCAAAGCTTTTTTGGCAGAGCTTACATATTAGCAAAATAGAGCTTTTGCTAATATGCTTAACAAAAAGCCTTAATGCTAGAAAAGCTCTGCCTGCAAATAATGTCTATAGATGGGCATTACATATGTATCAAGATAAAAGCCTCTCTCCTGGCAAAAAAAAAAAAAAAAAAAAAAAAAAGCATACAAATATTCAAGGGGGCTTCTTGCAGAAGGCACTGGGTCTTCCACAAGAAAATGAGAGCATTTCTGCTAAAGAGTTCTCTCTTCCCACATTGACTTGTATAGCTGTACGCTTCTTTTGGGGTGAACCTCATACCAACACTTCAGTCATTAGTTATGAATTAGGATCCCATTACAAAAAGACAAAGCAGAAGACCATCCATATCCCAGATAGTTTACAATATGAGACATCAAATGAACACTCACCTTTTGATTTGTACAAGAATACAATAAGAAAATACTGATCAGTGCTCCAGCTGTTGTTTTCAGCCTAGTAGTAGTTTAATTTAAGCATAAAAGTAGGCCCTGAAGGGGACAGATATTCCCTTATCCAGAAATACCGAATGGTCACACTACAGTGGGCAGAGAGCTTTGTCGAAAACTGCCCCAATTTGAATGACATTGTACTGATCTGTAAAAGAGAGACTCCTTAGTGATTGGGCATGGGGTTGTTCTAGGAGTTAGTGCCTTCCCTTGCTGGCAGAAGCAGCATGTTTCCCTTAGTTGTGGAGACAGCCTTCCAAACATGAACTGAGTGGAACCTGAGCAATGCTGATGGCATTTGTTACAAGTAGTTCTGGTGCTTCTGTGAGTGCAAAGTCATTTCTCCTCAGAGACTTTTCAACTTTCACTTTTGCTGCCTGGAGCCTTATATATAGCGAAACTGACAAAAAAAAAAAAAAAAGCCTTTCCAAATATTAGCAAAGAAAGCTATAAAGAGCTACTGAAGTAGTCCTGGAAATACTCGTTGGGATTTGAAATCTGGACACAAGAATGCCTAGAAGTGAAACAGCGGTTACCATTGCAGAAGTCAGAAAGTTGAAAGACCTATGCTAATAGAAACATACTCTCACAGGGTGGCCCTACGAGTGGCTGTGAGCCTGCTAGCACCCCCTGCCATGCCAAATTAGGAGACCCAGCACCCTCTTATTCTCGCCCGCCACATCTTTGCTCTTATATAGTTTAATATGGGAGGCTGCCTTTGGTCTCCTAATTT
>NW_017729033.1:37864593-37865384 GCF_001723915.1 Gavialis gangeticus | reverse complement strand
AGCCTCGCAGCTGTTCCAGACATTGTCTAGTAACTCGTGCCTTGCCTGGCACCTTGGGCTTGTCACGCAACCCATGCCCTTCCTCGGGCACCCCTGGGCTTGTCGCGTGACCGACGCCCCTGGCTCTAGTGCCCCTGTGTTCGCTAGCCCTTGCCCCTCTCTGGGGCCTACTCCTATGTTCGCCCTTTTTCGGGCTCTGATCGCACGCGCCGGCCCGCCTCGGGCCGCCACCCGCACGCTTGCCCTACTCCAGGCCTTTTAATCATGCTTTTCGTGCCCTCGCCCTCTCTGGGGCTTGTCCCGCGCTTCTTGCGCCCTCGCCCTTACTGGGGCCTATGTCTGCGCTTCTCACACCGGGGCTCAGGTGGCCCGTAGCTGTGCCTGGCCCCTTGACCCTTCTCTGGGTCCTTCGCCCTACTGGGCTGAATGCCGCCCTCACGGGCTGGGGTCTTAACCCCCACACACCGCGCCACACTGGCACCAAACAGCTGCGCCTCCCAGGCACTGCTCTGTGCCCAAACAGGGCACCCAGGAAACACCCCCAGACTACTGGGGATCTCCTGTGAGGCCTCCTCACACCCCTACAGCCTCACCTGGTCCTCCAGTAATATACCCGGTGAACGCAACAGAACCATAAGCCAACCGGCTGCAACAGAACAACAAGCCTACCAGCTATAACAAAGTCCAGGCCCCACCTGGCCTTCCAGTAAGACCTCCTAGTCAGGGTTCTCTCCCCCCTTGCCATAATGCAGCTACTCGCTCTATCCATCAGCTCAGCTCCACTGCAGAGC
>NW_017729033.1:37851444-37859593 GCF_001723915.1 Gavialis gangeticus | reverse complement strand
TGTATAAGGCCAGGCCCTGCCCCTGGCGGTCAGCTGACCCACTCAGCTGCCATGGCAACCCTCACCTGGGCGGCCCTGCAGCTTGGCAGCTACGCCCACATTACTACTGCCAGTAGCAGGCACCCTAGTGCCCTGCTACACCTCTCCCCTTCCCGGGGTTGAGCCTCCTTAGGAGTGGGGCGCGGGAGTGCCCCACGACACATACAAATCAGAGTGGGAAGGTTAAAACAATGCAATGTATTTTCATGACAGCCAGGAGTCATTTGGTAGTGGACAGCAGAGTTGAGAGAGGATTAAAATTGGTTTGAAAGAGAAAAGACAATGAAAATAATATTAAAGACTGCCATGAAAAAAGTAAAAATGGATTGGAGGCTATAAGGTCTAATAAAGCAAGAGGAAACAAAGTTAGTTAGTTTTCTGAAAATTAAAAAAACCCACTTCAGTTAAATACATAACGCAGTAAACAGGGCAAAAGTTAAATTCCTTTAGATTTGTGTCACCATGGGTTGATGGGTATAATAATTAGATACATCTTTTGCTAGGTCACTAGTTTGGGGGCAAATAGCTGGATAAATATCTCAAGACTTAGCATACTAGTGAGATCACAATGAGATTTGTGTGCACAAAAAAAGCAAGAACTGTTATGGAATCTCATTGAAGCTGTTTGAAGGCAGCAGTTCACTGTAAACTTAGTGCCATCACACCTGGAATATTTGCAGCTGAAGACCCTACTATTTAGTTTAGTTTGGGGGAAAAAATAATTAAAAAGCAGAAATCTGGCCAGTAGGGTTCCTCGTGGGCTAGATCTTGTTCACTGGGCAAGCAGTCCAGGGATTTATGCCACTACTTGCCCTATCACTGACATGTCTCCTGTGGATCTCTGGACCTTGGATTTTGGTAGTGGGTTCTGTACTGAAATCACAGTGCTGCTGCAAGTCCCACAGGCCAGATAACATGGTCATCTGGGCTGTATCTGGCCTGTGGGCTATGTTTGAGAATTTCTGGTTTTGTTAAATAAGAGGAAATGAATCTGTGTCAAAGAATGGTAAAAATAGGAAGCATTAAGCTAAGGGAAGGGAGTTGAGGATACTACAGGAGGAAAATAAACGGAAGAATAGAAGCAAAATGAATAAAGGCTGATCCACAATGATCTTAAATAAGACATAAGAAAAATGAAGTAAAGATGCCAGCTTTTCAAAATGAAGGCATCAAGGTAGGAATGAAGAGATCCTGCTTCTTACTACTCATGGCTTGTGTACACTATGAAGTCCTGCTTCTCTAGTGTATCAGGTGCCCCTAGTTGATGTTTTAAGATGAGAGGAGGTATTTTTCTGTTTGTATAGGCGCATCATGTCCCCAGCAGAGATGAGCTAAGCTGATGTAAGGCCTCTTCTATTAATGCATTTCTGTTCTCCCCAAGAGTTTTGCTAGCATAGTTGCCATATTTTCTTGCATAATTTACATGCACCTTTTCCCTCAAGATCAGCTGCTAGAAATTGGGGTTTTAAGCAGGGAAATACAGTAACAATAAACTATGACGTGGGAGCTTCTGGTGGGGAGGGGAATATTGCTTCCTGTTCTTCTCCTTCCTTGGCAGAGGTTGACTCAGCAGAACCCTCTGTCTGGGCACCTGGGGTGTAACTTCTTTGTATTCCTAATGAAGAGCCAGGGGCCTCAATTGACTCACCAGAAGCTGCTGGCTACGACTGGGCCCTCAGCTGACCTGGCAGGTGCTGTTGGCTGCCCAGCCAGTTCAACTCATGAGGGGTCAGGCAGTTTGACTCGGCTCACAACACCTGTGGTGTCCTGCAGCTATGGAGTTAATAGAGCAGCCACAACATTTTGGTCTCACTCCTGTTTCTCCCCCCCCCCACCTCCAGCTGCTGCTGCTTATACTTTCCCAGGGAAAAAATGCTACTTACCAGTATTTTCAAGGAAGGTTTTTGTGTTTTCCTTCTGCATTTCAAAAAGAGGCATGTCTTATTTAGATCACATTATATGTGAGAGAATATGGTATCTCATCTAGGGCTTGTTATCTTTTTTCATTACTAGCTAACATAGCTGCATTGGCAAAGCTTTGTAATATGAACCAGGCCCCAGGAAATCAAACTGCAATCTCTAATTTGAAAGCAGATGGACCACTGCATATTGCTTGTTGTTCCACACACACATATTTTAAAAATAGGGGGATAATGGGATGAATTTAAGTCTTGCTAGAAAAGTCCAGATTGTTGTGGATCCACACATTTGTCAAACAGAAAACTGGCAGAGAGATTGCAAACAGTGGATGATCGATCATGAGACACTAGATCTTTATTTTTTTTTAATTTAGAAATATCCAGTGACATGCTGGAGAGTTTATTGTTGGACTGCTTTGATTTTTTTTTTCATTTAATTTAATTTTTTTTGAAATGCATTAGATTTGGAAGGAGTAACAAGTAACGTTTAGTATAATCTCAGAATTTGAATTTGGTGAGCATTGGTATAGACCAAGGTTGGGCAGTTATTTGGGCTGAAGGGCCACTTAAGTTTTGGTCAGCTGTGGGGGTGGGGGTAAGGGGAGGAATACCAGCTGATCCTATCTGGTCCGCCAGCCACTGCCACAAGCCTGAGCAGGGAGGTCTGCATGCTATTCTGCTCTGCCACAGCTAGGGCCAGGCTAGGCTATACAGCACACAGACTCCTGTGCCCCACCACATCCATCTCCCCTGCTCAACTTCCTGTTGGCACTGCACAGTCCTGGCACAGCAGCCGCTGGCAGCTGGGTCTGCATGGGATGGGCTGCAATGCAGTGTGTTGAGTAGCCGTCCCACCCATCTGCTGCAATGAGCTGCTACTGCCATGTTGCACTGGGAAAGTTGGGGGCAGCTGCCCCAGTCTTAGCCCCTCTATGGCCAGCACACTTACCTCCCAGTGGCACTGCGGTGGCAGCTTCTCATCGTAGCAGGTGGGCAGGATGGTTATCCAGTGCACTACATGGTGCCCAGTCCTGAGTGGGCTTGGCTGCCAGTGGCCACAGTGCCAGGACTGTGCAGTGCCAGCAGGAAGCCAAGCGGGGGGAGGGAGAATGGATGCGGGGCAGGGGGGGAGGGGCAGAGGAGTCTGCATGCTGCCCGGTCCAGCCCAGCCTTGGCTGCGGCAGACCAGAGTGGCACATGGCGCAGCCCTCCCTCCTCAGGCGCTTGGCAGTGGCCAGCAAGCCAAATGGTTACATCTGGTCTGCCAGTTTATCCTCACAGGCTGTATTTTGCTGCCACTTTGGCACATACCAAAATAATACACTGGGCCTTACTGTGGATAGAAGCGTGGACAGAAAATGAGAATGTTGAGCCCAGATAGTCTCAAGAGAATGCATCTAGGAAACAGAATCTGAAATAGCAAGAAGGGTGAAGAAATCTGGGAAGCATTTTGAGACCCGTTTAACTTTATTTAGCCCGCTTGCCAAGTTTTAACCTGCAGGTTGAGACATTTGCTTCAGTTGGAATACTTGCATGCTTACAATTAAGTAGGTACTTAATGTATACCTAAACCAAGGCTATAATACTGACAGTGACTGGTAAAGTTATTGAAGAGAAACATTGCGAATATTGACATGTCAGGACCAAGTTAATAACTGCAATCAGAAACAGCCAGCATGGATTCACCAAGAGTAAGTCACGTCTGACTGTTTTGAGTTCCTTCTGTGTTCAGGTGACAGGGTCTATGGATGAGAAGGCCAAAGCAGTAGACGTAGTATACCTTGACTTTAGTACAGGGTGGATTTGATTTAAATCACTGGTCGGAAAGCCCAGTTTAATCATTGTTTTCTCTAAAAAGTGCATTCTTGTTTGATATAACCTCTGTTCAGGGCTACAGAAATAGGCTTCAGGACGGCCAGCATATGTTCTACATTACTCTTTAGCCCAAAGTTGAAAACTTTGGCTATGACAATTCCATCTATTTTTGTCACAATTTTGTTCACAAATTGTCATCAGATTAGGTCAGTTCTCAATATACCGCTCAAAACAGTCCACTACTGAGTTCCATCATATGTCTTGTGTGAGAGTTAGTTTGGTTCCTCCTGCTTTCTTCAGAGCAGCTGCTGCATAGTGGTTCTTATGGAAGTATTTTGCAATTTCAACAAAATTCTGCTCGTAATATTTCTCTTTTTGTTTCTTCTGCCCCTCTTCCTTGCACTTGTCTCCAGACTCCTCCTTGCCCGAATCTATTCCACCTTCAACAATCCTCTATTCATTTAACTTCTTGAAACTTTGCACTTTTAGAGAGAGATAAAGGCTTCACTCTGTGTACGCATAATTTGTAGAGAGACAATAGGGTTGATGGGTACATAGTCAGGTCTGTTATTTCTCATCTCCATATACTGCTTTTAACAAGGATGTTATCTCTGGAGAGACAAATCCACAGTTTGAGAACTAAAACAAAGCATCACAGAGATGCTTAATGGGATCTTCTAGACTGAGCACTGAATCCCATTGGGTAGAGTCATTTTCTTTAATCTTTACTAATCTATAGAGGAGCGTCTGGGAACCCCATAAAATTGGGCCCCTAATAAAATCCGTGGCCTGTTGTGACCTATTTATAAAAGGTTTCTAAAAAGGTTACATGAATATATTGTCTCAAACAGTATATGATTAGAAATAATAATCCCTATTCCGTGATGATATCTTTGAGTTTAAACATATCTTAAATTAAAACTCTATAGGTTTATTAAAAAAATCATCTTTACAAAAACATTTTTTAAAACCTAATTAAATAAAACAAATCTGATTTAAATTATAAAATCTAATTTTTTTATTTTTATTTTTTAATTGATTGTTATCCACCCTGCTTTAATAAGGTTTTTGACACTGTCTCCCACTACATTGTCATTAGCAAGCTAAGGAAATGCAGACTAGATGGAAGTATTGTAAAGTGGATACAAAACGGGTTAGATCATCATACTTGGTGTGTAGTCCTCAATGGCTCAATGTCTAGCTGGCAGGAAGTATCAAGTGGGCTTCTGCAGGGGTCTGTTCTGAGTCTGATATTATTCAACATCTTCATTAACTATTTGGATGACGGGATTAACTGCACACCTAGAAAATATGCAAATGACACCAAGTTGGGTGGAATTGCAGATTCTCTGGAGGGCAGGGCTAATATCCAGAATGACCTGATCAACCAGAGAAATGGTCCACAATCAACCAGATAAAATTCAGTAAGAACAAGTGGAAAGTCCTACACTTTGGGCGGAATAACCGCATGCATGCACAAGTACAGGCTGAGCAACAACTGGCTAGGCTGAAGTACTGCAGAGAAGGACCTGTGGGCTATGATGGATCATAAGCTGGCTATAAGCCAACAGCTCCTCTTGCTGTAAAAAAGGCCAGCAGCATTCTAGGTTGTATTAACAGGATTGTCACTTGCAAATCAAGGAAAGCGATTCTTCCACTGTATTCAGCACTAGTGAGGTCTCACCTGGAGTACCATTTGTGTTTTTGGGCCCCATTCTTTAAGAAAAATGTGAACAGTTTAGAAAGAGTCGAGCACAGGGCAACACAAATTATTAGAGGATTTGGAGGAAAGGCTGAAAGAGCTAGAGTTATTTAGCCTGGGGAAGAGAAGACTGTCTGCTTTTGCCCCCCAAAATGGTTAGGGGGCTGGGGAATATGACTTATGAGGAGAGGCTGAGAGAACTGGGATTATTGCATCTGAAGAAGAGAAGTCTGGGTGGGGAGAATTTAATAACAGCCTTCAACTAGTTGAAGGGTGGTTCCAAAGAGGATGGACTGTTTCTCCATGGTGGCAGATAACATAACAAGGAGCAGTGCTCTCAAGTGGCAGCAACAGAAGTTTAGGTTTAGATATTGTAAAAAACTTTCTCACTAGGAGGACAGTAAGGCACTGGAACAAGTTACCCAGTGAGTTGATGGAATCTCCATCCTTGGAGTTTTTTAAGACCTGGCTGGACAAAGCCATGGCTGGGATGATCTACTTGGGGGTGATCTTGCTTTGCGCAGGAGTTGGACTAGATGACCTCCTGAGGTCCCTATCAACCCTATCTTTCTATGATTCTGGGACTGTAATAGTGTGAAAAATTAGTGAAGGTACATTAAAGGAAAAAGTTATCTAGTAGAGTGGGGACACAAGAATAAGAGAGCAAAAACTGCTATCAGAAAACAATTTCAAATGCAGATTGGCTCATAAAATATAGCCTTCCAAAAGGGGAAGTGGAAGTCTCTTCAGTTGTATAAACAGACTGGAAGCATCAATGGACTGTAAACTTTGTTACAAAGAGTGTGTAATGTTCATTGTAAGAACTTCACCAAACCAGTTACCATAAAATAATGTGCAAGCAACTGGATAAAAACTACTGTTGGATTGTTGGGGCCAAACTTTGCCCTGTGTTTCTCAAGCTGCATGAGTTGGCATTTCTATAAAAATGTTCATTGTAAAGCAGAATCATTAGCTCTACAAACCTGTTTGGGCACCTGGGGGGAAAAGTCTAGCTGGTTCTAAACAGAACAGTGTTCAGAGCTGAGTTGAAAAGAGTGTGGCAATATTGATCAGAGTGGAAGAGTGCGCTTAGCAACACTGGAAAACTAATACACCTTAAAGGGAGTTGGCTTCATGCTGCAGTTGGGTAGAAATAATACTGACTAGGAAAAATAGAAATATGCACAAAAAAGTCTTTTCTAAATGAACCTACCTTTTATGATAATGAGGGGATGTGAAGGATTAACTTGGAAGATACTTTTGTAGAAACAAATAAACCTGTGAGAAGGAATTGCAACAGAAAATAGGCGTAGAGGGCGATAGGAGAAAATTTCATCAACTTCTGTTGGTGTCAAGATTTAGAAACAGAGAACAATCTTAATTTCCTGACACCTTCCATCTGCTAGTGGCTCAACCCCTTTCTAGAAATAATCATTTGCTTCCTTGATGAGTGGGAAGTAGAATATTGTTATAATAGGCTTGCAGATAATATTTATGTGGTTATAGCAAATGATCTGTGAGAATCAACCACTGACTGTTTCACACCACCTCTTTACTTTGAGAAGAGGTGAGTAGGTGAACTGCTGTTTTGAGAGAACTAGAAACATGGACTGTTACAGAAGTATTGGCAGAAAATGCTGCTCTCTGAGTTGGTAATATTTCCATCTTCAGAGTGTTTGCCTTTATGTATTGTATGATGTTAAACTTGCCATAATTTCCTTCACAGGGATCTCTCTAGAGACAGAATTTGTCTGTCATTGAAAAAGAAAAAAATAAGTAACTTCACAGTTTAATTCATTTGTCTATGGTGTCACTGGTTCTGCAGAGATAATAAAAGCAGTAAACTTCTGTTACTAGAGTCAGCAGCTGTGATCTGTGACTTTAAGGGGATTCTTTTGTTGACTAAGGAGTAGAAATTGTTTTCAAGGTTTTCCACAATTTAAAGAGGAAAATAAGAACTTCAGAACCGCTGTTCAGTCTGAAATTCTTCCTCAAAGGGTTGAGCTGGCAAAAGTAGGATTAGCTTCTCTGCTATGCATTTGTTCACCATTGGATTCAGTGTGTACGTTTCATTTTACTGTTAATCAGTACTTATGTCTTACTGTGTTTTTATAGGTTTAGTTAAGTTAAAAATCGTTTTTATAAATGCTAGTCTATTTCTGTGGTAATGTCATTTTGTTAGAAGCATTCATAACATGACTAGTTTGTTTGAACTGTTGTTCTATTATTGCTTTATATTTATTTTACCTGAAATCTAGCCTCCTTCAGCTCTCTTAGCCATTCTCATGTCAATGTTGACCTCAGCTGGGTGCCTTTCAGTGTTTTGTGTAGGTGACCACTGTCCATAGATGATGTGTTCCTTCCTTTATTTCTGACTCACACCTTTTGCACTCAGTTTGGTGTGCCTCTCTGAAGATCCATTAGTAATCCCTTATTTACCATGTCTAAACTCAGTTACCTCAAGTAAAATACAAGTTTTCTTACCATTAGCAGTGAGTTGCAGTTGGAATAAGTAGAATATAAACAGGCCTCTCATTATAAGTACTGCTGCAAATTATCCTCTAAGGATAGTTATAGAAAAGACTTCTAAAGCAAAATGAAATAACATTGTGTTGGGAAGTTCATTCCTTCATCATATGGCTGCCAGAGTGGCTCCTCCTACAAGGCTGCAAAG
>NW_017729033.1:37844346-37846444 GCF_001723915.1 Gavialis gangeticus | reverse complement strand
CTGCAAATTATCCTCTAAGGATAGTTATAGAAAAGACTTCTAAAGCAAAATGAAATAACATTGTGTTGGGAAGTTCATTCCTTCATCATATGGCTGCCAGAGTGGCTCCTCCTACAAGGCTGCAAAGAAAAGGTTTGGGGTTTTTTTTCTAACTTACATCAAGTGGGTTGCATCAAGACTTCCAGGCTTTGAATACTATCACCTGGAAGTAGGTAAATGAGTGTATAATGTATCAGAAACAGTAAGATTTAACTTTGGGGTAGTAATGGAAATAATATTAAAAAGATGGATCATCAGAGCTCTTGTTTTACCCAGTGGTGCTGTAATTTGCTGTCTGAAAACTGGGACGGGGAGAGAGAAGATGAAATCATGAATTATTTAGAGAGAGGTGACTCCTGGTGAAATCATGGGATTTGCCAGCTAGATTTGGAACCTTCAGAAGATTGGCAGGGCATCTCATGGGCAGCTCTTTATTTTTCAGTATTTATAGTATCAGATTTTTTTACATGGCATGTTCCATAGTGATTGTTGAAAACAAGAAATTAAATGCAATGAAGTAGTCAACTAAGTTCTTGTCAGATTCAGAATCAAGATGGAAAGGATTAATACTCATTCGAAGTGCTGAAAACACATTTTTGATTTAAAATTAAGTGTCTCAATAATTTGTGCTGTGGTAGTGCTTGGAGACTAAAATGAGGTGCTGTGGCTCTGTTGTGCTAGGCACCATACACAAAAATTAAAAATAGTTCTTTTCCCAGGTAACTTAATGGATTGATGCAGTAGCTTAATAATGGATTGAAGCTGAAGATTTGATTAAACTGGAAAAGTGAGTCTAAGTGCTGTATTAACTAAAATGTATTTGGTAATGTTAGTTCCTATACAAGTTTTCCATCAGCTCTTCAACATCAGATCGCTTTGGAGAAGTCTGTCAGTTTTTGACACAGGAAAAAAATCAGTCTAGGGGAATGTCATGAAAGCTGAAAGGAAAAAATCTGAACTTGAGAAGAAAGCTATGGCTTCCTTTGATGCTAGTGGTTCTCAGCCTTCTTAGATTCCAGGCACCCCTCAGGAAAATACCTTCAGTTTTGCTCCTTTTTTAACAGCAGAAATATACCGTATTTACTTAAATCCAGGGTAATTTGGAATTTAAAACAACCACCCAATAATTACCTTCTATACATGGGAAACTTATAGATGTATAATTTGTTAGAATTTAAGAAATAATAATTTTCTATTTAATATAATCTAATTATTGGGAAATCATCTTAAATTTGTACTCCTGACCACTGTGACAGGAAGGGAAGGTAAATGACAGTAAAAGCAGTGGTGGGGAGGTAGGAAGCCTGACCCTTCCCATATGTAGGTGTTTCCACGTGTACTGGTGCTAATACTGCATCATACCCCATTGGATCCTTAAGAGGATTATATAGCACCCCAGGACTTAAAATCACTTCCCTGGGGCCTTGAAATGGGTCTGGAACTCTTGGCTCTGGAAATCACTAACAAGCTGAGGAAGGTGCAGTGAGAAAGAAAAGTAGGGAAGCAAGGTATCAAAGAAATTTATCCAGTGGATGTTAGTATTAGGGAGTAGTCGAGAAATGAAGGCAAAGGACTGCAGTGCCAAGCACTCTGTGTTTACTTCGTATTTGTTTAAAAATAATTTGGTGACCTATTGAAGAATGCATTTCATTTGAAATGTCATCCTAAAAAAATCCTTGCATAATCCCTGGACCATCATGGCTATTACGTCACTCTAACACTACCATTGGTGATTGCTATTTTCCCAAATCAGTCCTGTATTTCTTTTCCTACAATAATCTTTTCATGGTTTTATACTTTACTCAGTGTATGTGAGGGGCACATATTATCTGTTGGAAGGGCACAGGGAAAAAATTTGGTTTTCCGAAGTTCTGGTTTGGGTGTAAGCCAGTGTGTGCTAATTTTAAGGTAAATCCCTAGATAATTTTGAATCCATATTTGTTGAGCTGACAGTCCCTGGAAGCGTGACCCGTAAAAGGAAAAATAACTAAAGGGCATTGGTAAACTTTAAAAATAATGGAAAGATTTCATAGATTTCATAGACATTAGGGCTGGAAGG
>NW_017729033.1:37839311-37842064 GCF_001723915.1 Gavialis gangeticus | reverse complement strand
CCTGTAGACTTCTTGAGTCAGGTAGAGGTCATCCACGCACAACAGGAAACTTTGCGACTGCTCAGACTTTGCTGAGTGATCCTCCCACGAGGTGTCCAGGTAATTGAAGTCGCCCATGAGCACCATGGTCATGGAGCATGCTGCCACAACCAATTCCCGGGTGAACTCCTGGTCAAGCTCTTGACTTTGGGTGGGAGGTCTGTAGTAGACTTTGAGTGAACAGGGCTAGTACAACTGTCTCAGTTAAATGGAATTCTGGTTTAATTCATTTAGATAAAAGAATTTGTACTATATATGGCTAAAATTAAAATTATTTAGGAGAAATGGAACTGTTTTCTATTTAAAAAATTATTCTGAATACTAATGAAATGGATTGGTAATATTAGCTGAGTAGTCTGTTCCAGCTGGCCTGTTAATTTCCAAGAGCAGATATAGAAGTAGTAGGCCAAACTGCTGTGAAATTGAAGATTTAGTTATTCTGTTGCATTTAAAATTAAACACTGTTTTCCATTTTGGAGAATGCCTTTGAAAATATAAATATACATACAAAAGTGAATTGTATAGTGTGTATTTCTTAAATAAAAGATTGGAAAATGCCCAATGTAAAAGGCGTATCAGTGTGAGAGAAGCTGCAATATCCCTATTCTTCTAATCCCTGTCTATTTGTACATCTTAGCTGTGTATTAGAAAATAATTATAAAGAGGCAGGGCAGGGTGGCATCTCAGAGACTAACTTGTGCCCTGCCTTCTGTCTGACTTCAGAATATAATTGTATATATATTATATATCAAAAATATATAAATTAGTGCTGTTAATGCTGTTGCACTTTATCCAGGATGACTTATTTTTGAGGCATTTTAGTGATAAACATATTTAGCTGTAATACCCTGTTGCTTAGCAACAGAAAGGTGTAATCATGTTTTAGTTTTTGAGTTGGTGTATAGATAATTTACTGCAGGGCTAACAGTTACAAAGAGCTGAGGCATCTTCCTGGGTTAGCCCATTTCTGGAATTCTAACACTAGCCCATGAACTAAACCTGCAAGTCACTGTGGAAATATCTGTTACTCCATGTTGTACAATTTTTAAAAGAATAAAAATGGACTTCCTGTTTTAGTTTATGGTGACTCATTTCTTAAACTGTTTTTTGGTTTTTCATTCTTTTTTTTTCTCTCCCTCCCCCTTCAATATAGTAATTTTCTAATTTCTCCTGTTTTCTTACACCCTCGCCTACTCAGCTGCCACACATCTGAGCACGTGGGTCCGCTCTCACATAAAATTCTGAAGCAATTGCTGAAGGCCTGATATCCAGAGGATTTATTTAATATACCAGACTGCTATCCAAAGAATGATGCAAAAACTTGGTCATCAAGACACACCATGCACCCCAGAATGCCTGCGGGAAAAGTCATCCCTGTTGTAGTTTTCAGGATCAGAGTTGGGAACTGCAACAGTGTGGTTATCCCTTGAACCTTCTCTGGAATATTCTGTGTTTTTTCATGTTGGCATGTGGCTTCAGTATATCTGAACTCTATAGCTACGCAATTTTGCAAAAATCACGAAATCTGGCATTGTTGGTGAAATACGTACGTAAAATCTGTGGGGGGGAGGCAGGGACTTAGTAAAAAATAAATTGTTAGTGCCTCAGTGAGAGCCTGCAGTTCTCATGGCTGGCCACTGTGCCTGGCTACACAGTCCGTGAAGAGGGTAGGGGAGCTGCTGGCACAAAGGAGAGCTGCCACAATGGCTGCTGCCCCTGCCCCTTGCCACTGATTGACTAAGAAGGCTGCCTATTATACATCCCTGTCCATCTCCACCAATCATTGGTGAGGGCTGGGGCTGTATGAATAATAGCCCTCATGGTCAGTCAGTGGTGAGGTGCAGGGGCCATATGACTAACAGACTTTTCAACCAGTCAGAGGTAGGAGTGTGTATGGGGGGGGCGGGCTGTCTTGATAAACACATGAATATGGTGGCTGGCCCTCTGATCTGCCTGTGAAATCGGCTGCCTGCCTCCTCAATTTGCGTAGAGCCCTAACTACAGCTCTTCAAAGTTGGTGAAAAAGCATAGGAGTGCTATGTAGGTGCTGGATAGCAAGAATGACTGGAATTCTGCCCATTATTCTGCTTTCTTGGGTCCTTTTCCCCCAGTCAATAGATCCAATGCTTCTCTGCTTTTGCTCTTATTTCTTCCTGTCGTTATTTGAGTGATTCCTATTCTCCAAGATGGAATAGTAAACTGATGAGGCAGGTTAGTCCTAAGTGCTCCTGTGTTCCTGAATTGGGTACAGGATTATGTGTTAGGCCCCTAGCAGACATTAATGGCACAATTAACATGTTAATCATGCCATAAATGGCAACACACCACATGTTTAGGCAATTTACAACCCCATAAAATGGCAAACTAACCACAAAGATACTCCACATATAACATAGAACATCTTTGTGGCTGGTTTGTGAGGTGCCTTAAATCAGGCCTTTGGTGTGTGCAGCATTCCCATGCCAACAGTCTTCATCTGATTGTTGGCATAGGGATCAGGGTACCCCAGGGTCTTGAACCAGGCTGGGGTTGTCCAGGGGGTTGCAGGTGCTGGGCAGGGAGAGCTGATTGTTTCTTCTGCTTGACAAGTTGAAAACTGTGCATCTATCTTGGCGATCAGGGCAGCTTGTAGTCTCGAATTGGGCTGTGGATTTCCAGGGGTCCACTTGCTTGTGCATGGCTTCAGACTTGCCACATGAAGAGTGTTGACTGAA
>NW_017729033.1:37832166-37834311 GCF_001723915.1 Gavialis gangeticus | reverse complement strand
CTATCTTGGCGATCAGGGCAGCTTGTAGTCTCGAATTGGGCTGTGGATTTCCAGGGGTCCACTTGCTTGTGCATGGCTTCAGACTTGCCACATGAAGAGTGTTGACTGAATTCCTCTCTCCAGCACTTAAGAACTGGCTCACCTGGCAACCCCACACTGGCCTGCACCATGCACGCTTTCAATGTGCTGTTGCAGGTGGAGGACTCCATATGTGCTGGCAAGTTGAAATGGCAGAATTGCATGTCCTGTCCTGTACACATGCTAGGACGTGTGATTGTTAGAATTTGGGATCAGATGCTATTGTGCTTTTAATTTAATGTGTTCCAGGGGCCTTTATTTAATATAAATCTTGTATGCTAAAGCCTTAAGTTAGCTATTTTTAGTAGACAACCTCAGTCAAAGGGAGAAAACTAGGCTTCTTTATATTACATGCCTTCTTGTGTAAGGTTTGGCACTTCTTTTAAATGTAAAATCAGAGGTTTGTATTCACCACAACAAAACAAGAGAAGGTTTGGCACAATTCTGTTAGTGATAACGGTTTAATTTGGCTAGAGCTCTTGAAACCTTTTGAATCAGATTTTGCGCTGTTTGAAAGACAGAAGAGAGGGTCTGCTTAGCCTCTTAGTTTTTGCCAGCTGTGTGCCTCAAGCCTTGCACAGCACATGCAGACCAAATGGCAGCTTATCTTTTGTCATGCTAAGGTCAAAGCTTGCTTCTTCCAAGTGGGAATTGTGAAGAGGTGAAAGAACCAACTAAAGGGAGAAAACCAAAATACAATCTCACTGTCTCCTGCATGAATTGGTAGTTATTTAATTACTAGTAAGGTATAACGTATATTAATTTGTAGCTACTTTACTGAAGGAGTGGGGTTTTTTTGTGGTGGGGGAAAGCTTCTCAAACTGTCAGGTGTCTTAAAATTGCAGTGCTTAGAAGTTGCATGACAGTTTGACCTTTCTACTCAAGTGCTAATCGTATTTGTTTAATAGTGCCTGCAAAGGGGGAGCTGGGTCTTCAGCATTTTACACAATGGGTTTATTTTGCATTCCCACAAGCTGTTCTGGTTTCTTGCTCATCTGTGAGGACCTTTAGCTTTCACCTTGACAACAGCTGTAGTACAAGTATGCAGTGTCAGCTCAAAGATCTGTATATAATTCAATATCTGTATAAAATATCCAGTAATCTAAGAGAGACTGTGCAAATTAGCTGAATTGAAAAAGTCAGTGTTATAGTGAATGTGGAAATAAATAACCGCAATTTGTCACAAAATTTCCAGGCTGCCTTCCTAACAGAGTCCAGTTCCAGTCTAATTATCATAGAGGACTTGGTACCTTAGCTATAACGAAAGATATCTTGCAAATCTAATTATGTGTGTTAGTATTCCGAAATTGAAAATAACTTTGAACACGCCCACACCCTGTAACATCTTTGGATCCTGGCATATGGTCTGGAGAAAACCAGTGGAAAACTATTTAAAACCCTTCCATCATGTAAAGGTGTAGATTTTTGTAAGGATAGGAAATCCAATTTTATAGATGAAGATGAGAATCTTTAAAAGGGGGTGCAAAAGGTGGCTCTTTATTTTAAACTTCAACCTGTGTAACCTGACTGGAGGATTGGAACAGGTGATCTGCAGCTACATCCATGGATGCTTCATCTACTGATTAAAAACTGACCTCAAAGCTGTGCATGTCTCCAGAGTTTCTGCTCTTTGGGCCTCACAGAGCAGAATTTATCCTGAACAGACTTCCAAGTGCTCAGCATGTTGTTTGTTACAGTTCAGCAGGCTAAAGAAGTACAAGTGAGCATAACTATATAGGTTTGATAAATCAAGGTCTTATGTGAACCTATAACAGAATGAAAAGTTGTTTAAAAAGGATTGACATGTTTATACCTGTTCTATTCTTTTATGATCTAGCTGATGTTTTTTGGAATCTTTTTGTGCCTGGATGCTTTTCTCTATGTGTTCACCCTGCTTCCTCTGAGAGTTTTTTTGGCAATGTTCCGGTTCATCACTCTGCCTTGCTATGGCTTACGGTAAGTAGGTTTTGTTTTTGTTTTTTTCTAAAGAAAATATGGTTAGTGTTTAAAGAATACTAATAGTTAAGTTTTTGTAATTAGTTTGTTTAGTTTTATGGCCCTGCAGGC
>NW_017729033.1:37819103-37827166 GCF_001723915.1 Gavialis gangeticus | reverse complement strand
ATGTGTTCACCCTGCTTCCTCTGAGAGTTTTTTTGGCAATGTTCCGGTTCATCACTCTGCCTTGCTATGGCTTACGGTAAGTAGGTTTTGTTTTTGTTTTTTTCTAAAGAAAATATGGTTAGTGTTTAAAGAATACTAATAGTTAAGTTTTTGTAATTAGTTTGTTTAGTTTTATGGCCCTCAGTCTTAGACTTTTGGAGCCCATTATTAATTCAAGAACTGTAAAAGAGTTTCTTAACCCCAAACAACACAGGGAAGTGATATTAGGTGTACTGTCCATTCAGTCAGTTTGCTTCACTGACTGCATTATATCAAGTTCATAATTATTCTTAAGTACATTGAGATTAAAAGACACAGCAGACAGCCTTATCTCTGGGTTTTATTCTGTTAAACTATCTTTCTTGTGAATGAACTGGCACTCTTTGTACCAATGTGACCTGCATGAGAATTGAGACCCGTGGCTTTATGTTAATATACATACTTAAGAGAAATTTTGTGAAAACAAAATTAACCCTTTTTTAAAAAAGGGTAGCAATATAAGATGTATGATATTTATTTAAGGAAATGGAGTGGTAGTTCATTAATGGGATTTTTAAGGAACTGGCTTTTGTGGGATTGGTAATGAATATACAGGCTTTCATTCCATGGCTGTTAGGTTAGATCAGTATTAAAAGTTTTAGAAAGCTATTAATCTCATTCTGAAAAGGGATCTATCTCTAGTTGGGCTTTATACAAGATTTGGAATATACTGTATATGATCGGTGAGAATTTCCAGGGCTGGTGCCCATGCTGAATTTTATTTGGGGTGTGAAGCTAATTGGATCCTGTTTCCACAAGCTGTACTTCAACCTGATAATTGTGGGCAATTTATAGTTGTAATACATTCATGTAGTGTTTTACGAAACACATTATTTGAAATATTTTATTTTAGAACCAGTCTTCTGCACAAAATGAAATTAGTTTGATTATTTCACAAAAAAGTCATAGCTTTTGAAGCATCTTTTATATGCATGGAAATTTTGTGTGCCTATTTGGAGATAATTTTAAAACTATTAAAATGATCACTAGATGGCAGCCTTCAACATCTTATCTTTCTCCTTAAATTCAAGCTTCAACCTAGGAGAGTTTTCATAATGCAGATATGGATTTTATCGCCATGTACAGCAAAGTATCAATTTTATTTTTTATTACCAATTAAATTACGTTTTAAAATATAAAACTTGTAATGATGTTATTAAATGTAGTTACACTCTCAAGTGGCTTAAAAATGGCATTGTGAAGATTTATTCTTATTGACTCTTTTACTCGATTCACACCTTACTGCTGGACTTGCAGGTTCAGTGTAGTTTGGAAACACATTTTTCTATTTGTTTGTCATAATCTGGAATAAAAACATAACAGACAGACAACTATATTTACACCTTAACAACTCCATTGCCTTCAGTAAGGTTGTACAAATGTACACGGTCCAACTTTTTATAAATTTTAACTATTATCTGTAAGAGTCAGTAGAATCCACCTTATTCTGCTGAAATTAACTTCACTTTTTGGGACTAAAGAAGTAAGTAGGAGGAAAACTTTTTATTTTTATTACTTACGTCAGCAGCTATGATTCTCACTATCCTTAAAGGAGTGGATCCTTTCAGTAAAAAAGTTCAGTTATGTGCAAACACTTTCCCAGTCAACCTCACTTTAAAACCTAAGTCCAAATGCATTTAGATAAACTCTTCATTAGACAAGATTGCTAATACTGTGTATGCCACAATAGTTCACTGTCTCGTGCTGTGTCTAATTCATGGATATTTTAAATTAGTTCACGCTTAACTAAAGTTTACCATACACTGTAACTTTATCTGTAATTATACAGTAAATTTGTTTCTAGACATAGTTCTGTTTTACACATGTTTGGTACTTAAGTACACTGGTTCAGTTTGCTATAGCAAAAAATAAGATTTGGGCTTTAATTTTAAAAAGTACTAGGCTACGATTTGTATCTAAATAACATTTAGGTATGTGAAACACATCTACAATTACTAAAGTTATTGATTACAAAGCAGATGACTTGATATCTTTAACTTTCTCTTCCTCAAATTCAGGTGGGTTCTCTCACCCTTATTTCAAACAAATTGACTTCCTTATAGCTGTAACATCATATTCCATTCTGTGTAGTAAATAAAAGTGCTCCTCCCTTCTTTTTCATTGAGAACTTGGTAAAGAGATTGGCTGACATTCTGTATCCCTTTTACTCTTTTATTTTTCCTTGAAATTTGTAATGCTCTTTCTAAAATAGAAAAGGATTATATTGCTCTGTTTTTGAAGGAATAAAAGTCTGGGTTTTTTGATGTCAATCTATTCATGGTACTATGTAAGGTACTTAAATGAAAAAAAAGGAACTGCATTTAGTAGTCTTTTCTGGGTTTTTTTGTTTTTTTTTCTAACATTCATTCACTTAAAGCTAGCTGAGATGGACAGGAAGATTTACCATGTTTTAAAAGAGTTTCCAGTCTCATTTCTATCTCTTTCTTCAAGTCTGACATTCTTGCTTTATCTGGTAGAGAATGCAAATTCTTTTGCACTTAATGATCAAATCATCATTGCAACTCACTTCCTTGGTCTAGATTTTGGTTCTTTGAGAAAATTCCAGTTCTGTGTATTTGTCAGTACAGTACCTTCAGAGATGCTCAGAATTGCTTAAACCACAAAGCATGTGTTGCTAGAACAATCCAAGTTTGTCATTGAGAAAAATGTGAACTGTCTTTTTGATCTCTTTTATAGTCAAACTCGGGGTACTGCTGGACCTTCCCAACCTCCATGTTTGCATAGCCTGGCAAGCTTAACTTCCTTAGGTCTTTCTTCCATATGTACATCTTCTGTAATTTCCTCCAAATATTTGACAAAACTGCGCAGGAAGTTGAGGAAAATTGGTAAATCAACCCTTTAACACAATTCAGATAACTTCATTATATATATGTTTCCTATTTTCCTAAATAAAAAAAATCTTTCTTTGCTAGTCTTTATCATAAATTAAGCTTTGGATAATTAACCAAGATATTCTTCAGCTGCTTGAGCATGTGTTAGAACCATAATGTAAAGGTTTCCAGAAATTTGTTGGAAACATCTTTTAAAACATTTACATTGCTTGAGGACAGTTTCCTTGTAATAGTCCTGTAATAAAAAGTACTTTTTTGACACTTAAGACTAGTAAGATCTGGCTCAACACATAAGTTGTTCCAGGCATAATGCAGCTTCTGCCTTTTATAGAAGCATTTTCTAGAAATGTTGATTTTTTTTTTCTTGACCTTTTAACCTAATATAGCTACAGTCCCTTGAAGAAATGACGCAGACCACTATTGCTCACAAGAATATTGTGCAAAGTGTTAAAAGTGAAACCTTAAAATTGCCTGTTTTCTACAAGACATTTTGGATACTAAATCGGGTGCTCTTTGCCCCTAAAGAAAATGAAGCCTGTAATTTAGTCATGAAATCAGTAAGGACCAGCTCAAGTTACATCTTTGTTCTTTCTTAAAAGAAGGGCTTTCTTGTTCCTACTGACCTACGCCTTTAAAAAAACGACAAGAAAATACTTATTTAGGCAATACATACATATAAATAGGAAATGTTAACATCCAACTAGCATGGCCTTGAAATGCTTCATGAAGAGTGAAACTCGTTTTGTTTTTTGAGAGCAAATAAACAGACTTGCTCTAAACATGCTTGTCATACAGGGTATCTTACTGCTCTGTTTCATTTCCTCTGAAAAATGAGTAGATTTTTGTCTAGTTATGACTAATTTAGCTTACTTCTACTACAGATGCACCTCAAAGTAACTGTAACATACCCCATCCTCCTTATCAAAGACCACAGGGCTTTAGTCTCTTCCTTAAATATATCTGTTGCATTACTTGAAGGAAAGAATTATAGCAGAGAACTTTCTACGGGGGGAAAAAAAGCTTGCTCACTTTTCTTTTACAGATCTTATTCCTTTGTTCATGTTGCCAGACTTGGTTAAAAGTAAATTTCAGTTCACATTGCAGACTTGGTCCCAAGCCTTATTTTTTGCTAAGGACTAATTTCAGCTGTTTAATATACACAAATCCTTAATTGTCTAATTAAGTTCAGTGAGAAAGCACATGTCTCTTTCTAGCAGAATGTATTCTGATTTATCACTTAAAAAAAAATCCCAGTTTCGTTCTGTATGTGCTATATTAGTCTCGGAACAGGTGTCCCTCTTTCCATAATAGTTCGTAGTGTAGCAACATTACAACCTTCTCTTTCTCTCTCTTTCTTGTAAATCAGACCGAAGGGAAGAGCACTTTCACTTCCTTTATAGGATGGAATGTGGTGTCACAGGGACTCCTCCATGGTGAGTAAATTCTGATTTTTTTCCTTCCGTGCTATCAGACAAATTCACATCTTGTGTGTGAATGAACTGATTACATGTACAGCTGGACAGCGTGGGTAGATAAAACAGCATTCCTGTATAGAGAAACTTGACACTTGTATATAATGCCCGCAATTATTCATGACACTGTACAGGAACGCATAAAGACTAATTTCTTACTATGTAGAATAGGTTTACTTTTCTCATGTCACCTTATTTATTGGGGCCATTGACTATATGGTGATTTTAACTAGTTTGTATATTGAGTGTATGTGCACTACAGCATTTAAAATCATAGCTCCTGATGTAGTTTTGATTATTGGTGATTGTATCCAGCCTAGTTTTACTTCATATTATATAATATTCTAACTAACTCTTGCATAAACCATCATAGTTGTATATCAAACATGGTGTATTTCAGCCAAAGAGATCTTATTTTGTGTGTGGGAGGGGTTGTTTTTGTTGTTTTGTTTTGTTTTTTTACTCGATTGAATGATACGACTTGTCCCTTTGGTAACCAGAAGATTAGCCCCAGTCTCTTGATTTTTTTTATCTGACCGTGTTTCATCATGTGAAATTAAAGGACTAATTTTGTTGGGTTTTGGGAAGGGAATATTTGGAAAACTTCTAGACCTTTCTCTGCATAAGAAAATACAGCCATCTTTTGAAACATTCTCTACTCATTTGCTAGTTTTTAATATGGTAGTTAATTTTCTTTAAAAAGAAAATTAACTAACTGACAGCTTTTTTGACTAAAATTTACATAAAGTTTTACTTTGCATTTATTTTGAAACAGCCCTCACAGAGGCCTAAGAATAAGGTTGGTTTTATTTAATTCTTAGCATGATTTTGTGCTGTGTTGTGTGTATGTAGCTTTTGTTGTTTAAAGTGCAATTTGATAATGGTAAATTTATCCTTTCATTTGTCTTAAATCTTTACTTGCGGTAGATGTCTGGTAGCAATCACTGACATTAATGAACCCTATTAAAGCTGGTCAAAATAGATTTTATTTCTAAGGCTTCTTAATTGTGAAATCAGGAACAGTTTTAGAAGATTATTTTTAGCAGATTCTCTGATACCTTTTGAAAAACTTGGACAAGTTCCCTCTTGTAAGTAACCATGCCTCTTCATCAGATTCATTCTAGTGGTGTTTTCCTTGACATTTTAATTGCTAGAGAGACATCTGAAAATCAGGTATCTTAAATATTAACTTGTTCATGCCTCATTTAAAGTCACAATCCTCTTTTAAATCACAGTTCATTCATGTAGATATAATTATGATGTACAAGACTTCTGATGACGAAAAAGATATTCTATGGAGTTTGTCTAACAGTCTAGTTTCCTATAAATGTCTTTAGTAGCAGTAAAAATGGAGAAGGAAAACTGATTATACTTCTTGAAATACAACTATTTCTAAACACAATTATTTCTCCAAGTAAACTTTTAAATAATTTTGAGAGAACCTTTATAGAATTATGTCTGCTGTTATACGAGAGAGAATAAATTCTCTGAATAGATTGGACCAAAACCAGTTATAAATTCAAATTTTTTAGTTGATGACGTGGATTTAATTAACATAAATATGTCTAATATTTGTAATACACAAACACACCATTTTCAGTTTTTAAATTTTAATTTTTTCTATACTAAACAGCTTTTCCACTTCCCATCGTTCTTATTTGTGCCAAGTATCATGCAGGTTGGCACTTCATCTTGTGAAATAGTGTCCAGGTTTTTAAAAGATTTGAATGAATTAGCACTCTTTGTATCAATGTGACCTGGGTGAGAATTGAAACCTGTGGCTTTATGTTAATATAAATGCATAAGAGAAACTTTGTGAAAACAAAATCAACTCCTTTTTTTTAAAAAAGGGGAGCAATATAAAATCTATGACATTAGTTGAGTAATCTTAGTTAAGTAATGTATTAATAATTGACTCACCACAGAATGCACAGCATTTAATACTGAGTAGGAAAACAAAAGAAAATCTTCTTGTTTAAACTAAACTCTTCATTTAGTTTTACAGTCGTTAACACTAAGGTATTTTAATGTGTAAGCCAGACTGCAAAACTAACTAGTTTGTAGCACTGTCTCTACTGGGGAAAAGGCAGCAGCAAGTAATCTTTAAATAAGAACATTCTACAATAAAATCAATTTTATCTAAGGTATTAATGCAGGTAATATATTAATAAATATTTTAACTTTTAAAAAATGATTTAATTGGCATAAGAAAATGTATCTAAACTACAGTCAGAATTACAGCAACTATGATATTCAGAGTTGAAAGTTGTTTTTGCAAAAGTAGAAATTTTATTGTCATGTAAGAAATGCTAGGCAACAATAGCAGCTTACTTAAAATTCAGTTGCTTATAATTTAATTGAGTTTTAGTAACTTGAGTTGGAATTTTGCATTTTGGTCTCTGTGGCTGAATTTTTTGTAAGCTTGAGTGAAAATAATCTGAATCCGTTTTGAGAGAGGTTAGCAAAAATAATTAGCTTTGTCAGTGTTTTAAAAAAAGTGACTCTCTAGTTCTAATACCTTTTGGGGTGGGGTGTTGGAACCATGCATTGAATTTTGGTAGGAAGATAGTTCATCACTCAAAGACATTTTTCTGATTTCCCACTGGAATATTTATCTAGACATTCTCTTCTGATCACATGATAGCAGATCAGAATCTGTAGACAAATACAAGTTAGTACACATTGATGTACAATTCTAAATAAACTATAACCACTTGGAAAATAGAGATGAAGAAAGACAGTTCAACAAAGACTCTACTAGAGTTAGTGTGCAAAATAAAGATGAAATGGACTATAGTAGTCCCAGATATGTCACAAATGAAAGGTGTACCATCAGTTCTGGTTCCTCATCTCAAAAAGATTAAAGTAGGAAAGGTCTAGAGGAGAGAAAAAATACTATAAGCAGAAAAATTCCATATAAAGAGAATTTTAAGATTATGTAGTTGGGCAGTGAGTATAAAACAGTATATTAGCATCCAATAACAACTTGCATGTATTGGATGTTGCTCTTATCTTTTCAGCAAATAGAAAAGCCCAGCAAAATTATAAGCTATCGCATTAAAGAGAATCAATTAAAAAAAATATTTACAGGAAATATTTTTATGATTCATAATTAACTACTGCAGCTTGCCAAAAGACTGATCCTAAGGGTTAAATACATCTCCAAAAGATGATTATATATGTGAATAATAGGGGTGCACTGATGAAGATTTTTTTTTTTTTTTTGCCCAGTACTGAAATAGTCTATTAACCAGCAGTATCAGCCAGTACTGATCCGATTGCTAATATGCAGCCTGGCAGCTTAGAGAGCAGCATCTGGCTGGTAAGTCTGTTGGGGGAAAGAGGCGTGGGGGTTGCAGTTAGAGGCCCCCATGGTCAGGGAAGGAGTGAGGCAGGGCATGGGACAGCCGTGGGCTGCTTGTCTGGGCAGAGGGGGGCAGCTACTGTTGCTGCGCTTACACTGGGGGAGGCATGGGGGGGTCCTGTGACCTCTGAATCTGTGCAGGGAGAAAGGGAGGCTGCGCACTGTGGGCCTGAGACTGCACCAGCCTCTTCCCAGCAGTGGGGCTGGACTGGGGCTGCGCTTAGGTGGGGCTGGCAGCAGCGGTCCTGGGAGGGGGGGGCTGCAGCCACTCCAAAATTTGCTGTTACCCCCCCCCAC
>NW_017729033.1:37812967-37819025 GCF_001723915.1 Gavialis gangeticus | reverse complement strand
GTTAAAACAACAACAAAAAAAAACACTGCACACACATACACACACACACACACCGCTGCCTGCCCTGAGTGAGGCCCTAGCCCAGCCCCCCACCGGGAAGAGGCTGTTGCCCCAAGCCTGCAGCAGGCAGCCTTCCCTCATCCCGTACACTGATCCAGGTGGCATGTGCCTCCCGTGAGGGTGCACACAGAGCTGCCGTCCATGCAGACAAGCCTCCTGTGGCTCTGTTCTCTGCCCCAGCCCCACTCCTTCATCATGGTGTCCTCGATCTGTCCCTTCCCGCACCCCTTTTCCCCCCCATTTCCCCCAACTTACCAGCAGGATGCTGCTCTCCAAGCTACCAGGCTGCATTCCTAGCTGCATGCATGCACATGGCATTTATCAATGACATTCTCGGCCACATCAACCAAAAAAAGCCAATTGCCAATAATGTAAATTTTTCTTTTATTGGTGCCAATACAATATGGACCAGTTATATTGGTGCATCTCTAGTAAATAAGTTTACTTTAAGTAAATAAAAATTAATAAAGCATAATAACTTTCAGAATAAAAATCAAACATTAGGTGCTTAGCTCGAATTAGAGACTGTGTATTAAACATCTGTCCAGGGTGCATTATACAATATCTATTCTTGTTTTTTATACCTCCAAAGCACTGATCTGTAGTAGAGTGAGTAGGTGTTAAGGTAGATGGACCATTTGATGAGCTTTACTTTGATATCTGCTCCTATGTAAACTTTATAGAATCATGCTGCATTTTGAATTGATATTTTTTTTTAAAGTTTATTAACAGTACCTAGACATGGCAATTTAAAACTGTAAAATATACAGCATTAGAATTATAATGATTACTTTTATTTTGTTGCTTTTCCTTTTATTTTTGCAAGAAATTTCCTAATTTTCTGTACAAGATCTGTCAGACCCAGTTGGATGGCCTTTTATTGGGGTGGCCAAGGGAATATCTATATATAAGAACCTTGTGAGGTGTTGTGAACTATCATTGCAAAACACTTCTCAGTATTCTTGGGCAAAGGGAAAGATGGTTACCTGCTTTTTGCTATCTAATTGCTGTAGAGAGGGGCTATAGAAGAAATACTGTCATTGATCCTTCTTGTGATACATTTGGTAGAGACCAATAGCTTGACCTCTTTTAAAATATGTGTGCGCACACACGTACGAAAGTTATAGAAAAGCAGGTAGATACTGCATCTCTTTTTTGTGGAATCAATACCAGTACTAGCCAGATAAGAGATATGAGCATCTAAAGCCAGTTAAGGCAGGGGTGGGCAAAATGCTGCCATTCTCTCTGGCCTACAGGGCTCCTAAAAAAAAAATTAGAAAATTAATAGTTATCTTCTCCTGGCTGCCTGTTATGTGGCCCTCGATGGCTTGCCAAAACTCAGCAACCGGCCCTCCACCGGAAATAATTGCCCACCCCTGTCTTAAGGCTTTTATACTGCAGTGACTTTTGGTGATTTAGAGTTAATTTTGTGCTGGACATCAGTAAATTGAGGCATTATTGTAGTCTGCTTTACTCATGCACTAGTAAATGTTAAATAGCTTTAATGATCCAGCTGTTAGAACAAAGACAGGTTTGGCAAGGACAAATGGCAGTACACAGTGCGCCTGGAGCTATTTTTATTTGTTCCTAAAATATAGTACAAATGTTATCAAAAAGAAAAAAATATATATAAATCTGGTCAGTGTCTGTACTGTTGAAGTGTGTGGATTTGTAATTTTCTTCATTGCACCATTTTGGTGTTCTTAAACTAGTATGAGTCTAGATGCTTGAGTTTAGTTTTTTTCCAGCCAGCAGATGGAGATGCAACTCTTACTACCATGTGAGAGGTACTTAAGACAGGTTTAGAATAACATTTGCATCAATTTGCATGTCTTAATTGATTTATTTGTTAACTCTTCATTCTTGTAAACAATGTTCTAAAACAGGTTTTCTCATCAGTGTTTTCATTAAACGCATCTGTTTAATTTATACTGAAATGTGTGGCTGTTTAACTGAGGATACTAGTTGACGTGGATTTTCTTATTACTGTCATGAATGTAATAATTTTAAGATACCATGAATTTATTATATGCTCAATTAACTCAACATTTTTAAGAAAGGTGGAGGGAAGTGGAAAACTTAAATGCACCTTGAACTTATATATATTGCCATCATGTATTACTTTATTTACAGCTTTCACCAAAATAGTACAATAAAATGAGCAATAAAAATATTTACAAATAAAATAAAAACATTTATATTTATTATAATTTTTATGAAAAGAATGCAGCAAGATTATCGGTTCTACCAGTTTACACAAGATTAAAGAACATAATGTATGATGATATAAAAGAAAAGGTAAAATTAAAGCAGTGCATGATGAAACAAAATGGGGAAATTCTATTTGATTTTGGTGCTTTACTCTTTGTGCAAGTTGCATAAATACACTTAAGGAGTGTAAGACCAGGCTCAAAAAAAAAGCCAAATTTTTTTTCTTCATTAGCCCAGAATTTAATATTTCCCATTAATGGAGAGAGCAGTTTCCCTTATTTCTTCAAAAACTAAACAGGACTGACCACACATGATTTTTAAGTCATCTGTCTCATTTTTCCTACGAGAGCATATTCTGTCTAGATATGGAGTCTGACACCCGCCACCCATGACAGCTGCAGATCAGAGTGGATCTCAATTTAGTAAAGGTCCCTCATTGTATTTAGTTTTGCGCCGCAGACATAGGTTTCTGGGCCAAAGGAGTGTTTTATAAATCTTAAAAAAGGAGAAGTTGAAGACAGCCTCACTGCCATCATATCTGTCTGGATGCTGGCATCTTTAATTCTTAAATTTGTGTCTTGTTTTAAATATGGGGAAATACTGGATCAGTGGCTCTCCATACGTTTCCCAGGCCGCTTGTCTGTAGCACAATATAGATACTGTTTAACCATCTAAACCAGGGTTTATTTGGCAAAAGAGAAGCTTCTAGAATGCACTTGTTGGGGTATATGGTAGGTGTAAAATATCTAATTTTCATTTAGTAGTTTAGAGTGTGTTATTAAGCTAAGGTGCTCACATTTATCACTCTGGTTTTAGCATGCCTGAGAGCTCTCTCTCCTTACCCCCTGCATATAGAATTAGGTAGAAATAGAAGCCACCTTAAAATAATTAGAAATCTTTTTGGGTTTTGGGTAGACAATAAGGTCAACCCAGAGTTCTGCTCCCTACAATTAAATGGATTCTACCATGGATGTATTTCCAAAGACCAATTCCTCGGTTTTTGGTTGATTTTTGAGTTATTTGAGGTAAAGTACTGTTGAAAGGCATCCTGTAACCTTGTGACAATTAATGCTTCGTCTACAGAAAGCAAGAGGGATATTGGCCTTCAAAATCATGAGTGCATGGCATTGATTCCATGTTAGCACCTGATTTAGATTATTTAAGAATAAGTTGAAGACTAGCAGAGCAAGCAGACATACTTGATGTACCTCTTTCTTAGTCTGGAAGCTATTGGGCAGTGTCTTCATCAGCAACAGGGATGATGACATAGAGTGCACCCTCTGCAAGTTTGTAGATGCATTGGAGGATAGGGCTAGGATTCAGAGTGACCTAGACAAATTGGAGCATTGGGCCAAAAGAAATCTCATGAGGTTCAACAAGGACAAGTGCAAAGTCCTGCACTTAAGATGGAATAGTCCTATGCACCAGTGCAGTCTGGGGGCTGACTGGCTGGGCAGGAGCTCTGCAGAAAAGGGCCTTTGAGTTATGTGGACAATTAAGCTGAATGAGGCAGCAGTGTGTCCTTGTTGCCAAGAAGGCTGATGGCAATACTGGGCTGCACTGGTAAGTGTTTTGTTAGTAGGTCAAGGAAAGTGATTGTTCCCTCTATTTAGCACTGGTCAGGCCACATCTGGAGTACTGTGTTCAGTTTGGGCCTCCCATTACAAATTGGAGTGAGTCCAGTGGAGGGCAACAAAAATGGTGAGGGAGCTGGGGGACAAGACTTGTGAGGAAAAACTGAGTGAACTGGGCTTATTTAGTCTAGAAAAGAGGAGCTAGAGGGGATTTAATAGCAGCCTTCAACTACCTGAAGGGGGATTCAGAAGAGGTTGGAGCTAGACTGTTTTCAGTAGTAACAGATGATGGAACAAGGAGCAATGGTCTCAAGTTGCAGCAAGGGAAGTTTAGGTTCAATATTAGGAAGAATTTTCTCACTAGGAGGGTAATAAAACACTGGAACAGGATACCCAGAGAGGTGGTGGAACCTCCATCCTTGGAGGTTTTCAAAACCTGACTAGACAAAGCTTTGGCTGGGATGATCTAGTTGGGGATAGTCCTTCTTTGAGCAGGGGGTTGAATTAAATGAACACCTGAGGTCCCTTCCAACCCAAACTTTCTGTGGTCATGTCACCACCAGTCCCATAACCCCCTAGATGCTGTGTTTGAGTACTAAGTGACGACAAATTGTAAGACAACTTTGTACATTGATGTTATTGCCATTTTTTTCCATAATTTTAATGTCAGTAGAATCAAAACTCCCTTTGGCAAACTGTAGCTAAAATATTGGCTCTGGCTGGCCAAAAATAAATAAATTGTTGTTATTTTCCCCTGTGGCTACCCATAGCTTCATTCAATATTGTTTCTTTTCTCTATCTGTTAATTTTTATATTCTATTTTAATTTCCCCCCTCCCCTCAGGCTCCTACTTTGCCCAGCCCCCAGGGAGCTACGTGACCGGAGCCTCGCAAACAAGTGCACTTGTCTGCCCAGTGCGAGAGTTAGCACAGAGTTTGCTCAGGAGGGTGAGCAGGAGGGCCCACGGCCCTGCCTGTGAGCCCCCAGGGTAGGTAGTCACCGTTAGCCAGACCGCCACCAGTAAAATGCAGTTGGGCATGCACTGCAACCCAAGGCTATCCTCAGGGTCTGCGGCCCCCTGCTTCTGGCTTCTCAGAGGCCTCTACCCAGACAGAACCTATGGTTCCGGGCTCCATTTAGACAGAACCTCTGCCTCTTGGCTGTGCGGGCTGCCTGACACTTTTTCAGGCTCTGGGGACTGGGAGCATTGCCACCTCCCCTTATGAAGTCTGCTCCCTTTTGGGGTCTCTGGAGCACCAGCTGGAGGAGCCCCAGGCTGCAGTCCAGAGACTGTGCGCCATCAGGGATGGTGAGAGGGAGATAGACTCTTACTACCGGGCCCTCCACTCCCTGGAGGTGGAGGGTAGACCAAGGTTGCCTTCCAGGACAAGGAAAGACTCGGGGACCTCCCACGCTGTCCAGCCAAGGGGTTGGACCAAGATGGTCAAGGGCCCCAAGACCCACCACACCAAGGTCCCTGCCCTGCCGGAGCTTTGCAAAAAGGTACGAACCTCTTGCAGTCCCAGCAGAGCCTGCTAAGTTGCTAGCTCCAACAGGCAGCACAGGCTCAACTGCCGCTACTGCCCCCACTCTCCGTAAGACAAAACGCAAAGTGTTTGTCCTGAAGGGGTCTGAGCTCTCCCAGCTGAGGTGACTTAGGGTGAGTGAGATAACAAGAAGCAAATCTTCTATTCAAGGGCTATAGGCTGTGCAGGAGGGATAAGACAGGGAGAAGAGGTGGGGGTGTGGCACTCTACATTAAGGAGGAATACATATCCTCGTCAATTAACGAAGAATCAGAGGAGTGGCACTCTGAAGTGCTCTGGGTTAGAATACAGGGCAGTCGAGGGGAAAGAGATTTAACAGTGGGGGTCTACTACAGACCACCCAACCAAGGGGAAGAGCTAGACCAGGAATTCTTAAGTCAGCTCACAGAAGTAGTTGGGTCAAAGGACGTGGTCATCATGGATGACCTGAACTTTCCAGACATCTGCTGGGAAGAGCAGTCAGCCAGGTCTGACCGCTCACGTAGGTCCAAAGGGATGCCCCTGCCCACCAGTCCAAAGGGATGCCCCTGCCCTTTACAGGATGGGAACTCCTGGGTGAGGATGATTCCTTACCCCCCATCAGTGCTGACCTCATGAAGGAACACCTCGAGAGGCTGGACACCTTCAAGTCAGCTGGCCCTGACAGTTTACACCCCAGGGTACTCA
>NW_017729033.1:37803594-37812716 GCF_001723915.1 Gavialis gangeticus | reverse complement strand
GCTAGCTGGGGAATTGGCTCTGTGGTCAGACCCAGAGGGTGGTGGTTGACAGAAGTCAATCGTTGTGGTGCTCTGTGACCGGTGGGATCCCTCAAGGCTTGTCCTTGGGCCAACACTATTCAACATCTTCATTAATGATGTGGACATTGGTATCAGAAGTGGACTGGCTAACTTTGCTGATGACACCAAACTTTGGGGTAAAGCATCCACACCTGAGGACAGGAGGGCAATCCAGGCTGACCTTGACAGGCTCAGGAAATGGATGGATGAGAACCTGATGGTGTTTAACACCAAAAAATGCAAGGTTCGCTACCTTGGGAACAAAAATCCGCAGCATGCTTATAGGCTCGGCAGTGCAACGCTGGCTGGCCTTATGGATGAAAAGAACTTGTGGGTCAAGATTGAACACAAGATGAACATGAGCCTTCAATGTGATGCTGTGGCTGGTAAAGCAAGCAAAACGCTGGCTTGCATCCATAGATGCTTCTCAAGCAAATCCCAGGATGTCATTCTCTCATTGTACTTGGCCTTGGTGAGGCTGCAACTAGGAGTACTGCGTCCAGTTTTGGGCTCCATACATCAAAAAGGATGTGGAGAAGCTTGAGAGAGCTCAGAAGAGAGCCACGCACATGATCGGAGGTCAGGAAAACAGACCTTATGAAGAAAGGCTGAGAGCCATGGGACTCTTCAGCGTGGAAAAGCATAGGCTCACGGGTGATCTGGTGGCTGTCTATAAGTTTATCGGGGGTGCTCACCAGAATCTGGGAGAACATCTGTTCAGCGGAGTGCCCCAAGGGATGGCAAGGTCTAGTGATCACAAACTCCTCCATGACCGTTTCAGGCTGGACATAAAGAAGAACTTCTTTACTGTCTGAGCCCCAGGGTCTGGAATAGACTGCCTCCAGTGGTGGTTCAAGTCCCTACTCTGAATGCCTTCAAGAGAAATTTAGATGTTTATCTTGTTGGGATCCTATGATCCTTGCTGATGTCCTGCCCCTGGGGCAGAGGGCTGGACTCGATTGTCTTCCAAGGTCCCTTCCAGCCCTAATGTCTATGAAATGTATGAAAAAATCTATGAAATCTTCTCAATCCATTGGAAGCTAGTGCAATCATTTTTAGGCTTTTATTCCTCCATGGCATATATTAAATCATATTTAGTTTAAGAACAGTCCTCATCCAACTGGGGTTTGTTCCACGGACAGCGCTTATTCTGAGCAAAGATGCTCTCTTTTAAGAGGGCATGTTCCAACTGTTGGACAATTGCATCATAGTGTGTACATCTACACATGCTATTAAGGTGACGAAATAAACTGACGCAGTTTGCACCAGAATCAGCTGCTCCCAGGGGCAGTGTCTACGTGTGCGCCTAGGACTGCAGCGCTTTGAACTGGGGTGGACCACGACAAGGTCCCAGGGACCCAGGGGGCAGCGTTAGGCAATGGAGGGGCGATGGAGGAGAAGTGCTTAAGTGTTAACCCTGCCATTTTCCTTGATGAAAGGACTCTACTCAGCAATATTATCTCTATGTGTGTTCTCTGTATGCTTCCAAAGTTTTGTATTGGATATTATAATGGATCGACTCACCATTTTCACTGTATTTAGGGAATATTTTTCTTTTCCTAATCATACTAGAATATGATAATATTTGGAGACTCTTTTAGCAGAAAAAAGACAAGGTTTTCATTGGTCCTGCAATTGTGACTGCATGTGTGGTTTTTCTTTTCACCTAAGAAGAAGTGTTTAAGATGCAAACATCCACTTACATTCTTTTCAAAAATAGTTTTGGGGAAGGAAAGCGTACAGATTGAAAAGTTTGGCAAAAAAAAATGAAGGTGCTTTACCTTGTGCTCTGCAGATCTTAAATTACAATTGGTCACAAGCAAAATAAGTTTGGTCTGAATTCCTGATGTGAAGTGAATCAAAGCATTGTACAAAGCAACCATACAGTTTCACAGTTTAGTACAATTGGCTGTTCTAAGGACTGCTTGATTAACATCAAATTGATGTATCTTGTTTCCTGTAATTGGCTGGGCCTTGGCATGAAATAGAGCTGTACCAGGATGGAAATTAGGACTGAGGTGTGATTAAAATGCTTGCACAACATCCTGTTTTGGTAAGAGTGGTGCTAAGTAGCTATTTAACAAATAGAGTAAGTTTTATAGCATGTGTGTCGTGTGTGATGTACAATATATGGTGACCATGATTTTGTTATCATTTAAACAGGCATAACTCCCCAAACATTTGAGCCTTTTAAACATCTAGTTAAATAGCCATCTGCTGCAGTACACTGTTTCCTGCATCCATTTTTCCATATTGACCTTATTTGCTTACTAATGTTAGTATCAAAAGGGTTAGTTAGCAAGTTCATTAAGCAAACACTCAGGTTTCTGACTTGAATTAATAGTTTCAAACAGATTTCATCTTGATACGAGCTCAATATTTTTAGCATTAGCAATAATAAAGTAATATGACGCTTTTTACAGTGGATTATAGAGAGAACAGATGGCTATTCTTTATGCTGAAAGGGAGTTATTGATGTTTTTAATCACTTTGGAATAAAACTTTTCTAATTAATTCTGCCTATAAATAAGATTACAAGTAAAAAGCTTAAATTCAGTCTAATCAAATCAGTCATAAAACTTTAGAATGATCACCTTCAGAGAGGAAGACATTCCAAAAATGTTGTTAATGCTCTAAATAATAATGAGGAGAGTAAACAGATGAAAAGGCAGTGTTTTGTAATCTTGCCTCTGTTATAAAGATCATTTGAAGGACAGTTACAAATGCAGTAAATTAGATCTCTACTAACTTGTCAGACGTAGGACTTAAAACTCTATTTAAATCTTGTGTCAAATAATAGTAGAAATGTAATTCACATAAAACAAGCTATTTCTGGAATTCAGTGAGAAACAAACCTTAGACAACAAGCAGTTTGGATTATTACCTTTTAGGAGTTAAACATAATAATCAGCTTGCTCTTAACTGAACATAGACTATAACAGCCAGCATGCATGTGTGGTATAGATGCTTTGTGAGGGTTCATTTTTACAGCTGGTTCACTTTTTAGTATTTGTGTTCCCCTGCTACTGCTAACTATTCCTACAGTTGAAGAAAAATGTCTCAATTTGAAAGTGGCCTATCCAATTATGTTTGGAATGACAGAAATTCTGCACAGCTAATTCCTTTCTCTAGTCTTCTTTTTAGTGTGTTATTTTATAGTTTTAAAAAATGTCTCTGTCATGGCTTTTAGGTGATTTATAAAATCTAGGAAACCACATATATTGTTAAAATGTGTGTATATAAGGAGGAAAAACAAGTAACTGATCATTTCAGAGCACTGCCTATCCAGTTTCCAGCTCTTTTCCTCAAAAAAGCCAGAAGAAAAATTTTAAGTTTCTTACTCAACTAGTAGTTACAGTCCATTGCTACACAAGTGCTGTTTTCCATGGAGGGGGTGGGGGCTGTGGTTGGCAGGGGGGGGCTTATTTTTCAAAAAACTCTTTCTTTTGTGTACTGATGGCATAGAAATATCAGTTTATTTGCACAATTTCAAGTGGCAGACAGAGTCAGTCTATCCTGGCAGTGTATAAGACGGTCAGGTCACATTTCTTACCTTGTTTGGCATCAGTGTCTAACCCCTACCATCTTCTTTGTCATTAAATAGGTTTAGAAGGCAACGGCCCCTTTTTTCCTTCCACCTCTAGGAGTGTTTAATGTATTCAGTGTGGTAATGAATAGGCATTTATTAATTTGTAATTTATCATGTGATATTCATATACCAAGGGATCCAGTTCTCAAAAACTGTTTGCACGCAGAATATTTTAGAGCTCTGAAAAAAAACCTTCAAAACTGGAGTTTGGTTTGAATGCCATTACTAAATTACTGCTAATAACATGGCAATAATATAGTGGTGACAGAAGACAAAGCAAGTATACTGAGTAAATGAGCATAGCAGGTACGAAATAATGTTGCATACATATTAGTGAGATTTAGGACAGGATTTTTCCATGAACTGCAAATTACCTTGTCAGACTTCATATTGAGACAGCTAATTGCGTGATGCAACACAAGCTTGTAGTCACTTGTTTTTATAACTCCTTAAAGTTTTTGATTCGTAAGGATGGGAATGAATTAGTAAGGAAATGGATGAATCTGGGCACCACACTCAACAACGATATGAGAGAGCTTGACAGAGTTTAGAGAAGAACCACCCATAGGATCAGAGACTTGCACAGCAAGCAATGCAACGAAAGGCTGAGGGACCCAGGACTCTTCAGCCAAAAAAAGAGAAGGCTGAGAGGGGACTTGGTAGCAGCTTACCACTATATCAGGGCTCAGCAAGCAACTGTTCACCAAGGCACCCTAGGGGAAAACCAGGAGTAATGGCCACAGACTCCTGGAAGACCGCTTCAGGCTTAACACTAGGAAAAACTTCTTTAGTTAGGGTGTCTAGACTGTGGAATAAGCTCCCTGCAGAGGCAGTGCAATTGCCTACCCTAGAAATCTTCAAGGAGAGACTAGATCTGGGGTCAGCAACCCCTGGCACATGTGCTGAGCACGGCATGTGAGGCCATTTTGCTCAGCATGTGACCGCCAGCCTGGGCTCTAGGCAGCTGCTGCCAGCCACAGAGCCTGGGCTGCCCCCATGGCTGTCAGCAGCTACCCCAGAGCCTGGGCCGGCTGCAGTGTGGAGGCTGCAAACAGCTGCTACCTCCCTGCCTTGGGCAACGGGCGCAGTGCCAGCACCTGCTGCCTTTCTAGAGCCCAGGGTGGGAGACAGCTGGGGCCAGGGCAGGGAGGCAGAAGCTGTTTGCATCGTTCTGGCTGGAGCCTACCCAGATTCTGAGTAGCTGCTGATAGCCATGAGGCCTGGGTTGCTCCCAGCAGGTAGCTGGGAGGATGCAAGCCCTGCTGCAACCAGCCCAGGATCCATGGCTGGCAGCAGCTACCCAGAGCCTGGGCCAGCCTCAACTGGGAGGCTGCAAACAGCTGCTGCCTCCCCTGCCCCAGCAGCCTCACAGCCACAGCCCAGGGCAGGCAACAGGTGCTGGCGATGCTCCCCACCATGCTGCCCTCCCCCACCACCTGTGCAGAGCAGCATGTGGAACCTGGCATGGCAGGGCACTGAGGAGGCGCATGAAAGCTGCCTGTTGCTCTGGCCACACATCCCCTGAAGGTGGGGGCAGCAGCAAGGGGCACAACCCTGTGCTGCTGCCCCCTTGCACACAGGAGAAGTGTGACCAGCGCAGCGGCAGGCAGCTTCTGTGCGCTGCCACTCTTGGTTGCACGCACTGCGCTCCAGAGGGCCCAGGGGAGGGCAGCAGGGCCGGGACTGCAGTCTCTGTGACCCAGAGTAGCAGCGCACTGAAGTTTTAGTTATTGTCACCAGGCTTACAATTTTTAGATAATCTCGTATTTTACCATAAAAAAGGCAACATTTATGATTATGAATTATACTAATATGCTGTGCATCCTGCCATGTACCCCCTACCCTCATTTTGTTTTTCTGGCATGCTGGCACTCCAGCACCTTCCAGGGTAGATGTGGTTTTTCCGGCACTCTGGCCAAAAAATGTTGCCTACCCCTGGACTAGATGGTTACTTTGGTGGGGGTCACCTGGCCCCCAGTTATCTTTCCTGCCTAGTGCAGGGGGACTGGACCCGATGATCTTGCAAGGTGCCTTCCAGCCTTATAATCTATGAATTGGGACAAAATGGCGGTGGAAATATTTAAATATTTGCAGTTGGTAAATGCATGAATCATTATTTTATAATAAAAATAACAAATTTGCTGAACACAAGCTGAGAAATTTATGCCTGCAAGCTTTGTGCATTTGTGTGTGTTGCATGGTGATAGAGCAGTTATAAATGGGAATTAATGGGTTCAGTTCATGTACTTCCTTACATAAATACTGTAGCAGGCTCCAGGCACAGCTGTGATGCCTCCTGGTGGCCATGTGACTCCTGCCCCACTCTGGGTCCTTGGAGTACCTTCCCTTTCACCTCAACTGCCACACCTTTGATGCAACTTCTATAGAGTTTAGGGACGCTGTCCCAGAGTGAGTCCCCAGTTCAGCTTAGCCTGACCCTCAGCCACTAAATTGTGGCCATTCTGGTCTTTATTACTGCCTCAATGCACCAGTAGCCTTATGGGCAGTATTGTGGCCTCTGATCTACCCTATAGCCACACCCATGCCTCACAGGTGTTGTTCTCAATTCAAAAACCCTCTTGTATGGGCTTCAGGTCTCTTGGCTAGAACAACCAGCAAGCTAAAGCCATGAACTCCTAAGCCTCAGCCCACTTCAAGTGGTCTAGCTTCTCAATCCCAGCCCATTCTTGGTTGTGCTTCACTCTTGCAAGGTGCAGGCTCTGGCCGTTTTGGCTCTTGCCTGCTCCCCTGTTGCTTACTTGGGACACAGGCTATGGCCCTCTCACCCCTTAGCCTTCCCCATCTTGCCCTTCAGGTGTGCAGTCCCTTAGCCTGTCCCTGTCTTGATCTTGGAAGACAGAACCTGTGCCTTCCAGGCATCCATGGGTAGCATCTACTCCTCCCCTAAACCTACAGCCTGGTTGTCCTGTCAAACTTGATAAGAAACAAATACAAGCAAACTGCTTCACAACTAAAGTTATTCCCACACTGGGCTATTGCTCCGTGGCAAACCAGAAGTTCCCCTTGGCTGTCCTGCTATGGAACAGCTTGGGTGCCTGCCAGCCTATCTCCTGTAGCCATCTCCCTTAGACTGCAGGGCCTACTTAGTCTCAGCAGGCACTATTCTTGTGTGCCCCAAAGCCCCACCCCTTCCTGTCATATGGCTGTCAGGGGTTTCTGCTTTGGCTTGATGGCCAGCCTCCTGTGCTGAAGCTTAGCCCATCTGCTTACAGTCTTTAGTCCTTCCCTGCCTGGGGACTGCCACTTGCCTGCTTATTGCAGAGCAGCCAGCTCTCCACAGTAAGCTTAGTCTGCCATGCTTTCCCCTGAAAGTAACAGAAGAAATTAAATTTTTTCCACGTCCCACATTGAATATACAACCACTAGCCAAACTCACTTTCCAGAACTGATTTAAAATGAACTAAATGGGTGTTCTGCTGTAATATTTGGATCTGTGACTGCATATGAGCATACACACTATTGTTGGGTGCAAATCAGATAGTCTTGTCTTGGTATGAAATCCAACTATTTATAAATCTGGGGTCAATGTATATAACCAATTAAGTTATTTCTTGGATATAGAACATTGGAATAAATTTCTAATGCCCTAGAATGACTCTGCTATTGTTGGGTCTTTTAAAAAGGTGCTCTTCTGAAGTTCACCAGTGTACCCAGTTTGAATTGACTAAGGTTTAAGGGTATATTGGGAGTGCTGAGGCTTTTGGGACCCCTTTAAATCTGAATCAAGAAAAATCCTGAGAGAATTTATAGCCACCATAATTTCTTTGCATGAATTCTTTTTTTATAAAGCCCCAGGTATTTCAGTGCCAAGACAGAAATGCTGTATTATTTTGTGATAACTAGTCTCACAACTTGAATAGAACATTTGGAATAGCAGGTGTTCCTAGTGGATCATTCACAAACCATGAATTGTTTATATAAGCAATTTTCCAGATACTAGTTCGTTACAAATTTATGAAAACCAGATTCATGAACCTATGAATTACTATGAACAAAAAGGGACTTAATCTCCTGAATATATTAGTTGGATATACTCCTAGTATTAGATGCAACTGAATTCCTGCCAAGTCAAAGCAATCAAATGTATTTACTTTGAGACTTTTGGACAGCTTTTGCATTGAGCTGGACTGTTGCTTCCTTAGTCTTTATCATATATCTTCACCATATTTGTGTCATTGAAGTAGACATGCAGGCTGCATATATATGTTGAAATGACCTGGGAGAGAATTCTCCTTATTTTGTTCTCCTGGTGGAAAAATGTACCAGGAAATGCCTCAACAGACATTCAAGTGCTAAGCCTTTAAAAGGCAGAGAGCTTGTAGTGCTAATGCTGTACAGCCAGGTGACCCCTGTGGGTACATCTCAGCATGTCTTTCAGGCTTCCTCAGTCTGCCTGGTGACAGGTGGCAACTGCACAGAGCATCCCTGATTAGCTGACCCAGACTGCTCATTCAGTCCATGGTACAGTGAAGGATTGTAAAGGGAACTTACTTTGCTCCCTACTTGGCTGGAGTAGTAGAATCCAGTCCAACTGATGCACTAGGAGAAACTAAATATTTCTACATGGCCAGGGATGCTGCATACAGCCCCTTATGGCCCTGGGTTTGGTCTCTAGGTCTAAAGCCTAATTTAAGAGCGATCCTTCAAGTTGCTCACTGGTAATCCTGTCTTTTAATGCCCAAAAACAGGGAATATATATAAATATAGATAGATATATCTATAGACAGATATAGATATCAATAATAGATAGATATCAACAATTGGTGAAGAATAGTACAGACAGTACAGAGTTTTTCTTGGATTTATTTTTTATTTTTTTTAAGGCCACCCACTGCTTCCACATCTTCAAAATCTTGTGTTAATGCAGTTTTAGTGAAACTGTCGTAGGCTGTCAGACTGGAGAAGTAGAAGGTCACAAAAAAGGACAAGTGGTTCCAGTTAACCACTGCTTCATTAAAGCTGCCAAGTGCATGCAGCCTTAGTGCATGCTTGAGAACGTGAATCCATGGGAACACTCAGCAGAAACAGCAATAATTATAGGGGGGTTTTGAGGAGGACAGAGCTTTTATATAAAATATGCATTATCTTATACGTAGTATGTATATTTCAAACCCCCTGTTCCCTGCAGGTCCATTCATAGCATCTGATGAAGTAAGCTGTTGCTTACAAAGGCTCTTGTCTCTCTGAATTGCTTAGTCTATAAGGTGCCAATGCCTTGCCTCATGCATGTAATATATTAAAGCTGTGGTAAGTAGTACTTTTCTACAAAAGCAGGGTATCTTATTTTAAAATTGAAGTGATGTTCATTGTGACCTTATTTTATGTTACAGTAGCATTCAAAAGCACAAATGAGGTTTGGAGTTATTTTCCACTAGATTCTGTACTGGCACCACTAATGGTATTGACTAATGGTCAGACTCCTAGGAGCTCACAGGCTACTTCAGTACAAGAT
>NW_017729033.1:37787423-37798594 GCF_001723915.1 Gavialis gangeticus | reverse complement strand
TTGACTAATGGTCAGACTCCTAGGAGCTCACAGGCTACTTCAATACAAGATGTAACAGGTGAGGGACAATAGTGGAGGGGAAAGAAAGGATAGTAACAGAAATGGAAACCATGAGTTTGAATAAGCTGATATGCATTGCTGAGAAATTTACTAGGTTGTTAATCTGTCGGTAAATAATAGCAGACTGTGTGTGCTTTTATAAATGCCTTATTTAAAAAAAGACCCATTTCTGAGTTTGTCACACTGTACACTTTTTGTTTTTCAGTTTAACTTGTGAATATTCTGAGACATATAACAGTCTTTAACAAATCCAAATGAGCTATAATATTATCCAATTTTAAGTCTGGTGTAGACATGACATGAGAACAGAGAGGAGCCTCATAATTTAACTGGTTTGTCATTCCTTAACCTTTGTAGGAATATACCAGATTTGCTTAGTTTTGTTAACAAAAGCAGCTGCAACTCTTTCCCTTAATGTATTCAAAGTCAGACATGCAAATTCAAAGGGGGAGTGTTTGTTTGCACTGTGTAATTGAGTATAATAAGGTACTGGTTCATTCTAGTTGGGTTTTTTTTAAATGTATCAATCATAGTTTTTCTGTTATTTTGGCACAGAATGACTTATCTATGCATGAATATGGATTTTACTAATTGGTTTCTCTCTTCCTGGTATTTTCATTACTTCCAGTTAAACACTAAAGTGAGTATACAAAGGCTGGTATATGCTTGGAAATCTACCAGAATAGTTCTTCCAGAATAATTATGCCTGAAAAAGGCCCTTACTGGACTGGAATCAAGAGTGCCTTTTCTGATTTCAGTTTAATTCATTTGGAAAAGGGCATGTTATTTTAAACTTCTTTAATGTAGACAAAACCTGACTCTTCGTTACAGTATTGTCTGTTAGCTCCAGCTCTGTTCCAAAACCATTTTTAAATCAGTGCAGAAAAATCAACCTCAAGAAAATTTATTTTATCCTTCAAATCAATTTTAGCTTTTTTTTTTTTTTTAAACTTGAGAAATGGAATGCAAATCCCTCAAGTTTTCCTGACTTATTAAAAATAGGCTTATTTAATTTTAGGGCAGCAATTATTCCTAAATATAGTTGGCACTATATATTCCAAAATATATTCCTAATTCCTAAATATATTTGGCACCCTAATGCATAACTTATAGCTCAGTTTGTAAAAATTCTTAAATCTTTTTAGTACCCAATTGGTGTTAAATAGTTACTGTAAGGTACCGACTAAAGTACTTACTACATTCCAGTTTCTTAACTTCTTCATGCTGAACACAAAGTTTCTGTGGCTTGAGCTCCAGGGAAATTGGTGTATATTGTATAGCTTTAGTTTGTACAGTTAGACTGAATGGTTGATACTTGTAAGCTAGAAGATGGCAAGAAGTTGCTGTGTTCTGTATGTATGAGCTACATATATCCAGGAGCAGCAGCAGCCTCAGGACTCTTGAGTTTTGTGTGCATTTGAGACTGCTGTAGAATCCTAATACCAAAAGAAGCGATGAAATTAGGTAGGTACAATAGGAGTAAGATTTGCTCCATTCTCCCAGCATCTGCTTCATAGTGCAGTCTGAAAGCTGTTTCATTTCCTTTTCATATAGTCAAACAAGAATGGCTACTTCTATAATGGAAGAGATCAAATTAACATGTGGAGTGGTCTAGAATAAAAGGCTAAGTAAAAGCAAATGTGGCTAGATTCTTACCTTAATGTCTTAGTGCCTTGACAGCTGTGAGAGAAAAGAGCTCTTGCAAGCCTATGATCTATAATTTTGTATAATTATTCCCGGTACACTTTTTGGCTTTTAAGGCCAGCAGTAAGCCGAATTTTTAAACAATACATATTCTTAGCCAACTGTCTGTGTCAGTGCCTATCAGTTTAATGGCTTTTGTATTTTGTGGCTGTATAACGTATGGTAGAATTGATTTTGTACTTTATATTTCAGTGATAGGCGTTTGCTGCAGCCTGCTCAGGTATGTGACATTTTCAAAGGAGTTATATTGGTCATCTGCTACTTCATGATGCACTATGTTGACTACTCTATGATGTACCATCTGATAAGAGGACAGTCTGTCATAAAGCTATACATCATCTACAACATGCTAGAGGTAAGGGCGTTTTTATCAAAAGTAAATGTCAAACCATGTTTCCTCTGGGTTTTCTAGTATTAGTCTGCTTTTTGTATTTGAGTCTGGTACATTTCTTTAATGAAATCGGTGTAAAAAAATTAGTATACACCTAGAAGTTTAATAAGTTGTTCAAGATATTTTCATATGTATATCTTTTAATTGCTGCTTCCATTAAAATAGCACAAATATCTTAATATACAGTTTGTTTTCTGTAGAAAGTTCAGTTAATTGAGTTAAATTGAGAGAGCTCATTTTAAAATAATTCCTTTCCTGAAATCTTAACTGCCAGTCAGAATGTGATAGTTGGGAGGGGGGGAAATCCAGAAAGGAGCTGTAAAGAGACATTTTGCTTAAATAGCAGTAAAGGGTCTTTGGAAGAGTAGAGAAATTCATAGGAAAAAAACAGAAAAGTAGGCTGAAAGGGATCTCGGGTCATCCTCTAGTCCAGTGGTCTCCAAACTTTTGATCATGCACCCCTATCAGTAAAAAAAAATTTTGAGCATGCACCCCCAGTATCTGAGTGAGGGCACCACTGTCAACCCCTCCACGTTGTAGAACTCCCAGTCTTCCCTCAGGATACCTTGCGTACCATACGTGACACGTGACTGTCTGACGTACGGATCGAGTGAGGGCGCCAGTGCATAAATAGAAGTTCTAATATTTTCTTCCCGCACCCCAATGGATCATCTTGCACATCCCCTGGGGTGTGCGTACCCCACTTTGGAGACCACTGCTCTAGTCTACCCTCTCCTCGTGGCAGGATTATCCCTATTTAAACTATCCTAGACAAGTGTCTGTCTAATGTGTTCTTAAATTCAGGAACAGCCCTCTTGCACAAGTACCAGATACAATACCCAAAATACAAAAACACCTGAACTTGCCACAGATAAAGAAAAGGAGTGAGGGCACTGTCAATGTTTTGCCACTGCAAGAACAGGAAGTAGTTGTTAAAAATGTACTCGAAGTCCTTCTTTTATTAGATCACTAAATAGCTGGAAAAATTGTTCTTTGCAAGATTTTAAGTACAAATGCACTTTTTCAAGAACAACAAACTCTCCCTGTGCCTGGAGAAAGGTGTTTGTACCCTAAAGCTTGCAAAGAACAATTTTTTTCCAACTAGTTACTTGGTCTAATAAAAGAGATGGTCCAAAAAAGAGATGGGCAGATGAGAATAGGATGGAAATCAATATAGACAAGTGCAGGGTACTGCATCTAGGGAGAAGAAACCAGCAGCATACCTGTAGGTTGGAGAGCACCCTTCTCATTGGCACAGAGGTGGAAAGGGATCTTGGAGTCATTGTTGACTCCAGGATGAACATGAGCCACCAATGCAAGGAAGCTGTCAGTAAGGCTATCCGCACGTTGTCATGCATCCACAGATGCATCACAAGCGGGTCCAGGGAGATGATCTTCCCCCTCTATGCATCATTGGTTAGCCTGCAGTTGGAGTACTGCATCCAGTTTTGGGTGCCGCACTTCAAGAGAGATGTGGCTAGTGTTGAGAGGGTCTAAAGGAGGTCCACTTGCATGATCAGGGAGCAGCAGGGCAGGCCATATGAAGAGAGACTAGAGGGCCTGAATCTATTCAGCCTCTATAAGAGAAGGCTGAGGGGGTGGTATCTGGTGGCCATCTTCAAATTCACCAGGGGGGATCAGCAGAGAATAGGAGATGTCTTGTTTCCCTGGGCATCACACGGGCTAACTAGGAATAATGGCCGCAAGTTGATAAGAGAGCAGGTTCAGGCTAGACATCAGGAGGAATTACTTTACAGTTAGGGTGGCTAGGACCTGGAATCAGCTTCCAAGGGAAGTGGTGCTCGCTCCTACCTTTGGGGTCTTTAAGAGGAGGCTGGATAGACACCTGACTGGGGTCATATGACTGCAGCATCTGTTCCTGCCCAAGGCAGGGGTTGGACTTGATGATCTGTTTAGGTCCCTTCTGACCCTAGCTACTATGATACTATATCACATTTCCCCAAAGAGCCTTGTCTGCCTCTGTCCTTAGACCAACACAGCTACAACCAACAACCCTCAAGAGGTCCAGGAAGAAAACCATGTGCCCAGCTACACAGGAAGATAAAACCCCCCAGTCAATGCCAATTTGATGGGGTGGGGGTTAAAATTCCTTCTGAAATCCTGATATGGGGATTGGTTTGACTCTGAGAGGCGTTAAGCCTTCCCCCCCACACTGCTGCCTGCCCCAGCCAGCGATATCTGGATTCCAGCAGGAGCATTGGCAGACCGCAGTCAAAATCCTCAGCCTTGGCTGCAACCGGCACTCAATGTTTTTGAGCAAGGTGCACGGAAGAGAAAGAAAAAACTGACATCTGTAGTAACAGGAGGGGGGAAAAAATCTTGCTTGGCCTTGTGGGAACTAGTTGCATGGGATAAACAACCTTCACTTTGCACTGCAACCTGGGAACCAAAACATACACCTGAACTAGAGAGCCAGAACTCCCTTTTCTGTCATTCTGTCTCCTCACTAATTTTATCCCAACTCCTTTAATCTTTTATAATGAAGCCAGGTTACTGCAGTGCTTTTGTTTGTGTGTTAAGGAGGAGAGCTATGAATATTTTACCATAGGTTAGGCTCTTTTGGGTAGGCTATGGTTTGTCTACAATATGGAGATTTTTGATTCTAAACGCTAGTTATTCTCTCATGTTGTTTAAAAACATGGAATATGAGGATCACACCTTATGACCATACTAAGTTAATGCACTTCCTGAAATGTGTTACATATGAGCCACTTCCAGAAAGTTTCATAGTTTCTAGGGTCGGAAGGGACCTGAGAAGATCATCTAGTCCGACCCCCTGCCATGGCAGGAAAGAGTAGTGGGGTCAAATGACCCCAGCAAGGTGTTCATCTAACATATGTAATGGTGAAGGCTTAGTTTTTTGCATCTGATTTATTTTTTAATACATTTTCCAGTGAACTGAGAAATCAGATTGCTGAATTAAGATGGCAAGATCTTGTGCATTTTAAAGATCTAGGACAAGGGTTTCCAACCTATATCCCATGGGCCAGATGTGGTATGTGGAGCCCCATAATCCAGTCCCTGCTCTCTGCCCCTTTGACCCACATGCTGTGCCAGATGGCCCCACACCACGAAGCACTTGCTGGGGCCAACGTCCTGGACTGGCCTTGTGCCATTCATCAAGCCCCAGGGCCTGATGAGTTTGACCCCTGGTTTAGGGGTTATTCGTTCCTATGCTATTTTTAAACTATGATGATAAGGATGATTATCACATAATGAGTAATGCTTAATGCCATACAGCTTAATGGTACTCAGAATAGCCCTTCTGTCTGTAACCATTTCCAAGTGCTGAGCAAATTCAGTAAGGAATTTTTCTAGTAGTCTTAAAGAATCTACAAAATTTATCTCGGTGGATTAAAAGGCATGTGAATCACTGGGGGAAGCATTTGAGATTTGCCTTCATCCAGGACCAAGCAGAACCAATGACCATTTTGTAACTGAATATTGCAGAGCAAGGAAGGTGTCTGCTGCCTGGAATTCTCTGTTCAGCTTTTTGGACAAAAAATGCAAGTCTCATACTACTCGTAACCACTGTCAAAAATATTTTTGATATCAGTGCAGCGGGATCGAGCTAAAATCCATTTGATTTGCTTGATCTGTCACAAAAGCTTTAGTGTCTAGTAGCAGAGCAGAGTACTTCTTGCAGCACCTTTTGCACATCATCACATCCATAATGTCAGCAGAAAACAATGCTTCAGTCCTATAAAATACAGTTGCTTTCAGGACATCTAAACACTTGTACCACTGTAGTCTGGTTAATGATGCCTTCCAGACTATAGTCAATTCGGTATTTTTCAGTTTAAAAAAATGAAATAACTAGCCTCACAAGTACATCCTAATTGTTTAATTTCAAACTTGGAAGTTGGAGTGTTTAATATGGAAAAATGATTAAACTGACAAAGATGTTTACAATGTCTTGATGTTTTCGGCTATCTCTGAGGCAGAGAAAAATGGATATGCTAGAAATGCAAAAACTTTCCTTTTGTGTGCTGAATGCCCCAAATAACTATGCTGAGGGGCGCATTCAGCACCATTGGCTTAAAATGACACTCTTCTTTTTTTAGATTCAGACCCACCGGCTCCTGCTCCTTAGGAACACCCAGCGTGTGTTATGCTGGTGACACCTCACTCACCACGGAACTCTGCTGGAGCCTGGAGCCGGCATATAGGGGTCAGGTAAGTCGACTTGAGAAAACAGCCAACAATATTGCGTGGTGTTTTTAATTGTTCCAATCTCATAGCACTTAAACTCATTTTAAAATAACCAAAAAAAAAAAAAGCTTTTTAAAATCCCCGCAATATTGTGGAGAAAACCAAACTTACCTGACTCTCTAAGCATTATATAATGGGTGCACGTCACCAGGCATGGTAGGGTATCACTGAGCAGGAGCCAATGGGTGTTGACTATCTTCAGTTTGACAAATGAATAGCCGAAAACAATGCCATTGTAAATATGCTTTTCAAGTACTACTCTTCTTAATATAAAGTTTAGAAGTTATAATAGGGAAATGGTAAAATTTCCTATAATGCTGTAAAAGCGGCTGATGGTGTGCTAAATGCTATTCTTAGGCAGCATACTTGGGCATTCAGTATTTAACTTTCCTATTTCTGTTGTTTTTGTCAATTATGTACCTTTTAAAGATTTTATAATTGAGTGGATGTTGGCTTGAGTGAGTTTTGCTTAATTTCATCGTTTCTGTTTGAAGTTGCTCTTCAATAACTTCAAAATTTAGACCCTTTAACTAGCAGCAAGTAAAATGTAGCACTGATGACATAGTAACTGTTGTGAAGCAGAAAGCTTTTTAATTAATGTGAAATGGTACGGTATTTGCTCGTATCTTCTATTCTACTCCAATATCCATTGCATAGTGCTTTTGTGTCTAACTTAATTTACAAAATAAGCATTAAAGGGAAAGGTAATTACTACAGTTTAATAAGTGATGCTAATAGTTTTATCATATGCATCTCTTTACTTTGGTCAGATTCATGAGTAAGAGAAAATTCATCAAGAATTCAGGGTTCCATTGCTGTTCCTCTGAACGTCCTCTTGCTGGGCAAGATATTTAATTATGCAGTTCTGAGAATTACATACCATATTTACCAGAATACAAGAAAACTTTGAATTTAAGACAACACTTTCCTAACCATCTGTTTTAATATTCCATGTATATAATTAGTGGAAGTGCCCTTCTCTTTTCCTTCCTCCACTGCTGTGGCAGGGAAAGCAGCAGTGGGGGTGGTAAGGGGCCAGATCCCTTATCCTTGATCCCCCCCCTGCTGCTTGCCCTTCTATGCCTGTGCCTGCTCGCTGCCCTCTGCTGCCTGCCAGACTCCCTTTACCGTGTGCTGTAGCTCTGATCCTCTGGCACAGTTAGCTGCAGCAGTGGATCCAACCCAGGCCCAGCTCAGCCCCGCCAGAGAGAAGCTTTGTCAGCTCCTAGCCTAGGTCAAGTCTGGCCTGGAGGGATCTGACCTGGAATGGAAGGTAAGAGGGAGCAGAGGGTGGGGGGAGGGAGCAGGCACAGGGGGGCAGGAGGTGGGGGAGGGAAGGCTGCAGGTTCCTTTCCACACCACCACTCTGTGGTCTCCCCCTTGCTCCCCCCACCCCACTGCGTGCCCTCTTCCCTGTCAGATGAGCCATTCCAGCCCAGGATAGGCAGCAGCTCAGCTCTGGTTTCAGCCGTGAGCCCAGGGCCAAAGTTGGAGCTGAGCAACTGCCTTCCCCTGGCTGGTACTCAAATCCAAGATGAGGTTTCACCCCACCCCCCATGCTGATTTGGGGATAAGGGGAAACCTTATCTTGGATTTGAGTACATAGGGCATATAGTCCCACTGACTCTTTTGCTGCTGTATTGAATTTACAGACAGTCAGAATTTGCTAACCACTGCTATTTTATGTTCCTTTCAGCATTATCAGTTTCTTGATTTCTGCCTCATTGCGTATATATTTTGGATTACATTTTCTCAGATATTTGTAGTTTTCCAAATCAGTTCTCATTTTCTACACTTGTTTCTAATCTGCCTAGGTCAGTGTGTCATTTTCCTTTCTGGGTTTTTTGTTTGTTGTTTTGTGGGTTTGGGGTTTTTTTGTTTCTGTCAATTAGATGTTTTCTGGTGAATTTAATTTTAATTTGTGTTCCTTTTTCAAGATCTTTAGCAATGGTGTTAAACAGAACCAAACCAAACACTAATCTTTGCAGCACCCTATTAGATACTTCCTCCTTTCTTCCAGTTTGCTATTTATCATGACCTTTTGCTTTTAAATCGTTTGGGGTATAAAAGGTGATGCATGCCGATATACTTTGCTTCATGAAAGACTAAAGTTTGAATCTCAATTTGATGTACTTTTACATAGGCTGTCATAGCTGAGCATGCTATCCAGGGTCCAGGATTTCACGTCCAGGTCCTGCTGAGATAGTGGTAGTTGACTTGGGAGGAAAGAACACCGTTAGTTATATGATACCCACAACTGCAATAGAGACTTGGGAAATGTTTTTAGCGGAAATAGAATCATAGAGTCAAAATGAGGAGAGGAGATGAGCTATGAAAAATAAATTTTGAAGACTGTTTTGTGAGTTGGACATTAATTATGGCAGTGTATGCAAATAAATTTGCCAGAACAAATATTATTTAGAAATATTAAAAGTTCTCTGTCTTTAGGTGGCTGATCGTCTGTTTTCCTCCTTTGGACAAGATATTTTGGATGCTCTTTACTGGACGGCTACAGAACCTAAGGAGAGAAAAAGAGCTCATATAGGTGTGATTCCTCACTTCTTCATGGCAGTGCTGTATGTCTGTATCCTTTCAAGTTACAAAATATTCACAATATATATTCAAGTTGATTACTTTAAAGCACAACTACTATATATTTCAAGATGTCAGTTTTCTTAAAATTATGTATTAACACTGTAAAAAAAAAACAAAAACAAAAAACCATTTCCAGTGTTTCATATTTTAACGGCTGACTGAAAAGCTTTTAGCCTGTCAGAATATAAATTCAGGGTTGTAGTATTCATAAATAAAATCTACCTGTGCTGCCTTTACACATCCCGCATATCGTGTCTTTGATCATGACCTTAGGACCCAAACCAGACTTCTCATCTACCAGGCTGTTGTTATCCTGACCCTGTTGTATGGGTGTGGAGCCTGGACAACATACTGGAAACCTCTGAAAGCCTGGCTGATGGTAACATTCCAGTGTCTTTAGAAAATCCTCCATATTGGAAGGACAGAAGAACAAATGCCAGCATTCTGGCCCAAGCAGACACCACCAGAAGCCATGTTTTATACAGTACCAGTTCTGTTGGACAGGACATCATAAGGATGCCTGTCAGCCAGTTCCTGAAACAGGTCCTATATTCCAACTCGCCAATAAACACAGCTCTAGGGGTGGACAAAAGAAGAGATTCAAGGACACCTTGAAGGCCAATCTGAAGAAATGTGATATTAACATCAGTGCCTGGGAGACTAGTCTAGTATAGTTTTGGAATTTCACCTTTAAGTTATTTAGTTGCTCATTTTTCTGAAACCTCATGCCAGCTGGGAAAAGGCAGTACTTCATTACTTGGCTGTTAAAAGAGTCTTAAAATTTATTTTATTTTTTTTTACTTGTACAGAACAGATCCCTTCAGGTAATTTTCCTAGATTATTTGCATGTCTCTTCCTCTTACAGATTCTGAATTGGTTCTTGAGCTGTATTGAATGCTTATGGTCTTTCTGATACTCTTGACTTCTAAAAATATGAATGTTTCTTCATAATTAAACTAGGGTCCAAGGCAGTTTCCCTTTTAAAAATATCCCCATTGTTAGGATAGCAAAGTGGGGCTCTACTCCTGCTTTCAGTGTACAATACAGGCATCTGCTTTTGTTGAGTCATGTGTTTGGGCAGTACTGTGGTCAGTTCTACAGCAAGGCTCTGAGCATCCACCCACCTATTACTTGATATGCAGGTTAGAAGGTTCCCACAATGGAAAATACCTAGGGACAAGTACACAAAGAATTATTTGAGATATTGTGCCTGCATATTTCCCTGTGTCCTGCTTCTTTCTCTGCTTTCATTCCTATGTCATATTTACATTGATGCCTGTGACAAAGAATGAACTGAAGTAGTGATGGGTCTTGCACTTCCCTCAGTGTGCCTTGGTGTGGTGTGTGTGAGGGTGTTCAGGGATACCTGTGTAGACCATACATACGCAGCAGTTGGCAGAACCTTTGATCTTTGGCAGATGGAGCTTATGCATGTCCTGTAATGGACTGTACACAGGGACAGCATATTTCAAAGACCCTCCATTTGATAAGTAACTCTTTTTCTGTCTCTAGCAAGAATACTGCCCCTAATAGTTTAATATTGATTGGGAAAGGATGCAAAAACTAGGACCTAGAGTAATGGTCCTAGAATTACTAGGTACTCACAACAGTGAATGACAGTAATCTCTCTCTTCTCTCAAATAATTCTTCCTTTAACAGGAAACCTTGATGTAGTCCACGACAAGTGAAGCAGAATATTTTTGACATTTGGGGTAATACTGGTATTTCTTAATTACAGAAGTGCACTTTTCAAATGTCATTTACCTTAACATTGTTGTCTTCAGTCTTGCATGCCATTCTTATAATGGTGCAAGCAACTACCCTTAATGTAGCTTTCAACTCCCACAACAAGTCACTGCTTACTATCATGATGTCTAATAATGTAAGTAAATGGAGTAAATTGAATATGTACTTCAGACAAATATTCAAATGTTGAATAACTGTAATAGATGACAGTTTAGTGTTATTGTTCCATGGAAATTAATGTTTATAGAGTAGACTAACTTCACTTATATATCCTAAATAACCCAAGACACAGAATGTATAAAGACTTGATTGGCTTTTTTAATTAAAAAAGTATATATTAAATATCAATTCCATATATGTAAAGAAAATAACTGTTGGTATTTAAAATTACAGTTTGTTGAAATAAAAGGAAGTGTTTTCAAGAAATTTGAGAAGAACAATC
>NW_017729033.1:37784653-37787412 GCF_001723915.1 Gavialis gangeticus | reverse complement strand
TAAAAGGAAGTGTTTTCAAGAAATTTGAGAAGAACAATCTTTTTCAAATGTCAAATAGTGGTATGTATATTTGCATGGTTTGGACAAAGTAGTAATTTAAAATTTACTATTTTTAGAAAATTGTTCCATTATGTTTATAGTTGTAAATGTATAAGCTTTATATTGAAGTGTGAGCACTCTGCCACAAATTCTGTATTTCTGCTACTGCATTGTTCAACAGGGCTAAAATAGGGCTTTGGGTCAGAAATATTGTATTCGCTCGAATGACTATTCAGAATATCCTGTCCACACTGTCTAACAGTGACGTTGGCAGAAGTCGTAGGGTCATTGTTATGTTGGTGAACTTTGAGGGCATATATGAATGTTAAAATAGCATGTTTGCTCACAAGAATAAAACAATGTAGTCCAATAAATAGTCTTGGAGAAAAGTTGGTTATAAATTATTGCTGTTTTTTAGAACATGTTACAGAGAAATTATTTACAAATTAGACAAACTTAAAACTTCAGGAGGCTTTAAGATACAAAGTTTGTGCTTTTGGTTCTCATGGCCATTTTGTGGAATATTAGTATAGAAATTTGGAAAAATTATCAGCTAGTTTAATTGCTCCTCCAGGAAAAGATGCTTTAAATAGCCTCTGGCTGGAATATTTTGTTTATACTAAATATTAGAAGATAATGGCTTCAGTACCTTGTTGTTTAATGTTTTGATGCCTTGAGCTATAGAACTGTGTTGAGACAATAGCGAAGGTTCTTTATATCTGGTTTCTTATCAGACCTTTGGTGCAAAAAAAAACAAAACGGGGCTAAATATTATGGGGTATATGACATCATAGGCAAAAATTACTTAATTTTCACGGGAGTGTATAAATATTAAATAAGCTTTCATTTTCTCACTGGGACTCTACTTAAAAAAGAACAGGCAGTTCCATCTAAATTAGGCCAATAATTACCTATAGAAATGTATTATATATAAAGAAATAATTTTGATAGTTTCTAAAGCCAAATTCTAAAGCAAATTTTTTTAGTCCTTGAACATCTGGCTTGCGTTTGTTGGACAAAGCTATTGTTTCTATCTACTTCACTTTACTCTTCTACAAATTTGGTGTGATGCTGCTGCATATAACTGAAAGGATCAGTGTTTTCATGGTGCATATTTGAGCACAAGGTTTTTTTTAAAATACGTATCCTTTTACAGTATGCTATATTAATCTCATCTTTGTATAGAAGTCTGCAAGAGCCAGAAAATTAATACTATACTAAATGCAACTTTTAATTAGTTGAAACTGGGGTAATTTCTGATGTTGTACCTTTAAATATTAAATTTAAACAGTAGAATGTGTGGTATAATGATAATTAATGTAATCACATTTGTACAGGTAAAGTTTGATTACCTGAAAGTTCACAGAAAGGGTCTGAGAGGCTAAAGCAGACTCTTAAATTTGAGGGAACATTCACTGTAAATATTTGCAATATTCATTCAGTTACTTTTTTGTACCATATGAAATCATAAGGCTAATTTTAGTTCATGGGTTAGTTTAGTTCTTAAAATGACTGGAGGCTATGATTATCAGCCACTTCTCATTTCTTTTGTGATTAATGACCAACCATACCATGACAAAAGAGGGCAAATTTATATTTTCTACCTTATTCTTTGGTATTCTTAGTTGTAGTCTCTAATGTAAACTTTCCCTCCTTGCTGTGGGGCAAAGTGAGGCCATGCATTATACCAGATGGTTATGAAAATATTAGCACTTGCAAGAATGCACAAAGCAAGTTAGTTTGTTTAGTAACTAACTCTTGCTGGAACAATTTATAGAATACTCACAAATTACAATATTTTATCTTTTTAGGCATAGAATATAGCAAAATTTTAATTGGGATTTTTTCGTGGGTTTTTTTAAATTTGAGGTGTAATAATACTAATCCAACATTAAAGATAACATGAAAATAAGCACTGTGACTTGCAAATATGGCATGATTGTTTATATATACAGAGTAACCCCTTTCTACTGGTTTCATACTTCCTTTGCATATAGTATACAAAAATGCATTAGCATACTATAAAATTAGGGTCCTGTAGTACTAAAACATTAGATCAACACTAGTTCTAGAAATAAGGGAGAGTTTTTATGAAATCTTGAGGGAAATTTAAGATAACATATTTTCTCACATACAACATACACCTTTCCTCTGGAAATCAACCCCACAGAATTCAAGTACATGTATTAAGTGGGGAAACTGATTTTTTTTTGCCCAGAATAAATTACTGTGCTTTGATTCTTGCTCCACAGTGTATTAGCCATTGCATTAATATTCTGGCAGCTGAGGGAATCAGTTGACTTAATTGCCCATCATTCTTCACTCTAAGGTAGTCTCTTTATTTTAATGGTTTTGATGTTCTACTAAGCAAGCTTAATCTTTCTGAGGGCAGTCTTGCCGCTAGCAGTGTGCTTCTGGTCTTCAGACGATCCACTGAAATTTCAGTTTCCAAAACAGAACAGCTAGAACTGTTCCAACAATCACATCTCCTTAATGTGCCACAGATGCTTGGCAAAAGGCAGAATTTTGGGGATTGTGATTGAGATCCAAATCACGCCATACTTGCCAGTGCAGAGAGAGCCTAAAATCATAATCCTGGGCTCCACCTGCGCTGGCAAGGTGCTTGACAATCAGCTGATTGTCAGCTAGCAGCAGCAGAGGGCAGGCAATAAGGGGAGCTGGGGGGGGGGGTCAGAGACCAGGAGGCCTGATGCCTATGA
>NW_017729033.1:37783757-37784171 GCF_001723915.1 Gavialis gangeticus | reverse complement strand
GGTCCCTTCCGACCCTAGAAACTATGAAACTATGAATTACATTTTCTGATGCCATGGGATCTACTGCAGTCCTGAGTTGTCATCTACAACCAGAGAACCATGTTTCTGGCATCAAACTTGTTCCCATTTCCGTAAAAGCATATGGAGATTCATAGTGTGACAGTTGTTCTGTGCCTCTAGAGCAACTATTGTACTTCTCTCTCGTCTAATAAGAGTTTATCAAGGACCATTCCCCAATGAATCTGGACTGTAGTTCCTTTGGCTGTAGTTACAATTGTATAAAAAAGGTTAAGAATTAACTAAAAATGAATTACAGTAAATCCCCCCGGGAATGGGGGATGCCGGTTAATCAGGGATGCCAGTTAAATGTGCACCATCTGGTGCACTCCCCGGCTTCAGTGTGCCAGGGGACCA
>NW_017729033.1:37772953-37783633 GCF_001723915.1 Gavialis gangeticus | reverse complement strand
GGGGGGGGGGGGGGGCCCACACAGGCTGGTTTGCCCTGGGCCGTGGGCCAAAGAAGTGGCAAAGAAAAGTTCGGTTCACAGAGACTAAACCGGAAGTGGTACTTCCAGTTTCGTTTTTGCTGCATCCCTCGGATGCCGGTTAGTAGAATTTTCTAGCTAATAGAGTGCCGGTTAACACAGCTTTTGCTGTAAAAGAAAAAGTAGTAAATCTAAAGAATGTGCTCTGTTATAGAAATGGGTGAATGATCACTGCATTTATACAGTTCAGGAGTTAGTAAATGAGAAGAAAACTCTCTGTAAAGAGAAGATGCTTCACCACTAGTGAAACTCAGAATGGTAGTTTCTCATATACTTTTAAATCTGCTTTATCTTCTTTTTGAGTTCTGCTCTGTTAAACTGGTTTCTTCATGAAAAGCCTTACATCTATGTGACGTGAAGCTTATATGAATCTGTAGCTTCTTTCTTGTAGTTCACTGAATTCCAAATTCTTCTGTGTTGTTAAATCTCTCTTCTTCCAGATGTGTCCAGTATTTATTAGCAAAATGCTGTTATTTCAAAAACACCTCAGTCTGTTCTTTACCACCTTTTAACTACTGTTTTCATTTTTCTTTCTTTATCATTCTTTCACTTTTTTTTCTTGATTTTTACTTTCACTGCTCCATTCTTTTCTCTGTCTCTCTGTCTCATTGTTATAATAAGTGAAGAGCCCTTTTAGTTTGGATTCTGTGTTTTCCATTTCTGAAAAAGTAATTTCCCACTTTTCTGCTCCCCTTTTTCACGGCATTCTTCTAATCCTGTTGTTCATTCCAGACACCATACTACTTTCATTCTTATAAAAAGGCTTGAAATGGCTGCTTGTTGTCTGATATTTCATTTCATTCCTCATTCTGTTCTTGATCCTTTCGAAGCTGTTTTTTTTTCCTGGTCATTCTAATGTGACAGCCCTCAGTGGGGTTGTTAATGACTAGCTTAGCTAAATCCAAAGGACCTGCTTCTATTCTAATATTTGTTACTTCTTTCTAATGCTGCAAATGTCACCTTTTTGCCTTTACTTCAACAAGCATGTGTTTGGTTTGGTTTGTTTTCTCCTTCTCTAGTCTAATGATTTTCTATCGGCTTGCTTGATGCATTACGCAGAACGTCCTGGGAGATTGTTTTGCTAAAGATACTTATCTGAGAGAAGCACCAGTCCTGGGGTTTGCACCTGTGCTTAGGCCTAATGCTGGAAATTCTCATAAATCAAACTAGGGGGATCTCTGCATGGCTGGAAATTTCAGTCCCGTTTGCACACTGTTCTCTGGTTCAAGGAATATGTTACAAAGTAGTAAATATAGAAGTTGTACTTTGAGCACTTTGATTCTGCTCTTTTTAAAGGTTTGTTGACCTTCTAAGGCTCATGCTTCATTGTTCTGACCAACTTGGGAACATTGTTTAGCACTGTTGCACTTTGGCTTTAGAGGCAGTACAGTCAATACAGCCACTTACAATTTTTAGAAACAACAAATGGTTGTATTTCTTGCTTTGTTTCTCTACTGCATTGAGAATAGGAAAAATATCCAGTGCTTTGAAATACGTAACAGGTGCAGTCCTTGGTGCCAGCGTGCTTTAAATTCATTATCTCAGCATTGGTGATGATTAGTTAGATAAGTGGCTCTCAATTTTTTTGTATTCAAGGCACCCCTCCATAACCTATGAATTGAACAGCACCCCATTTCAAAAACAAACTTACTGATTACATTGCTTACCTCCTTGCAGTGGGGACAGGGGAATGTCCATGCAGGGACACGCCTGAGCCTGCATTTACCTGTTTATCTCCTCACACATTGTGGCACTCTTCAAAAGATATCTTGGCAGCCCAGGCTGCTCCAGTACCCTGGTTGAGAATCACTGAGCCAGATGATGCACCAAATTTTGGAATATATGATACTTCCTGTGGGTGCCAATATGTAAAAGTTTAGGTGTTGAAGGAAAAAAGAAGTGATGTCTCCACAGCAGTATAGTCACATGGGTTTGTGAGTTTGCACAGAACAATATAGATTCAAAAGTAGATTCAGCAGTGGTACTTCAACCATTCAAAGCAACTGGTTAAAAATATCACAGTGGAGTCACTGGTATACTGTGTGACCAGGTTTCAGATCAGTGGTATATGTTAGCAAGGGTGGAGAGTTAGGGCACATGTATAATAAGTTAACAAAGGTAAAGCAAGGAAAGGTCCATGTGTCAGCTGTACAAGTAGCTGTCTGAATGCATGTGCATGCTCCCACAGTAAATGAAAGTAACCTATGATAGCTCTTTCATTGAGGATGGGAAGAGCTAAAATGAGAGGTCTTGTGGTGGAAAATATTAATGGCTGCTGTCAGCAGTGCCATTAATTAAGAAATCATTGTGGAAACTGTTGAAGATGTCAGTTATACTAAACAGATGACAGAAGCTCTGTCCTCTTTTTTCCCTTCTCCTATTTTGCCTTTCAAATTCCTGTTTCTCACCAAATTTAGAAGGGTTCTGCTTACTGAAGTCTCAAACCATTCCCTGAAATTTTGGAGTTGATTTACAGCTTACAAGATTGGCCAGCATTGCATGCAGCAAAAATAAATATGCTTTTTTATGAAAGAAATAAAATTAGCTCTCCAAATCGCGTGTACTTTTTCATTGGAGGTTAAATTTGGGGGAATTTGCTGCTGCTTAAGTCAGTGCTATTGTCTGTTGCTCTTGGGAGGACACCAAGCTAAAGGACAGATGGTCTGGTTTGGTAGGGCAAATCATAGGGTTCTATATCAAGGTTGACTGCTCTGGAGATGCCCCTTTTACCTTTCTGACAAAAGAACTGATAGTTTCTTCCAGTTTTCTTTTAATACTGTTTTCTTTGACTTTGATTGAATAAGAGAAGGATTTTGTCTTTGTCTATAATGACGCTACTGTAATATAAATAAATAAACCATTTCTTTGGAATTTACCTTTAATTTTTTCCCTCCCCCCAGATATAAAGGAAAGATTCACCAACTATGTATTATTACTAATAGTATGTCTAAGAAACATGGAACAGTTCTCATGGAATCCAGGTAATTAAGACAGTGGAAAAAATGTGAGAGATTTTAAAAATGGTATAACTGTTTGTATAGTCTAAGCCGTATGTAGCAGCATCATTTGACAGTCAGAAAATCAGCTAACGTAGGTCAGTTGGTGTCAGTGCTGGCTGTTTGTAGCCCTGAGGCTACCTGACTGACTGGGCCTGCATTTTGAAGGCTTCTATAGTCTACAAACAGACATCACATTTGTCTTGGGATAAATCCTAAACATTTCACAAGATAAGAGATGCTAATGGTTTATCCTGGGACATCACAAAATGCATCTGAGGAGTTATCCCAGGATCGCATCATTGAAGCAGACAGAAAACCAGCAATGCATTCAGTTCCTCCTCACTAAACCCTGATTAGACAGGAGATGTGTGTACATGCCAATCCTGGACACACACAGGTACAACTTGTCCAGAGACAAATGCAATGTCTATTCCTAGCTTTAGAAGCAAGTCTCTCTGAATAAGGGTGACAGGGTGCAAACAGCTGAGCAGAGGCTGAGTAGATGCTATGACTAAGAAGATAAAGAGCCTTAATGAGGTTCACTCAGGCTCTTCCCTCACAAAGTAGCAGGCAGGCTTAAATCAAATCCAGTTATACAGTAGAATATATCAGTATATACTGTATACTGACAGGTTACAGCTTACATTCCATAATGGCTTTAGGTTTAGGTTCCTTGCCCTCTGCTAAAATAGGGGTTACAAGCTAACTGTGGGTGTACAGAGTTGGAGCAAACAGGTCTGTGAGACCGCTGAAGTGTTCCAGCTTATGGCTGTGGATTTATCTTAGCACCTATGTGGAAACGGGTGAGCTCCAGCTGAACTGGGAAGCAGCACTTTTTGACATAATAGTACTGTTACCTAAGATTACAGACAGCCCTGATATGAATGACCCAGGTTCTGTTGTACTCCCGCAGGCAGATCTGTTGGCAAATAATTGTAAAGATAGCACTAGATAAATCACGTTGAGGTCATGCTAGGAAATAGATATTTCTATAACTGGCAAGGGGGGTGTCACAAACATGTCTGCAGAGTACCCCAGGTTTTTCCCTACTGTCCCACTGTTTGTCTTGAGGAACAAACCAGGGCTTGCCCTAGAACAACTCCTTGTCCTGCAGGCCTCAGCTCCAGATCCAACAAGTGCAGTGAACCCCAAAATCATTCATTGTAACCCTCTGTAAGAGTGCAAATACATCTCTTCTGACTGTAGTATCATTTTTACTTCGACAATTTCTCACTGAATTTACACTAGCTTTTCTTTTAATGTAGCGGGTTGGCAATGCATGTAGTGATATCAGGCTAGATTCCATAGCCTTGTTTTCAGTGGGAAGAAGTATTTTTAGGACATGATAGCTGATTGACCTATACTTTGTTAAAGCTGCTGCACTGAGCAGAATTACGATATGGTTGTTTTTGTCTATATGATATCTACTTCGACAGTATAACTGACTTCAGTATTTTTCTGCCCTTCAGATCACCTTTGGGTGTTGTTGCCAGATGTTTGCATGGTGATTGGATCAGAAATTGCAGTAGATATTGTGAAACATGCCTTTATAACAAAATTTAATGACATCACAGCAGATGTAGGTATACATTTGGATTGATGAATAATTTTTAAGTTGTAGTAGTTTACTCTCCTAAAAAGTGTTACAGAATGTTAAATAAGATTGATTTTAATGCAGGAAGTGTTGTAATCCTTTTGCTATTTAAAAATAACGAGTGTCATTTTGTAAATGTGTAATTATTTTCCTGTTAATACACTTCTGAGAATGAATTCAATGTGCCAGAAATACTTCTGCTTCTAAATTAATAGTTCTAGATCCATAAATTAGAGGTGAGACTCTTGTGTAACAGTCACAGTTCACCGTAGAAGATCACTTATTGAAAAAGTCCTCTTCCTAAACAAAGTAGGTATGAGATGCAATGAAAGTTTCAGAAAAATCTATTTCTTTTCAAGTCTATTGGATCTTTGCATTGAGTACAGTTTTAAAGATGGAATCTGGAGTCAGAATATTTTAGTTATTCCTCCCGTCCCTGCAGCACTGAATATTAAGTAGGTTGGCTGTTAGTTTCCCATTCCTGTAATTTCCTGGGGCATATAGAGTATGTAGTCCTTTAAGGCACTGGAAGGAATTGTTTATTGTGTATTAACGTGACACAGATGTTTTCTTTATTTGTCTTTTAAAAATATTGTGTGTTCAAATGCACTATATAAATTTGAGAAGAGATGGATTAGCATTTCTTTGTAGCTACTAAAATCCCCTTTTCAGGAAATGAGGTCAAAACTTTGAAAGTGCTATCATTTTCAGTATCTCCATAAAGTAACTAGATTGTGTGGTCTAGAAACAACTTTAATAGATACACTTAATAAGCTCCCTTATGCCAGAGGCATTTTATGCATGCCCTAGTTTTGTGTAAAGAGTATAGAAAAGAGGAATAGTGAAATGAAGATAGCCAGAAATACAACATGCTTCAGTGTGCCAAATCAGTTGGGGGAGGTGGATGGTTCCCTGTGAGATTTTTGTTTAAGGAGTTCCTTTATTATTATGTAGCCTTCTAAAGATGTAGAGCTATTGAGCCTGACTTTTTGGAGGGGCTGACCACCTGGGGTGCAAGTTAAAGTCAGAGCTGCAGTTTTCAATCTCATTGTCCTCAAAATAGATACCATTCCCCATTCATAACAAAATACATTTTAAGTAGCTTTCTTAAACTTTTTCTCCCATTTTCCTGTTACAACTTTCTTTATTTGCTTAATAAAACCAGGGGTTTGGTTATTTGTTCCTTTTGAGTGTTATGATTTGATATAACTTCTAATTCCAGTTACTAAATACATTTTAAAAATAATTTGCCTTCCACATACAGCAGGTTCATACTTTTGTTCTGGCAGTCTTGATCCAGGTTTGTGGTTCGAATAAATGTTATGTACCACAAAGATGATATACTTTTAATCTTCATTGTTCTTTTGCTGGATTTACTAAAGGCAAAGATTTCTTAGGGTGATATCTTTTATTGGATTGACTGTGTAGTTGGAATAAAGGTAGACAAGCTTTTGAATGCAAGACATTTTGTTTTGCATGACGTAATGTCATTCATGGAAGACCCCAAAACTCAAAAGTTACTTGTGGGGCACTGATTTTACTTATGTAAAAAGACATGATCATTAAGCAGGATAAAACATTATAACAACTTTAAAAAATATACATGAAGAATACAATATCAGATTGACTTTGAAGAGGTGTTAAGTGGAATTAATCTGCCTATTTGGAATTGTGCCAGGATAATGGAGGAGAGAAGTGATGAAGATAAAATTGCAGATGTTGCATCTTGCAGATGTTGCACTTGCAGTTTTACAGTGATCGGAATCCTAGTGAAGTTTAGGAGGCCAGTTTGCTTAAACTAGATGTTAGTATCTTGTTGGTGAAACTGAAATACAAACACTGAATTATATAGGTTTGCATATCAACACTGTCATATACATTTGTATATAACTGTCGTAATGGCCATAATAGAAGCATTCATGTTGCAACCCCTGTCAGATTCCAACAGATCTGATAAATTCTGCCAAATACCTTGTCAGCAACAATCTCAGACATGCAATTCTGGAAAAACATACAAAACAAGATATCATTTGTATTAGAGGTGCACTGATATATCAGTCTATATGGGATCGGCACTGATAAAAGGAAAAATGATATTATTGGCATTTGGCTTTTTTTAGCTGGTATAGCCAGTAATGTCACTAATAAATGCCATGAACATGCACGCAGCCACAGGATGCACACAGCGAGGAATCTAGCCAGGCAGCTTGGAGAGCAGCCAGTAAGTCTGTGGAGAGGGAGGGCATGGGGCAGAGAAGATGGAGGCCCCCATGATGAGAGAGGGACTGGGTTAGGGAAAGGCACTGTCCAGCCAGGGCAGGGATGAAGCCACAGACAGGTCATTCAGGGGGTGTGAAGAGGAGAGGGGGGGTGGCACCCCACTGCTGTGTGCACCCCTGGGGGAGATGGGGGGCATGTGGGCCCCAGATTTGTGCGCAGGGCAGAGACGAGCTGCCTGCTGTGGGCTTGGGGCCAGGGGCTGTGCCAGCCTCTTCCTAGTGTAGAGGCTGGGCTGGGGCTGTACTCGGGGCAGGAGGCATTGGCGTTGGGGGGATGGGGGGTGCTACGGGGTGGGCTGTAGCTACCCCAGAATTCTCTGTAGCCTCCCTCCCAGTGCTGCTGCCCCCCCACCCCGGAAGAGGCTAGCACAGCCCATGAGCCCACAGTGGGCAGCTTGTCCTTGCCCCATGCACAAATTGGGGGCCTTCAAGAGAAGGCTGGACAGATATTGGCTGGGGTGTTATGACCCTGGTACTCGTTCCTGCCCGGGCTTTGGGGTTGGACCTGATGATCTGTTTAGGTCCCTTCTGACCCTAAGCACTATGAAATCTGAGGGAAATACGCCCCTCATGCCTTCCTCACGGGTGCATGCAGCATTGGGGAGCCATTCCCCCTTCTCATCCTACCCTTCCCCACACCCTCCGGGCAAGCCATTCATGGCTTTTGTCCTGTGCCCTGCCTCACCCTGGCTGGACACCAACTACCCCTGCCCCAGCTCCACTCTCTTCCTCACTGTGGGGGCCTCAATCTTTTCCCCCCCCCCCCCCCCAACTTACCAGTCCAACGCTGATCTCCAAGCTGCCAGGCTGCATGTTGGCTGTGAGATTGGTATCATGGCTGGTTAATAATTAGTCGTCATTATTGGCCAAAAAAGATCTTTATCATTGCACCCCTAATTTGTATCAATGCATTCTTGCATATCTTCAGAAAACTGGTTACCTTTGTTGTCCCAGTTTGTACAATATCTATTCCTAGTTATACAGCAGTGTATGCTACACAATAGGGCTGAATCCATCAGCTGGTGCACAAGCCTTCTAAAACTCCTTTTTTACAGAAACACTGTATTGTTAAAATTGTGTTGCTTTCTATACGTTTTCAAAACACATTAATCGCATATTCAATGTGATGGATTTTTTCCAGGTCTACAGTGAGTACAGGGCAAGTCTTGCTTTTGACCTTGTTAGCAGTCGGCAGAAAAATGTAAGTGAGAAAGTGAAGGCTATTTTCTTGTGTTAAAGCCAACAGATGTTCTAAAATTGGTTTTATTCCTACGGTGTTGAAACTGTATGTGCAAAATAGTGTCTCGTGAGATGAAAAGAAAAGTGTCCTATAATCTGGTCATGTAATTTTAATTAATTTCTTCAGGTCATTTAGCCCTTCAGGTAATTTGCAGTCAGTTGCCTTTGTTCTTTAAAAGTAAATTGTGTTACATACATGGAGACAGTTGTTATAACCGAAAGCATTATAACAGTTACCCTAATTACAATCTTGTCTGTGGTATGTTGGAAGTAAGCTGGCTAAACTAGATTTTTCCTGGATTCTCTTAAAATAATTTTGAGCTAGCTTTCTTTCCTTTCAGTTTTACCCATGCTAGATCAAGTACTTGTACAGTGATTGTTGGTAATTTATATTGTCATTTCATTAATTACTTTTACAGTCGTGTGCCTTGCTTGTTACTCCTACAGTATACATGTGTAAAAGCAGTGTATTCCAAGAACTTGGAATCTTCCTTTACCTGAGGTTGTGAACAAAAGATCATAAGCATGCCTTCTCATAGAGAAGAGAGTTAAGTTACTGGAATTACTAATGGAATCTCAATATTTGTACTCTTAGGAATGCATTGGATTATCTTGAAACTTTTATTTCTTTGAGTGATGGCAGTTTGAGAAAAATGGAGATTATCTGCTATTACCCTTCTTCAGCATGAAAGATGTGTCAACAGTATATGAGAATTCTTATTCATAATAATAGGCCTATTTTATGAGGGATTGCAAGCAGGAATATATAGGCTTTAAATGGTTAATAATGAAAAGGGTTTCTAGACCCTAATTACAGAAGCATTTACAATTACTTTAAATTGCCTCTGTGGTGTTTTGGATAATCGCATCTTTATTCTTTTCTGAATTTTTGTATGTGATATTTGGGGAATCAAGACTAAGTTGATAACAGAAGTCTCTCCCTAAGTGGACTGACAGTAGAGCACAGATGAAGTGCCTTGGCCTGTTCAAATACAAAGACCTAGTTGGTCTTGATTTAGAACTCTCAGGCTAATTTTGCTAGTCATATTAGTGTTAATAGTATTCATGCACAAATTGGGATCTGTATTTTTGGGTCCCTGCAGATTTCTCTGACAACACTTGTTTACCAAATCAAGCTAACTGTGTAATTTATTATTATAATATTTGTTAAGCGATTATTATCTTCCTAGTATATGTAAAGTAAGGTAAACTTGTTCTGTTACGTTGATTGATGGTTCATATACCAGGGAGAAGAACTAAGGCTTTATTTTTTTTCCCCTTCCCTCCCTCTGTCCCAGGCATACACAGATTATAGTGATTCTGTTTCCAGGAGAATGGGGTTTATTCCTCTCCCATTGGCTGTCTTAGTAAGTATCTTTTACACCCCTGCTTCATAAGGTTCCTCCGTCCCAGAATTTTTTCCACTCCATCTAAAATATCCTTAATTTGCTTCTTTGGGGCTTTTCTCCACATGTAAGAATACTTGGGAAGAAGGTGGACACTAGGTTAATAAAGGATTTGACTAAGACTCTTGTACAGAAGAACTTTTATTTTTAATATGCCTGTGTTTGTGAGATTGAAATAGCTTATTGTGATACGTGTGTTAAATGAACACCTCTTTGTAATTTGTAAGGTGTAGTTACAAGTCTGAATTTAACTACCTGATTAAAAAAAAATGAGTTAATGCAAATGTTAATGTTTACCATCCCAACACGAAGGGGTAAATTCCATAGCACTAATGTATAGATCTATTAGGGCTTGGACCATTTTAGTGGAATAGGCCACCACCATGTTGATTAAATTTTTTTATTACTTTTGGCAAGCATCCTGTTTGTTCAGTCAGAACAGTAAAAGCAGCTAGCTACCAGATGGTTATTAGTAATGAAGGCTTTTTAAAAATCTTGGTAGGAAAGCTTTTTAAAAAAATCTACAGGTTCCCTTGTCTTCAGTGCAATGGTGCATTCAGTAACTTCGGACTTGTCCATATGCAAAAATTGCCAACATAACTATTGCAAAATAAGCCATTCCCAAATTGATTCCACTGGATCCCAGGAGGACATGCTGTTGCAGAATAAATCACTTTATGATTGATTCTGTAACTGCTTTTCAGAACTATTCTGCAATAACTTGCAGTATAGCTGTTTCTGTCGTATCTGTCAGGGTGAATTTCCATGTATAGACAAGACTTAGTCATGATGGCTAAATACAGACGGTCAAAAAGCCTGAGGCTGAATCTATTCAGTCTTTCCAGGTTAGTCTAAGGTGCATAGATTGAACTGAGAAGCAAGTGAACAGATATTCACTTTTGATTCTGGAAATGCAGCCACACACCTGCAGTGGCCCAAGCCAGAAGTGGGGGGAGGGGCGCTAGAGCATGCCTCCCAGCCTGTTGGCCACTGCCAAAGGGAAAGGAGGGAAGCTGGGAGAGCAGCCCTCCGAGGTTTCCCCACCTTGAGCAGAGGTGGGCCTGGCCAGGTGGGGGGGGGCGCTG
>NW_017729033.1:37766728-37767953 GCF_001723915.1 Gavialis gangeticus | reverse complement strand
CCACACACCTGCAGTGGCCCAAGCCAGAAGTGGGGGGAGGGGCGCTAGAGCATGCCTCCCAGCCTGTTGGCCACTGCCAAAGGGAAAGGAGGGAAGCTGGGAGAGCAGCCCTCCGAGGTTTCCCCACCTTGAGCAGAGGTGGGCCTGGCCAGGTGGGGGGGGGCGCTGATAAGGCCCTGGCTAGCCCGCTGAGGATGACTGGAGGGGAGGGGTTTAAACCTCCACCCTGGCCCACACTGAGCCTAGCCAGGGTCTGCCTGGCAGGAGAGGAGGAGGCAACCCCTCCCAGGCTTTTCCCCTGCTAGAGCAGGGATCTGGCCTGGCCCCACAGGCTGAAGCAGGATGGGAGGTTGAAACCACCTCCCTAGCCCTCACCAGAGTCCAGCCAGAGTCTTCTTGTCAGGGGGAGCCAACCCCTCCTCCCTCCATGAGTGAGGGCTATGGCCAGGCCCTGGCCATGGCCTGCACACTGAGGGAGGGAGGGGGGTGTAAACCCCCTCCCTGTCCCACACAGAATCCCAGCCAGGGTCTGCCTGGGAGGGGGCGGGGGCAGGAGGGGTTGAGCAGTGTCTCCTAGCCCTCCCCCCCCACCCCGCACCCCACTGGAACAGAGAATGGGGGATGTGGCCAGGCCCCAACTTGGGGCTGGCAGCTGAGGCAGAGGGTGGGGGGGGGTTTCCAGCCCCCTGCATGGCCCGTGCAGGTCCCCAGCTGGGGTCTGCCAGGAGGGGGAAGCAGCCCCTCCCAGGCTTTCCTTGAGTCGGGGGAGCCTGGGAGAGGGACTGTTGTCCCCCCTCCCAGCAGCATCTCTTGTGCAGGCTAGGGAGGGGGTTGAAACCCCCCTATTCCGCCTCTCCACTTGAGCAGGGGGAAAGCCTGGAAGGGGCTTCTCTTCCCCCTCCCTTCCCCCCAGCAGACCCCAACTGGGTGTCCCATATGGACCAGGGAGGGGGTTTAAACCCCTCTCCACCTCAGCTTACTGGCCTACGGCCAGGTCCTGGCCATGCCACTCAAGCAGAGAGTGGGAGGGAAAAATCCTGGGAGGGGTTACCTTCCCACAGCTAGGCATACTCCAGTTGCAGTCTGGTGTGGGCCAGGGAGGGGGTTTCACTCCACACCCCCCCACCCCCCGCCTCAGCCTGCAGGTCTGAGCTAAGGCCTGGCCATTCCCCCTGCTTGAGTGGGGAGGTGGGGGAAAAGCCTGGGAAGGGCTGCTCCTCCCCCC
>NW_017729033.1:37765361-37766694 GCF_001723915.1 Gavialis gangeticus | reverse complement strand
AGTCCCATGTGGGCCAGGGCGGGGATTTACCCCACCCCCTGCCTTAGCCTTGAGTGGGAAACCTGGGCCACACCTGGAGGGGGGGTCTAGGACAGAAGCTCCATAAACTGCTTTGACCTAAATCAGTTCAGTCTGGTACTTCATCCAACCAGATTTATCTTAAAACAGTTTTGGCCATTTTGAAAGCAGTTTAAGTGCACTGAACTTCTGTTCTGTTATAGGTTTAAACCAGTTTCTGATCATTTATACTGGTTTATGTGTAAATTCTGTCCCTAGCCAATGACATTGGGAAGGAGCACCAATTCTGCCAGCAGATTTTCATAATAGTAATGTGAAATAGTGGGATTTTTATTACGGTGTTGCCCCACTAGCTGGAACAAAATATTGACTTATGTTTAATAGAGTTTTTATCCAGGAGCAGAAGTTACTATGCTCGCAACAGTTATTTGCTTTGTCCTTGAAATGGGAAAACATATGCATTCCAGCTAGAACTTACATATATTTCTAAATTTAAGCAAGTGCTTAAATGCTGTCCTGAGTTTGGAGAGTCTTAAACACCACCTTTAAATGCTTTTCTGAATTGTGACATTAGCTGCTACAAATTGAAAGCAAACCTAAAATTTCCTTTTGTACAGATTCTGCATGGAGAAATTTCACAATTTATATAACTGAGTCCATCAAACAATTCAATATTCTAGCTTTCTTTTCAAAACGAAACATTACACTTCTGTTTTATCACTGTCTTTTATGAAATTCATTTTTCCCTCAGACGTGTGTCAACAACTGGCATCCACGTCCAGCCATTGTTTCTCTTACAATTCTTCAGTGAAGTCATAACACTGAACTTGATACCAGTTGTTAATATATTAACAGATTGTCATGCTGGCAGATACAACCGCACTGCAAAGTCATACATGAACAGATGCTAGTGTATTCAAATACAAAATTTTGAATACTTAGCAATACCAAGAGGAATACAGAGTAGTGTTTTCAGTAGAACCCTTCCCATTTTTGTCACAAACCTGCTCAGATATGAAAAACACAGTTTTTTTCCCCTATTAATTATTAATTTGTATGAAATGTGCTTTAACTGTTTAATGTTTATTTTCCAAACAGCTCATCAGAGTCGTAACAAGCTCAATAAGAGTCCAGGGTGTCTTGGCTTACGCCTGCGTTGTGCTCTTCTATTGTGGGTAAGCATGAGAAGCAATTACTGAAAAGCATTTGCTGTTGTTTTTGTAAAAAATAACTTGCTTGTTTGATGCTTTAAGGTTAAAACAAAGTGACCAAAAGGAAGGCAGGTGCCCTTTGGTGATGCTTAACATGGGTGCAA
>NW_017729033.1:37756592-37760361 GCF_001723915.1 Gavialis gangeticus | reverse complement strand
AAGCATTTGCTGTTGTTTTTGTAAAAAATAACTTGCTTGTTTGATGCTTTAAGGTTAAAACAAAGTGACCAAAAGGAAGGCAGGTGCCCTTTGGTGATGCTTAACATGGGTGCAATTTGCGTAAAATGTATTGTAATACCATCGTAGGTGGCTGTGGTATGCAATAAAATGTGTGCTTACCTCCATTCAGACTTTGAATTTTGCCTTGGGTATGAAAGAATAATAGTATAACAGTAAGTCTTGCAGTCTTAGTGTCCAGCACTCAGCAGTCTGCAGGTGAACATTTGCATCTCCTACAGAGCCTTTGTGTTCAATTAGCAATCACTTGCTGTGACTGTGAAGGATGAATAAGTGGGCGTAGAGGGTGACTGATGCTTTCAAACAAAGGGAGTGAGCATTCAGAGTATCATTGTTGAATTTCCTTCATATCGGGGTGAAAAGAATACTTTTTTATAAAAATGACAAAATATTTATTATTTTGTATTTACATGTGGTTTAACTTATTGCAATTTACTTGTTCCTTAGAGGATGTCAAAGTGTATTGAGGCATTGTGATATAGTTGAGTTGCTGAAAACATTTTTTCCTCAGTAAGGTTTCTGTTTTTAGACTGTCTTAGTGTTTTAAGATTTCCTAAAGAAATAGATTTTCAGGGCCTCATTAGCTGTACCTGCATTCTTCCCTACCTGTTTGCTATTACAGGAATCTTATTGTTCAACAGCGGTGAAAAGTTCCATCTAACCTCTACCAGGGTGTTTTAGAGAGAGAAATAAAATGTACTTACAGTTCCTTTATATGAAATGCAGGACCCACATTCAGACTGGTTGGAATTGGCTTTGTAAAAATCAAAGTCAACCTGATTTAGGGCTGAAAAATGAATAGATTTTAGAATCTGTTTTAAAAGTTCACTTGGCTTGTCCTGCAGGTTAAAATGAACATAGACAATTGCTTAGGTTTTATCTAGAGAAAATCAGACTTCCTTATACCATTGTGTTCCTATTTTGTAATCTTCAGCTGTGTTCATCCTGGAGGTTTTGGTCTGAAAATGTTACAGAAATGAATATGTAATATTCTGTTGCAAGTAGTAGTACTTAATGCTTACGTTTCAAAGCCCTTTACAAAGGTGGGTAAGCTTAATTCCGTGTTGCAGGTAAGATGAAACTAGAGTCGTCATATACTAAAGCTCTCACAACAAATCAATGACAGATGTAGGAAAGGAACCCAGGTCTTCGATCTCTGCTGGACCACACTACTCCCAACATGTTGGAGGTGAATTACCACATGTAGGACTTGTAGAGTCCATGGACCATCACTTGTGAAAACTGGAGGCTACCATAATCTGAGTGAGCTCTTTTGAGTTCCTGGCAAGTTGCCAAGATCAACCCTAGTTGAGAAAACTTGAAGGTGTCATGTAAAATGTATTTTATGGATTTACTGTTAGTTTCAATATGCCTTCCCTATTATGTGTTTAAATACTTAATATATTAAATTTAGGCCTATGCTATTTTATTAAGCAAACAGTGTTAAATACCTAAACAAATGTAACTAACTAAAATATTCTTATCTGGGTCTAAGTGACTTCTAGGAGCACTGCAACCATCTTAGTGTGCATTTTTTGTCTGCCAACTAAGAAAAGGAAGCTACATGTAATCTTACAGTTGAAAGGGGTAGCTAACAAATAACAGTTCTTGAAGAGAACAGCAGCCGTATCCCAAGCTGTTGTAATATGAGCATTCAGTAATGCAAAATGTGTAAGGTGTACCCTTTTAATTTTCCAGATTAATATCACTCAAAGTGCTTAATAGCATTGTGTTACTGGGAAAATCATGTCAATATGTAAAGGAGGCAAAAATGGAAGAGAAATTGTTCAACCCACCCCCAGCTAGCACCCCAGGCAAACCACTCAGTAAACCCCAAGGCAAATTTAAATCTACTCAAGGTGAGTGTTCTTCCTTTCTTCCTTCCCCCTGCCCCCTCCCTTGCTTACCAGAGAAAAGGAAATTTGTTTCCAGATTAAACTTTGAATATTTAATCATCTGTTCCCTTCTCAGCTGTTCGTCAATATGTTTACTGCATACCTATACCACACAATAACTATGGCATACCTGTACAACAATAACTATGCTTTGATTCACACCTTAGGCCTTAAAGCAGCCATCTAACAAATGGGATCACAGTTTTGGAATTTGTTTTCCATTGCTCAGTGCTTTATCCTTTTAAATGTAAATATTCTCCACCATAATAAGTTTTTATCCTGGCGTGGAGAGGAGGTAGGAACATAAAAATGGGAACACTTACTGCACTGTCTGTGGCTGTCAAATGCAGTCATTTAGAGAAGTAAAATGTTGTTTAACATTTGGCTTTGCACTGACCGTATTGACATTTTATAAATAAATGTTTCACGTTTTTACAAGAATACAGGTAAAGTAAGGCATGCAACAAGTACAGTTACTTGAAATTGGCATGAGTGTTGGGACTAAAGAGGTATCTGAAGTCTAACAGGAATTAAAATTGTTCCTTTCCCTGTTTTTAGCTTTCTTAGTTTGTAGTCTGTTTCATAGCACATTAATATCAGGTGTTATAAAAAGAACTATACTGTTTCATTAATAAATAATTGCAATGGTGTTACATTTTATATCCCCATTGACACTTGGGAGGTGGAGAAACAAACCTGCACTGTTCTGATCAACAGAGTTGGATTGTTTATCTTTTCTGTAAAGAATTCAATGAGAGCCCCTGAGAATTTAACAGTGAGGTTTTATTGTGTTACTCTGTGGCTTGCCAAAGTCTTGAACAGCATGAAATTTAAGGTGCTTATTAGTCGTCACAGTGTCTCGCCAGCAATACTAGAGTTAAGAATCTGTCAGCATTTCAGTTATAAAACCCTGTATCTCAGCTGTGTCAAATCACATTGGGCTGAAACTCTGTGCCCACGTTTATTTTAAAATGGTTCAAATCCATAACATTTTTGTTTATTTATATATACAGTTCTCCTGGATGTCTTTTGCCAAAATCACATAAGGAAAAGTTAGCATAATACCTGGGCTAGCTTTTTAATTATAGAACATTGTAATTCTACATTTGGATGTAGGACTTGATAATTCTTACTTAAAATTGGCCTTAAAGATTACAAGTAGCTTTACTGGGGTAAATAAATCCTGAAAACTATTTTTAGCTGAAGCACTAGCAGGCTTAGCAGGTCAGTCAGCAAAGGGCTTTTGCCTCAGATGACACAATTTCATAAGAAGCAAAGATCTTTATAGGCCTGCAAATTTCTCTCAGAATATCCCCAACTTCTGTCACATACTCAAAGGTGAAAGAGAAGCTTTATTTTTTGGTAACACCCATGACTTCATTTTATAAATACAATGACTCTTATAAACAATTTCTTCAGTATAAAGCAAGATCATATGTAAGATTTTTTTTTCCAGTCTCCCTCCACTCTTGTCTCTCTCCATTATTACTACTAGGTTCTGCAGTATTGATTAATCCCTATGCATGTTTATAACATTTTTAACTGCACAGCATCTGTTGTGAACAATAGTCAGCAAAATTAGTGTCAAGAAATTAGGCTGATGGAAATGAGGCTAAGTTATTGTATAAGGGTATCCTATTTTTGTCTTCACTTTTTCTCATAGGAACATATTTACTTGAATAGAAGACAGCCAGGATTATAAGACAACCCTCCTCCCTGCCCCCCAATAATTAGATTCTGTATATGAAAAATTTATAATTCTGTTATAATTTTCGAGGTATAGAATCTAATTATTA
>NW_017729033.1:37751934-37756456 GCF_001723915.1 Gavialis gangeticus | reverse complement strand
TACTGTCAGACCTTGCTCTCCCTGAGCACATGGAAGTGAGGAACACATTTGAAAATGATAACCCTGAAATTAAACATGGCTATAGCAATTTGCATATAGTACCCATACACTTCATCCAAAATTGCCTGTTACCTTTTTTTCAAAACACTGCAATTTCTAACATAGGTACTCCATAAACACTTGAACAGCAGTTTGAAATCTACTTAGATGTAATATAAATTGTGTATGGTATTAGTCCAAAGGCAAAAGGTTCATGATTTACCATATAGTTCATTGGGCTGGGCCTCATTAGAGTCAACAGCATTTTAAGCCATGGTGAGCCATGACATTGCATACTGTTCACCCAGAATCCCTCTGTCAAGCCTCTCTCTGACTAATTTGATTAATATGGCCCTGCCCCTTGCAGTGACCCCGCAGCTCAGCATTACTCAATGCTGAGGATCCATGTAGTTAGCCCCCACTCATGATTGAAACCAGTGTTCTTGTTAAAAGTCCTGGGATGCCCCAAAAATGTATGTGCAGATGAGGTGCAGGGCAACCTTGTCTGGCTTCAGTTTGTGGAGGGCAGGGCCACGCTAATACGAACCAGCCTGGGAAAGGGGCTGACAGGAATTCTGGGTATGCAATATTGTGGCTTGCCATGACTTGAAAAAGAGTCAGACAAGAGGATGACTGCACTTAATGGGTGCTACCATACATCTTATTCAGATGGGTTGCACTAACCTATCATTATGGTAGGTTCCAGTCAGCATGTTTGCATAACGTGGGCCATGTGTGTTTTATAGTCATGCCCAGTGCTGCATTTAATTAACTTTACAGTTAGTTTTCAATGCTGAGCACATGCTGCTTTTGGAAGCAGTTTAATGATAGACATTGTATTTATTGAAATGTCCTTGAATGCAATTGCAAGATGAAGAGCTTTTTTCCCCATGCCATTTGGGGTGGGAGGAGGAGAGGGGCTCATCTTGTATTTGAGTCAATATGCTATGTAGATGCCTTAAGTAGTCTGTCAGCTATCCCTAAATCATGTCACTAACTGCATTGGTAAAAACTGGTAAACCGAAACAGTTTCCACAGAGAAACAATGTGAAGGAAGATACTAACCTTCACATTGAAACCTTTCAGAAAAATATTTTTATGCATGTATTTTTCCTTGATGTGTGTACACTATGTTTTATTTATATGGGAATTAAAGAGATTACTTCAAACATTTGGACTAAAAGCAGTAGACAGCATATTACAAATGACCAGAAGAGGCAATATGATGGAGAAATGCTTTATAATGCCTCTGGTACTAGTAATTTATACATTGCTTGCAACATTTCAGCTGCAAACTCCTAGTTTGATGTTTATTGCTTCTGTCGGATAATGTTCTCTTGGCTGCGTTTGATGCATCTTTTCAATCTATGCCAGATGTTTTCCAAAAATTCCCCCAAAATACATCAATTATCTTGTTTCTAAAAGCCAAAAAAGCTTGACATTCTCTTTGCCAACTTCCTGTTTTCAGCTGTTTTCAAAAATATATTTTAATAAATACAATATAAGTATCTAAATGGCATGTGTTAAGAATTGCATTAATAAAGCCACTATTCAATAGTTAGAAATCCTAGCGAATCAGGGGCTTTCATGGAGTTATTTTGAGAGCAAATGTTATACAACTCAATGTATTTGTTCCTATTTACCATGTTGTTTTCTCTACTGGATAAAGCTCAGCCATCCAGCTGTCAGTACAGATATCTAGGATTTAAATGCATCAATGCATCTAGATTTTTCTATAGAAATTGGATCTGATGCTAATGTTTACTAGAAACAGACTTTTACCATGCAGTTGGTGGAGTGACAAAGTACTATACAAATCAGCAAAACCAAACAAATGAGCATATGGTTTCCAGTACCACTTGCAGTGACTGACCTGTAAAAAGCAGGTGCTTTTTATAGTCTCTTATGGTACCTTGATATGATATACTTTTAAAAGTAGATCACTTTGCTGATTCACTTTGCCCTACCTGAGCTTCTATTAAATTAATGTGCAGATTATTTCTTGCATTAGTAATATGGATGTCTTGCTGGATAGAGGGCATTTAAAGAGCCATGGGCCCTAATGACAGTTAAGAGCCCAAGCAGATTTTAATTTAGTCACCTGATTGAGACCTGACAGATTTTATCCTGGATTCCAAAAATTGGGTGTCCTGCCATGAGTGATGTGCATGACATGAGGTGCAGTTTTGGGGATAAATTTGTCTGGTTTCAGTTGTGCAGCTGCCTACTGCATCTAGGATGTGGGAAGCTGGGAACTCCCAGATATCCAGTTGCTAGTGCCACACTGAAATTAAAGAATGATGCAAACCACCCATGAGGACTTCTGCATTTTTGTGTTTATTGCACAGTGAACACGTTTAAGAAATGTAACATCTAGGAGAGGCTTAATAATCTGTATCAACAAAATGAAACGGGTAACAAAATGAAATAGGTTGACCATGTAAAATTAGCTGATTTCCAAAAATGATTAATTTGCTTTTCTGTTACTTTGCATAGTCTGTGCCTAACTTCATCAGCCGTCAACACATCTTTGATGAAAGATATATCTGTTTTGAGTGTGTTGACCTGCCTATACCATTAACTAATAGATTTTTTAAATGCTGATTGTTGTTGTTGTTGTTCCAACAGGAATTTCTACAGACGAAAGTTTATCTACATCAGTTACCAATCAACCTGTACATCAGAAAGAAAATACTACATCTTTACTTGTGACAAGCAATTCTGATCAATTCCTGACAACTCCTGATGGAGAAGAAAAAGATATAAGCCAAGACAGTTCAGAATTGAAACAGAGATCTTCAAAGAAAGATTTGTTGGAGATAGACAGGTTTACCATTTGTGGAAACAGAATTGACTAGATTTTATGGATAGATGTTCTAAGGATACTGAGCGACTGGGGCTGCAGATGCTACCAGACTATGGACAGTTGCCAAAAAAGGCACTTAAATATTTATTTAAAAACTTAAATTATTAATGGCAAACAGATAGTAATTTCTTTCTGCACGTAACCTGGCTTGGTAGCTGGGTCAGATCAAGTAACAAATATTTAACTTGGCTCTGTGGAAAATGTGATGGATCATGAGAGCCTCTTGTCCATTTGACAGTTACAGTATCCCTTTCCTGGATATAGACTGAAAAAAATCAAAATCCCATTTGCATTGTGACACCGTGCTTCCAGAACGAATTGCTTTTCTTGAAGGTCTTTCCAGTATAAGGATACACCAAGAAATGTATGACGGCTCTAACAGGAAGCTTATCTTTCCAGTCATGTTATTTTCATAAACAGCTGCAAACAGTATACTTAAAAGCCAATGCATAAAGCAGCACTGGCAGATTAAACAGTAAGTCAAGATAATTATTCTTGTCACCGGAAAAATCTTTGAAGATGTATCTGAACTAATCAGAATAAAATACTATCTTTAAACGAAGAGACCTCTACCGCATAGCATTTTATATAAATACTAAACCAGTGAGGAAAATGGATCACAAATATAAAAAAAGAGTGAAGGTTCTGGATAACTGGGCAAACAGCACTATCATTTTTCTGTTCAATTATGGTGTGTTCTGCAAAGCAAACTCCATGTGTTTTTATAAACATTATACAAAGGCTTTTATATAAGCTGAGGGTTTTCATTGCACTTAAGAAAAGGTTCAAAGTGGCATGTCATTATATGAAGGAAAGGCAGTGTTAATTTTGCAGCAACTTCTGCTGCTGGTGCACTGGAGCTATCTGGAATTAGTACAGAAGATCTACACTGCCTTTTGGTTTAAACTGTTTGATATGTATTAACTTGGCTGGAAAAATGCCAATAGATATAGTTGTATGGAAAATCAGACATGCCCATTCTAACTGAGGAATGTTAAGCAAAATTAAATGGATTTGAATAGCTTTTGTTATGAAGTGCTTAAATGCATCTTAATTTCTGGTGTGGGGGCAGGGTTGGGGGATGAAATCTAGAACACATTTTGTCCTTAAATTAAGAATAAATTACGTTTCGGCTCAACAACTGAGCTAGAGAACAGCATCCCAAGACAATCTTTATCTTGTCATGAAACATGCATACATTATTAAAATACAACATTAACATCTCCTCACAAATCTTTCAAAGATTTAAGTAAATTCCAGTTAAATTATAGTGACTGGGATTTATTTTGGTTTTTGGAAACGATGCAAATATTTCAGTACTGAACAAATGACAGAAGTGGTCTAATTTAGAGTTGTCACAGAGTGGAAAAGCCAGAGTTTAAAGGCTGGCTTATGAAAAGGACGTGGAAGTTCAGAATATGTGCTACTTCCTAAAACCTGTATTACTATGACAGTGTGGAGATGAATGTACAGGAATGTTATGAGGCTGAGCAGAAGTTGCAGTGCAAGGTGGGTTTTATCATACAGGGCAACTTTCTCTGCTTTAAAAGGAGCTTGTTGCTGCACTCTCCATCTTTTGCTCCCACCAAGAGCACCTGAAGTAATGGCCAAAATCAC
>NW_017729033.1:37744397-37746934 GCF_001723915.1 Gavialis gangeticus | reverse complement strand
TTTCTCTGCTTTAAAAGGAGCTTGTTGCTGCACTCTCCATCTTTTGCTCCCACCAAGAGCACCTGAAGTAATGGCCAAAATCACTGGAGACTATTAGGGGAAGATTGTATGGGGGAATAAACTATAAAATTCTTTTATTTTGGATGTATTTTATATTCATTGAGCAATTTAAACATTAAACTTAAATTCAGATTATCTGTGAATTTGGTGTAACAATTTTTTCAGTTATTTAGCAGTTGCTAAAGGAAGCTTGGAATTTATTTTCTTTTCTTCTGTTAAATGACATTCTGTACCAATTTTATAAGTGCATCTTGTGTGAAACTCAATAAAATTCAATTTTGTAATCTTTGTTTAAAAAAGGAAAAGAATAGACTGGATTTCTTTGTTAATATTCCTGGCTTTGAGTAATGTGACATCTACCTGTTAATTTTGGTTTATTCTGAAGGACTAACATTTTCAAGCAAAGGACAAGCAACCCATAGTACAACTGATATCTTGTGTTCATGACATTGCTTTTAATGGCAACTAGCTTTCACCTATGGAAGAAAAGCTAGAGGAAATGCTGAAGCCTGATTCCTGTAGTTGTTTAGAGACAATCACTTGACATTTGCTCGGTTTAGAAAAAATAGGTTTTTGCTTCGTGTGTCCTGAAATCGTATTAATTTTTGTGGTTTTATTCTTGTGTTTTGCCATACGCAGTGTTTCTTCTCCCCTAATATGTGACAGACCCAAACAAACAAATGGATCTAATCACATATACAAAGTGTCAAGTGTAAAAAGTAAACACAAATACCATTTTTCCCAACTCTTAATGGAAAAAAATCTTTTATGCAATAATAGAATTTTTAAAAATTCACATAGAATGACAGATTGCAGATATATGCCGGTTCAATAAACCTACCAACCTGTGATGATGTCAAACTGTTTAACTTACTGTAGCTCCTTTATTCTCTCTCTCTCTCTCTCTCTCGATAGGTATGCCTGAAGTCAAGTACAGGTTTTCCTTGCTTTATGCTATACATGTGTTCCTGGAAAACTGCATAACTCAAATTCGCATAAAGGGAACCCACTTTACAATGTAACAAATAGGGATACGTTCCAAGACCTTGACCAACAGCAGACAGTACACGCAAGCACAGGGTGATGGTGAATGGTACCATAAATGGGGATGGCAGTTATAGAAACGTGTCGCAGACAACGAGTGAGGAGCATAGATTTATACAGGAGACAATATTTTGGTGCGTGTGACTCCCACAATGCACCGCACAAAGCAGCTGACTGCGGACTTCCAGCGCACAGATGGCATAAGAGTGAATTTACCTTGCATACAATGAATTTTGGGTATAAAAAGGGTCATCGCATAAGAGTGAATTTGCACATACAGAACCCGCATGAAGTGAGGGAAACCTGTGTACCAATGGTTACCAAACCTCTTGGACTTGCAGACAATGGGCAGATCTAAACAATTCTCACAGTCAACCATCCACATCCACCCATATCATCATACTTCTAATTGAAAAGATGGTGAGGGATGTGGTACAATTCACAGCTGGCTGTGAAGCACTTTTAAGTGACTTTGCAGCCCACAACATGGGCGCCACTAAGGTATATATATAGTCCTCTGTTCTGCGCAAGTGGCTGGATGATTGCTGGTGACTTTTCATGTAGTTGTTCTGATGTCTGAATTATCTGTCTGAATTCTCAAATTTACTAGAAAACCTTTGAAAGAGGGCTGGTTGATACTGCAGACTGATTCTATCAGATATTCTCTATCCATGCAAACCTTTGAAGAGGGGTATGCTGAGTAACTGTGGTACACATGCAAATCATATAGGAGCCATGTGTCAAATCCCTGTCAGAAGATACCTTTGTATGTTAGATTTTATCCTACAACAGAATACTGGCTGAAAGATCTGCTCCCCCATTGGTATATCCCCACTCTCAAGTATTCCCTAGAAACCTAGGAAATTAATGCATTAAAGCTTCATTGCAAAGCAGTTACGGTTGCTATAGATACAGTATGTTTTTCAACCTCCCCCACCAGAATAAGCTAACAGGAAGTAGGAATTAGACATAACTCTTCTCCATCCACAAGTACACCTCACTCTACTGTGTACTACAGGCAGTGCTCTGCAACTTGAACATCCCTCTGTGATCCGTCAACCCCTTTTAACTGCCCTGCTGCAGTTGACCTTAGCTACCCTTCTACACAACCCTTTATCAAGCTGTCCTTTCCAAACATACCAGATCTATCAATATTACTAGACTTGGGGACTGTATAGCCTGAGCGCCATGGTGTAGACAGGCAAAAATGAGACCAAGTGAAAGTTTCAGTGCATGATCCCTGGTATTGAGGCTTGAGTTAACCATCTGTGCTTAGGTGAATTGGCCTGTATTGAATAGGGTGGATTTATACCCTACATGATGAAGAGAAAAGGAGATGGTTCTGGAGGCAGGTGTAGATTGTTCCTGACATCCCTCCCATCACATTCCTTCATGTTTTTTTAAAAACAAGTAAAAAAGGTCAGCTATTGTTA
>NW_017729033.1:37736893-37739397 GCF_001723915.1 Gavialis gangeticus | reverse complement strand
AAAAAAAAAAAAAAAAAGCATGAGACCCATAGGTCAGAAAAATGCTCTTCTAGGAGCAAAATACCTGAAGCAAGAAAAGCAGAAGGAGAGGAAGAGACAATGAAGAAAAAATAGAAGCTGCAGCTAGAATACAAAGTCACCAGGAGGTTTTCAGTAAAAAAAGGAGCAAAGATAGAATTAAAAAACAAGTAAAAAAGGTCAGCTATTGTTACAAAGTGTTACTTTTAGGATTTTTTCTTTGTTCCTCCCGTTACCTGCCTCACCCTCCCTTTTACTCAAGCGTTCGTTTTTTAATTCTATCTTTGCTCCTTTTTTTACTGAAAACCTCCTGGTGACTTTGTATTCTAGCTGCAGCTTCTATTTTTTCTTCATTGTCTCTTCCTCTCCTTCTGCTTTTCTTGCTTCAGGTATTTTGCTCCTAGAAGAGCATTTTTCTGACCTATGGGTCTCATGCTTTTTTTTTTTTTTTTTATATGTACTAGCACAGATAATGATTAAAGTGAATGACAAAAGAGCACAGCAGTCCTACCTCTCAGTTACAGACCATAAAGTTTATTGTGGGCAGCCTGTTTCACTGGATCAGACAACAGCTGGGGAGGGAGATGTAAGAAATCTTCACTACTTATTTTTAGGTAACTAGCATTTATTTCCTGTGCTGTAGCAAAGACCCATGGTGTTCAGGGGAGATGACCAGGATTTTGAATAGAGTTTTGTACCACAGGGCTGTACAGACTTATACTGCTGAAGAGTCAGCCAATCAATCGGTCATTTATATTAGCAATGATTTCTCCATTTTGCCATGTGATGTGTTCTTTGTACAGTACTGTTAGATCTACTGGGCACGTTCTTCCCTTGTGCAGTAAGCTTCTGCTAGATTCTGTCCCTGACTGGCTCAGCATATAGGTCTGGAGTATGGAGGGAAGGCTTTTCATTTGGATATTGGTCTGGTACCTTTCCTCAACTAGAGGGAATGTAAAACAATTCTGAAAAATATATATAATTTTTTCAGAATTGTGCTACATTTCAAGTAAACCTGCAGCAGGTGCTTTATACACTGAACCTGTCCCCTGCCACTCTCTACAGCATGTTGTCTGTGAACTTATAAAATCTATTTCAATTTGCCAGTCATTGTATTTCATATTCCCCAGTAATATGCAGAAGATTGTCAAAAAGCTGATTAAAGTCAAAAGTTCTCAAAGCTCCTGGGAACTCGAATGTAATTACCAAAATCAGGTGAGCATTTTATTATAGCCGTCTGTTTGTTCATACAAGCACAAGTTCAGTATTGGCTTCTTAACTCCCTTGATCTCCACATGTAAATAGTTTATTGAAACGTATTCTTCAGGTCTCTATCATGTAAACTGAATTAAGATGCACATTTCTTTGTGCAACTTAATAACAAAATAAAATAAACCCTGACGTATATAAGCATCTAAAAATAACAACTGAAATTATGTGGGGCAAAAAATAAGAAAAAAAATAACTTGAGACAGAATGCTTCAATTTAAATTATAGACCTACTTTATCCATGGGAATTCAAATTCTGTCACATTCTAAATAAATGCAAAAAGATTGGCAGATGTCTAAAATGCCAATGTTTTAATCTTCAGCTTCATGGGGAAGTTCTGTCCTCCTTAGATAACTAGTGGGTTTGCAGCTTTATGCATTAGAGCAGTGGTTTTCAACCTTTTTACATTTGCAGAACCCTAAAAAAAATTTCAAATGGAGGTGCCAAGCTCCTTTGAATGGTAAGAGTGTGCATTCACATGCTTTTAATTGATCGTAGTCATCTTTTCCGGACCCCCTTAGACACAGTGTGTGGACCTGCAGGGGTCTGCAGACCATGGGTTAAAAACCACTGCATTAGCAAAGTAAAATCTGAAGAGGGTTAATTTTTAAACTCATGAGTTAGAAATTATGAAAAAAGCTAAAAGTTTGTTGTCAACAACCATCAGAAACTTCTTCACCTACAAAAACTAGCATAAACGAGGATGAAAAGGAGCTTTTAAAGTGCTAATTCTCAACCAGGGTGCCACAGTACCCTGGGATACCTTGAGATCTGTTCAAGGTGCCTGAGGATGCCACATAATGGTAGTACTGTTAGCTGTGCAAATCTGATTCACAAGCTAAAACCAGAAATTTCCAGTAGGAATTCATAGTTGGAAATATTCTGACCTGCTGAGGTCTTTCTCAGTCCTTTGCAACAGAACAAGTGTTTTATTATTGTTTTGTAGTTAAGTAAAAATTGAGAGTGAGCATTTCTGAAGCATGCCTTGAGTCTGAAAGAGTTGAGAATCATTGAAGAAGATCTTAACCTGGCAACTCATTTCTGTATTTACTCAAATCCAAGAAGAGGCTATCCCTGCCTCCGCCCCCCGGTCCCTCATTTAATATGGGGAAGAAAGCCCCTCACCTTGGATTCGAGTAGGAGGTGGTGGATGGCAGGCAGCTGCTGTGGCTCCCACTCCAGCCCTATTGCTCCTGCCCCAGGCCAGCCTGGTAAC
>NW_017729033.1:37725563-37731893 GCF_001723915.1 Gavialis gangeticus | reverse complement strand
CATTTCTGTATTTACTCAAATCCAAGAAGAGGCTATCCCTGCCTCCGCCCCCCGGTCCCTCATTTAATATGGGGAAGAAAGCCCCTCACCTTGGATTCGAGTAGGAGGTGGTGGATGGCAGGCAGCTGCTGTGGCTCCCACTCCAGCCCTATTGCTCCTGCCCCAGGCCAGCCTGGTAACACATGATGGCAGCTTCAGGCTCTAGAGCTTGAACTGAAGCTGCTGCTACCACTGCTGCCAGGCTGGGCTGGGGCCATAGCAACAAGGATGGAGCAGAACCAGAGCTGTGCCAGAGCCAGAGGGTAAGTGGTGGGGGGCAGAGCAGGCATGGGGATGCTGCAAGTAGCAGGGGGGCAGGTGCTGGGGAGGAGGTGATGATGGTACAGGTAGCAGGGGGCAATGTGTGGTGAGGCAAAGGGAAGGAGTCAGGCTACTTGACCCTGCCCCACCATCTCCCCACTATCTATGCCCCCTGCTGTCTCCTAAGCACACCCAGCTTTCAAATAACTTTGTGTCCCAATTGCACACTTACCAGGGATTCTTGGAATATTTAATGCAAAATGTATGAAAGATGCTTCTGTTCCTGGTAAATCCTACCAACATCTCTAATTAACTGATGAAATGGCTTGCAGGGGTGGGAGAAGTAAAGTAGCAAAACCAGCCAGACCCAGCCATACTCCATATATTTATATTATTTTTTTTCATTTTTCATGTTCTCTTTGTTTGCAAATTTCAGCAGTTCTCATCTTTATGTCCCAATAAAGTCTGAGAACAACCAAATTTAAAGGAGGAATATATGGGTATATGGAATCCATGTATCCCCCAAAAGAATTAAAACTGGGCTGCCTTGACACCATTAGTTAAACTAAGTTCACAGTTCCCAAATTAAATTTAAAGTAGACAGAAAATGAAAACAGTGCAAGCACATAATGAAATACTTTTGAAACCACCATGTTTTTCCCTAGAATTATTTAATTACACTCCAAAAAGTTATGAAGCCTTTCAAATGTTCATCAGGAGGATGCTGTTACTTTAACTCCATCAGCATGATAGTATGTGGTAGTGTTCAAGTGATGTTTTAGTCATGATGGTCCTGATCTGGGAATTATGCAAATCAAGAATTTTTGTGGGTGATTTTTTTTTATATTAAATCAACTATATTTGGGATACAGGTAGACAAGTTTTCGAATGCAAAGTATGCTTTATCAGGTTACTTTACTTTGCATTCAATAGCTTGTCTCCGTCCCAACTAAGGCTGTGCGAAATTTCAGGAGCTGTTTCATTTCGGAGGTGTTTTGGCCCATTTCAGCACCCAAAACACCAAATCCAAAATGAAACGGAAGGCTCTGAAACTAAACAAAACCATCTGAAATGTTTCGACGGCAGGTTTAAGGGGGAACAGAAACTCAGAACAGGGAGGGGGAAGGTGGAGAGGAAGGACTGCTTTGGTTGACATCCGTAGCTGGCCAGTGTCTACGATCTGCCCCTGAGGTCCCTTCCAATCCCAGTGCTCTGGGGGAGGGGTGGCAGCCTGCTGTCATGCCACATGCAGATCTGGGGGTCCGTGTCCCCCAGGAGGAGTCCGGTACAGCCTCACAGCCCTCCTGGGGGGTGTAGGCCCCCGGATCTGTGCGGGGGATGACAGCAGGCCGTCACTGTCAGCTGGGGCCAGCTGTAGCACCCGAATCTGCTCCACGCACCCTGCGCCAAGTGCCTGGAAGACTGGTGCTGCAGCTGGCCGCAGGCAACAGTGACCGCATGCTGTCATCCTGCATGCAGATCAGGGGGCCTGTGCCCCACAACAGGAGTCTGGCACAGCCCCACAGCCCTCCTGGGGGGCAGAGGCCCCCAGATCTGCACGCAGGATGACAGCAGGCTGCCGCTGCCAGCAAGTGATCCAAGTTGTGTTTTTGAACAGTTTGAGGTGCAGTTTCACAAATCTCCCTGCACCTATCTCCTTGAAACTTGGCAGGCTTCATGCCCTCAAAAGGGGCTTCTATCCCAGAAATTTTCATGTGAATCAGCCAAGAAATGACAAATTTATAGGCATTTTAGTGATTCCCCATTATAGCCTATGGCTGAAACACCAAAACAGCATCAAAACTCTGAAACAGATTTGGCCAAATCGAAATGGGACAATGATATGAAACACCGAAATGAATCGTTGTCCCTCCAAAATATTGAATCCGAAACTGAAGCGATACATAGCCATTTCTCACAGCCCAAGTCCCAAGTACGCAGTTGGTCCAATAAATGAGATCCCCACCCCCCTTCCCCAATCATCCTTCCCTCTTGTATAGTATATAACTGTTTCAGTTCTTTAATTTTGTTGGTAAGAAATTTCTTTTGCTTGAAGTATACCATTTTAAGTAAGCAGCCTGTTTTTTAGGAGGGAGTCATGTCCTTAAATCTCATCTTTATGAAACAACAAAGTACTGTACTCAATGGCAATTCTAATGCTGTCTCAGCTCTAGACTGGAAATCCAAATTGTTTCATATTTTCTCCATTGTCAAAAAGCTGGTTAGAGTCAAACGTTCTCAAAGTTCCTGGGAACTCAACTGTAACTACCAGTGGAGAAAATATGAAACAATTTGATTTTATTCATCATGTGAGTGCAATAGAGCTTACGACAAGTCTAAAAATTATGCAACTGAAATTACTTTGCCACATATCTTTCTATAACTGAGTGCACAAGTGACACTTGTTTGACAAACCAGAGCAGTCTAGCACAAGTGAGGAAAATAATCTCATACATATGAAATCCTGGCTTTGTGTTTCGAATTGACCTCTTTCTAGATATTACGCTGCTTCTTAAAGTTCACCTTTAAATAGCTTCTGTAAGTAAATTAGAAAGCTGGACTCTTTGTCCTACTGGTGCCAAGAATCATTTGTCTGACAAGACTTCAACACAAGCGTGCATCTGAAACGTACTTTTGCTTGACAGGCCTCAACAGTTTAGTTGTATAGAAAATTCTTCAGCTAGATCATCTTCCGCTTAGATGAAGGCCAAAAGGAAACTCTGTGTATCACATGAAAGTTAGGAGTTTGGGCTTCTGGGGGGAAGCTGAAATGCAGTGGTTTGTCATTAATAAATAGTATGGGGGTTCCTTAATGCATCTGAAGGGATCATTTCTATTTGCCCTTTTCACTCCAGGAAAGCAAGAAATGTATCTGCCTTGTGTAGCTCATTTGAAAGATGGGTTTTTTTACCTCCTTGGCTGCATATTCTGCTTTATGCATTGGAAAAAATACTGAAACCAGAGATCTAAAAGTGACCTCCCTGAATATACAACATGAAATCAAAGATTTATCAGTTGGGTTTATGATCTAATGATTGATCTCCAGGAAAACCTGATACTGGCAATTTTTTTTCCTATAGTAATAGCATATTTGCAGGAGCAGGCCATTTTCATGCTTTCAATTAGACTTGGTGTCAATTCTGCTTTCAAGTTGTTTAGTCTTTCATTGTAGGTATCCTGCACTCCATGGGCGCATCCAGACAAGTGCGCATGTGCCTGTTGTGGTGTCTCTAAGCAGTTTGAAATGCCACAAGAGGCATGCCACAAATAAAAAAATGTTCCCTGCGCTGCATATTTACAGCGTGGGCTCTAAATTTGATACCTGGAAATGGGGGTGGAGGGGCTGTGGGTGTGTGTGGGGGGTGCACCAGGCCACTTGGGCTGTCACCTGGGAGCCCAGCACTACTCGCAGGGGCCACACTGGGTCCTGCCTCCACGGAACTGGCCTGACCTGATGGCGCACAGGGCACTTGGAGGCAGGACCCAGCACAGCCCCTAAAAGCAGTGCCAGGACCTCAGATGACAGCCCAAGTTGGGCTTTAAAATTGTAGATATAGCAATAAAGCATTGCCCAGCTGATCAATTAATCTCCATATATACATATATATATACACATATATATATAGAGAGAGAGAGAGAGTAGGGTTTCATTTTAATCATGGAAAAACACAGATTTTGGGGTATTTTAAAGAGTGAATTTGGGATTTTTTATCAGTGAATTTGCGATTTTTAATTGGGGAACACCACGTCTCCTGCTACTGAGACAAGTGATGGGACCCAGGTAGAGGAGCCTGCCCAGGGCTAGCACTTAGGACCCAGCTGGAGGGCAAATGAAGTGGCTGACCTCCTGACCATTTGGGGCCAGGAAGACATGCTTTGACAGTTCAAGGCAGGCTACCACACTGAGAACATCTAGGCGATAGCTTCCCAGATGGCAGCAGTGCCCCACAAAGGCCAACTGTGCAACCACAGCCAGCTGGCCCAGAGGTGCAGGAGGCTCTGCTGCAGTGCCCATACCACAGCCCAGGTGGTCTAGGTCCGGCTGGTGTGCAGACATGGGGCTGCAGGTCCAAGGTAGGCCTGTGCAAAGTGGCAAGTATTCACTTTGGATTCAGCTGATTTGGAGGGACAATGAGTCAATTCAGAGATTTGAGTCACTGTTCCAATTTGATTTGGCCGAATCAGATCTGAAGATTCAGCGCTGCTTCAGAGACCTGGCCATAGATAAAACAGGCAGCAGTCCTCACCACTCTGGAAACAGCTGCCTCTAACTGGTAAGTCTGTGGTGGGCAAAGCAGGAAAGGAAGGTGTATGTGGGAGGAAGGGATTGGGGCTGGAACAAGCTGCCCAGCTGGGATGGGTGGGTGTGGGACTCAGGGAGCAGGGCAGGGAGTGTGGGATGTGGGCACAGCAGTGCTGGGAGCGGGGGCTATGCCCTGCTGCCACTTGCCCAGCCAGGGTGCAAGGAGGGGCAGGACGCAGGCACAGCAGTGCTGGGAGCGGGGGCTATGCCCTGCTGCCACTTGCCCAGCCAGGGTGCAAGGAGGGGCAGGATGCAGGCACAGCAGTGCTGGGAGCGGGGGCTATGCCTTGCTGCCACTTGCCTAGCTAGGGCGGGGAAAGGGGGTGCAATGCAGGCGCAGCTCACTCTGGGCAGAAGGGGGCAAGTAGCAGCACAGCATAGGGACTCCTGGTGCTACCATGCCTGCATTCCCCTCTGCCCCAGCTGGGCAAGTGGTAGCAGAGCATAGTCCCTGCTGTAAGCACTGCTGTGCCTCCATCCTGCACCCCACACCCTTGTCCCTGAGTCCCGCACCGGCTGGGCAGTTTGTCCCACACCCAGGCCCAATCCCTCCCTCCCCTCCGCTCCTTCACTCCCCCCCTCCACCCACCACAGCAAGCTTACCAGCTGGAGGCAGCTGTGTCCAGCATGGTGAGGACTGCTGCCTGTTTAGTCTATGGCCAAATCTCCGAAGTGGCACCAAATCTTTTCTGAATTGATTCGGAGGCTTCCGATTCAATTCAGACCTTTTAATTGGTCTTGCGATTTGATTCAGATTTGGAGATTTGGTCACCGAATCGGGCTGAATCTCCTACAAATTGAACTGGCTGCTGAAGCTTCGCACAGCCCTAGTCCAAGTGGGCAGATGCTGTCACAGGTAGCAGCACATCACAGCCAGGCAGCAACCCCCACTGCCAGACTGCTGCAGGGGGTAGAGGGTTCAGGGTTCATTTTAGGTCAGGGCCACTGCGGCAGTCCAACTGGTATGGGGAACTAGTGTCCCCAGATACCAACTGTCTGGGCCTGAGAAGCTCCTGAGAGCAAGTAACCCTGAGCTGCTTGCCCCAGCCCCCAGTTCCCCCTGGGCAGGGTCAGTTTGCTCCAAGTGGCACAACCTGCCCCACACCAAAGTGCATGCTCAGACACATGTGCTGAAGCAAAAATCCCCAGCACAAATTTGTGCTGCTTTTATTTGAGCTGCTACAAACGCACATGCCTGCATGTGTGGGTGCGCCCCACTAAAGCAGCCATCAGTTTGATGGCCTGTAGATTATAATTTCTGTTCATTGGTAGTGTCTCCTTGGGTGGCTGTTTCCCTACTGCCTTCATTGAGGTCAGGATTTTACTCATTCAATGTATTTGTCTCCAGAAAAGGAGAAGTGCTTTTCTGGGTAATCTGATCCCAAAGTGGTTGGCTGATTTACCTAAGCCAGTGGTTCTCAACCTTTTTAGATTCCAGGCACCCCTTAGAAAATGCCAGCTCTTCCTTTACACTCATGTTTTGACTACAGGAAAATGATAGAGGAATTTTTCTGTTGCAAACAACTCAGACCACACAAAGCCAGAATGTTTAATTTTAACACTATGAATTTTTTATTTGAAATCTCCAGGTTTATTATCTGAATCATGCTGACATGCATAACAGTGTTAACATTGTGTGGCATCCTGCATCATCCTTGAGAGGATCACAGCAAACCTCAGGGCACTGCATCACCCTGGTTGAGAATCACTGCTCTAAATCCTGAGCC
>NW_017729033.1:37699896-37720563 GCF_001723915.1 Gavialis gangeticus | reverse complement strand
CCAGAGGCACGTGGAAGCAGGAAGAGGAAATGATAAGCAACCCTGCAGAGTCCTGCTGCTGAGAGTCTGGGCTACAAATCCCAGAGGGCTCAGGGCGGCAAGAAGAGGAATTGAACACAGAGCCAGAGAGCCCTGCTCTATCTCCCCCCACTAGCTCTTGGCCTGAGCCTGTGAAATACCGAGCACAAAGGAAGCTGAAGATACTTGTATCTTAAGGCCAACCTAGAAGCTGTTCCACAGAGGCAAAATTCCTTGTGGCTTTGGGAATTAATTTGATGGAGTCAAGCCCTGTAACCACCTACGTAACCAGGGTTGCTATGTTCTTTTGTGTGCTGTAAGCAATTTCTTGGCGCTAAATAAATCATGATATATCTGCAGGCAAAAAGACTTTATTATACCATTAACATCTAATAATCACAAATCTTAAATCTATATATGTTATGATCAGCATGTTTATACACAACAGATAATGTACTGAGAGAAACTTGGACAGTATTACTGGAATTATATGACAAGGCACATTACAGGAATTTATATCTTTTTGTTTGTGAAGTGAAGATGGTAAAGAAACTGAAGAGTTTACTTTCTTTAATGGGTCTCAGGGCCAAGTCAAGCTTTCTGTAGACTGACACTGTAATTCCATGCAGCTCATGGCAACACTTTACCAGTCTGGCTTTTCTTTTTGCCCTTGGCTCTTCAGTGATATAAAGTGAATCTCCAGTTGGAAATGTGCTGCCAAAGAGTGCATCCACACAAGCGCACATATGCGCTTTGCAGCGCCTCAGAGGCTTTTGAGGTGCCACAAAATGCACTGCGCACACATGATTTGGTTCTCCATGCTACATATTTGCTGTGCAGAGCCCAGTTTAGCTACCAAGAAATCCTGGTATCAAAAAAAAAAAAAGTGCCAAAAAAAAGTGGCACACATGGGAGCAGCATGCGCCACCCTAAACTAGAACCTGGCTGGCTAGAGCTACACTCCAGCTGCTGTCCAGGCCCTGCACACCTGGATCATTGCTGCTGCTGCCCCAGGGGGCCCCCAGAGCTCAAGTAAGGCTGCTGAGGCCAGCACAGGTGCTGGTCCCAGCCTCCCCTACCACCCTTCTGGGGCAATTTGCCCTGCACCAGAGCACAAGTGCAGGGGCATTCCCCAGGGACAACTAGCAGTGGCACAAATACATGTCACTGCTAGTTGTCCCCAGGGAAACACACATGAATGCACATCTGGATGTGCCCAGAGTGTGTTTTCTAAGCCCAAAGTGCTGGTGAAGTTCCCCCACTACTGAAGATATTTTGCGCAGCTTTGACTCCTTGTGGCTAATTGCTGAAGCCTGCCAGGTGCCCTTCAGTTCCTACTGAGACTCAGCAGGATGCCCAGCATATCACTGAACTGGAAGGCAAGTGAAGTTAAAAATCAGTAGGGCTTGACAGCTGAATTTTTTGTTCACCTGTGCAGCACTCTTCTTCAGCGTTGAGGTGCATCACCAGGGAAATGTCAGAGCTATTGTCTTCATTCAAATCAGGTGATGCATTTCCAGATTCAGATGCGCAAAGTCTAGTCAGGCAGATTATTATTGCTGGTGCCCAGGCACCACATCTGACACAGAGACTTGCAACTGGTGGCTGGTCTTGCTGTCCCAAATCCTACTGCAGCTGAGTCTTACACTTGGTATTCTTCTAAAAAGGCAGCAGCTGTAGCACGTAGCCAACAGGGAGCTCCTTCTGGCAGCAGCTGAGCTAACCTTGTCTTTGCTGAAAGCAGCTTTCTGAATATGTCATGCAGATTCTTTTCTCACCTCTAAGGGACAGAACCTCATTTCCAGTCCAGTTAACATCCTGCACCCTTTGAACTCCTGAAACCAGCCGCTGTAATAAGATAACGAGTCTTTTGCGATGACATAATCTTGTAGCTGATGCAGAAGTCCTTTAACGTGAAAGCAAATAGGCAGATCCAACAAACATCTTCTGAGCTGTGTTTAGCTCCAGAATCAACAGAACGTTTGAGTCGGACAATGTGCACGGGCAGCACGGCTCAGCAGCGTGGCAGTGGGAGAATTATCACCAGAGGTCATCTCAACCCAGACACATTCTGTTTCCCTAGCAGGTTTCATATACCCCAACACTTATCAAAATCTTATGTCAGGGCAGAATCCAGCCTGTGCTACCTACTCTGCATATAGGAGATGACAGAAAATACTTCAACAGCATGAACCTTTGGATCATCACCCTAGACTCTACAGCAATGATTGCAATAATGGAGTATTTCCAGGATGCACTTTTTCACATGGGTACCTATAGCCCCTGCCACATGTTGCGTATGTTATGTAATTAACTGGTTAATCACACAATAAATTTAGACTAGCCACTCATTCAAAGTATTTATCCTACCATAAAAATGTCTCCCTAGATATTAAAAACACCAACCAGCTACAACGTTAGTGTTTGGAAATGAGTAACAAGTTGATAGCTGGTTTCTATCCAGATATGGCCCTGCCACACGATTAATCCTATATCTCTCTGCACTTGCTGTGTGCAGCCCTGATCTAACAACTATTTAAGTATACACATGATTAATTCTCTTGGTTGTCACATTCACACTATGTGCAGTGGATTATCTGCTTTAAGAGACTGGATCTGATTTTAAAATGGTTAAGTGGCCAAGAGGCGTTTGAGCTTTGGGTCTGTGAGGATCTGTACTTTTTAAATTGTATTTGTTGATGTTTGTTTCACAGGTTTGACAAATTAACTGTTTCACTCCCAGTGGCTGTTCCCTGTCTTCAATAGGTGAGTGCTTCGGCTTTTACATTCCAAGATTTTTCTCAACAGCAGCAGATGCGTTGGGACCTCAACGGTGAAACCAAACCACACAACCCACATGTAGGGGAGAAGGAAAGAAACAAATAGGCAGACAGGGTCTGTTGGGGCTGGTTTAGGAATGGCACATCCTGCATCTGTGAAGGTGGTTGAACTAGATGAGCATTTCTCAAACAGTAGGTCACAGCCCAAAAGTGGGCTGCAAAAATATATGAAAGGGTTGTGAACAAATTAAAAAAATGGATCCTCCTTTAAACAAGAAAAATGTGGGAAACTGTGTTTTTTTCCTTGCTGACTGTCAGACTTCCAGCCTGCAGGGGGCTGCTTGGCCCCCTCTGCCCCACACATGCCCCCTACTACACACATATACACACTTTCTGCCCCACACACTGAGGATTGGGGCCTGGGGGTAGCGGGTTGCAAGTGAGGGGCACTGTGTTGAGACTGGCCATCGATGTTTACAAATGGGTCCTGGTACAAAAAAGGTTGAGAACCACTGAACTAGATGACTTGTGAGGATCCTTCCAATCCTGTGATGCTATGAAAATATAAAACTCCAAATGAGATACTAACTGATCATTTTGAGAGAGAGGATGTGTCCTCTTTGATAGGGGCAGGAAGACACGATGACAGGTGCCATTGCTAGGTATGGATAGTATGCAGTCTTTTTAGTTTGCATGTATTGGTATTTTCTCATTTGAATTTTCTAAAAAAAGGGAGTTCGGTTTCAGCCGTGGCCTCTTCTTGCTGTCATTTCAGATATGTCACTTTTTCTCCCTTGACTAATATCCTGCTCATTCAGGCTGCAACCTCTGGGTCTCTTTGATGATAACACAGTGAATCTTCTGAATACATTTACACATATTTCCTTTAAAAGAGCATGGTTGTGCAGGAATAAATTTGGATAACGGAAAGAAATGAGTATAAAATTGTTCTTAGTCAATCCAGAAAATTGCTAGCTAAGTTACTCTTACTGATATTTGTATTTAATAAATCCTCCTTGTCTAAGACACAAGTGCTCCTGCTTCTTTGTCACTTAAAAATAACTGTCTTGAAATATGACAAAAATAACATGACAAAAATAACTTGTCATGAATTTTTCTCAAGATATCAAATGGTGAGCAATATGATTTTGCTGCTGGATCAGATGAGAGGATGACAGACTCTTCCTTTATGGCCTCTGTTAAAACACAGACGTCTCTGATAGTGAAGAGATGTGGTCAGAAATGCATGCTGGTTTGCATTTAACATGCTGGATTGTAGCCCAATGTCTTTCCCAGACCCTCAAAGAAAGATTGTATAGAGTCATTTTTTCACATGTAAAACCACAAATAAACTTCAGGAAAAGGATTGTTTATTCTAAGTAATCTGGCACCAGCACCTGCTGGAGCTGGGTCATTTATATGGCTATTCAGCCTCAGCAAAGATGTAATTATGTCCAAGACAGTTAAGTTAATATAATTAGCCAGATAAAAGAGTTTGATTGCTCCAGAAAAGGAAAGTATCGCTGGTATGAAAATCAAGTTAATGCAAATGTACATGCTGAATATGGCAGTAGGTGAACCATGACTCAAAGCTAACATTTCAAGACAGAGATGTTGTATAGTTTTATCTGTTGGTGTGATAGGAAATCAGGTTTCATTTCATTTCAGGCACACACATATGAGCTACATATTGTGTCACTTTTATACAATGGGCTATATTGTCTGGCAGCCTAGCTCCACTGAAGTCAATCGAGAGACATCAGGAGAAAACTTGCCCCGCTATCTGTGACTAAATGCCTTCTTACGAGGACTTGACATCAGCACCATGCGTGTAGAAGTGCAGGGCACTGTTAATTCATGAGAGTTACCTCTCATTCTCACCTGAAGACCTGATAAAGCTGATAAAGGAATGTGAGCAGTGTATATCTACTGAGTGGTGACTATGGATCACCTAAGGGCAACTCAGCATTTTTAATATGTCTTTCCTTCCCACCCCTTAAGGTGATACGAAACAAAGCCCATGTTCTCCTTGACTGTGCATCAGAAAAGCCGAGGCAGCACATTAGGGGCTCAGAACACTTTGACAAAAGTAGCTTCCTTCTCCATGGAGAAGGCTGCTTCACCTTCTTTCCCCAGTAGTGTTAATAAAAGTTGGGTCCCTTTGATGTTCTGCAGAGCCATATACCCTGTGCGTGTGGCCCCTCTACACCCTACCCTGGCATAACATCCCATGACACCCCATGATCCTGCTTCACCCCTCACGTATGCAACACCATCCCCACAAACCCAGGATCTGTGCAGCTGGAGGCAGCATTTCTTCTTATCTAATATCCGATGAGAAATCCTCATGGAATGGGACTAGAGCATACAACAGACGATGGCTATTCTGCCTTGATTCCCTGCTATCCCCAGACCCATACAATCCCCTAACTTACATGAAGACAATTTTCTTGGGCCTGGGGGCATTTTGGGAACTGATACTTCTTATACCTTGGTATGCTCAGATGGTTTGCTTTCCCTGTCCTCATGAGTGCCAGGGTAACTCTATGGCCCCAAATAAACTGTGACTAAGTCATCTAGATATAGATGGAATACAGCAAGGAGAACAGAAGATGGAAGGCCTTATTCAAAGTCTCCTTTGTAACTATAAATAATGCACCTTTGTATCCCAGTACAAAAGTTTCCTATTCAGTTGACCTCATGTTGTAATAAATAAATGGTCCAGTTACATCCAGAGATTCATTTTGGAGAATGTTCTGCTGCTCCTCCGTGCCAATAACTGAGATTCCAGCTTTTTTTTTAATGATGATGTTAGCTGGTGATAGACACAGAAAGAAAGAATCTAGGTTCAAATACTCTTCTTGTCCCCAAAGAGGGATAGATCTGTGTGAGAGAATGTAGTCAATTGACACAGTGGGGAACACTTGTATACAAGAGACTGATCTAACAAAGAACTGAATTGCTTCACTGGAAATATAAAAGTCGCAGATGTTTTTGAAAGGTTTTTCTTCATGTATAACCAACTTGCACCCTTGAACTACTGGAGCATTCAAAATTAGCTGCCAAAATACATATGTAGGGCATATAAGGGAGGGATTTTTCCCCCTTCCTACTTCTACATATGGCAGGCGGTGTTTTAAGTCTTCCTTAAAAGCACTGGATGTTGTCTGTGGCCAACGCTGGGGAATGCCAATGCTCCTGCTGGGACTTAAAGCCAGAGGTTCCTTTCCTGAGGGTCTTGTCCATCTGCTCAGGGTCAAACAGTTACCGCATTTGGGATCAGAAAAGAATTTTACCCTACAGCCAGATTGCCAAGTTGCCATTTTTCACATCCTTGTAGTGGGTGGCATGGCCCTCTCCTTTGGAACTCTTGAGATATTTGCAGCAGCAGGAAGTTGGCATCCATGGTCCCTTTGCTTTACCTATGGCAGATTAGGTTGTTATGTCTTGCGGTTGTGTCAAGAGTTGACTGTATTTTGACTAAGAATTTAGCCAATGGATTTGTATAGCATGGTTTGGATAGGGATGGTCCTACCTCAGGCACGGGATTAGAAGATGACCTCTGGAGGTCTCTTCCAGCCCCAGTTCTCTATGATTTTGTGGTAAGTTGTTACATGATAACCACAGCTTCCAAAGAGTTAAGGTGATAGTATAGTCAGTAAGTCCACAACAGTTTACCTATTTCTGTGTAGATAGTTTGATAAGACAGGGTCCAATTTGGGGGCTTCATTTTTACTCCACTTCTTTTGCAGCCACCACTGCTGTGAAGTTTGCAGAGGTGAAGCAACGTTGGCCATTAATATGGTCTGAGCCCAGGTCAAGGAATTGTTATATCAGCAGCCTTGTTGTAGTGGAGGAGATGACCCCGGATCACCTTTCTTTACATATTTTGTCCTTTTCCCTTTGGTATGGTTGTTTTTTTCCAGCACTCTGGGCTCTGTATTTCTAATGTAGTGGACCAGAACTGCCTGACCATCGTTTTTTTCTCAGATTATAAATGTGCATCCCAAGAGAAGCTGGTAGCAGTGTACATGGTACATAAACCATGCTGCAACACGTGTGTGCTGGCTATCAAATGATGGCTAAAAATGGATTTTGCTCCTGTATGGTGGCCTGTTACAAACTAGTCAGAGGGGACCAGCAGGCATTGGGGGAGTCCCTGTTTCTACCCGAGCACTACCAAGAGTGACTAGAAATAACGGTCACAAGCTGGCAGACGGTAAATTCAGATTAGACATCAGGAGGCGCTACTTCACTGGCAGGGCGGCTAGGATCTGGAACCAACTTCCAAGAGAAGTGGTGCTGGCTCCTACCCTGGGGGTCTTTAAGACAAAGCTAGTACTCTTTCCTGCCATGTCAGGGGGTCAGATTTGATGATCTGCTCAGGTCCCTTCCATCCCTACTAACTATGAAACTATGAAACTATGACTTTTAGTCCGCACCCCTGAAGTGGAAATAGAAATTCTCAGATCATTTCTCTTATGTATTTGTCTAACCCATTCCTAACAACCTCCAGTCAAGGAGACTGCACAATCTTCCTACCCTTCCTAGGTAGTCTGTTCCAGTATTACATGACCTGTATAGTTAAAAACATTTTCTTAATAGTTAAACTAAATTGGGTTACAAATTCAACTGATTTTTCCTACAGTGTCCACTTTGGGGCAACACACTTAAAAAAAGATGTGGGCAAATTGGAAAGAATCCAGAGAATAATAACAAGTATTAAAGATAGAGAAAATATGACATATGAAAAAGTTGGAAGAACTGGGATTATTTGGTCTAGAGAGGAGAAGACTGAGGTGGGGGTGTGATAATTGTTTTCAAATATAGAAATGTATTATAGAGATAATGGTGATCAGTTGTTCTCTACATCCACGGAAGACAGAACAAGAAGTACTGAGCCTCAGTGACAACACTGGTTGGATATTAGGAAGAACTTTTTAGCTATGAGGGTAAGCAGTAAAACAGATTATCTAGAGAAACAGACTCTGTCACAGGAAGTTTTGGAGTGCAGTTTAGGTAACATTTGTTTGAATGCTTTAGACAAAAATGAGCACAGTCAGAATATATGATCTCTTGAGATCCCTTTCACCCTATTTTTCTCATATTCTAGCATTCTATAGCCCATGTGGATATGGAGACCATGTAATTGCTATCTTCCTTATAACAACTTCAAGCGTATCATGTTGCCCACCTGAGTCTTTGTTTAGAATAAACAAGTTCAATTCTTCCAACTTTCTTTCACTGACCATTTTTTAAAAACTTACATTTTTTCTTGCTGCTCTCCTCTGGACCCTCCCCAATTTATCTATATCTTTGTCAAAGCATGGTGTCCAAACTTGAACACAGTACTCCAGCTAAGGTCCCACCAGTGCTGAGTAGAATGGAACAAGTACTTCTAACGTCTTGCATACAACACATCCCAAAATAAGATTTGCCTTTTGTGCAGTACCATCCCAGCATTGGTCCTATCCATTTTGCTCTTCTTCCACATGAAGAAATGGCTGTATACTTTCCTTTGCCTCTAACATACTTAAAAAACTTCTTCCCTTTGCCTTTTATTCCCCCTGCTGTTTTAAATTCATTGTGCAATTTAGCCTTTCAGATCTGATCCCAGCTTGTGGTACTGTGCCTCTTATATTCATCTTTAGTTATGTGTCAGTGTTTGCACTTTTTGTACAGTTCTTTTTTGATTTACAAATCACTGAAGAGCTCCTGATGCAGCCATGTTGGTCTCTTCCTATGCTTCTTATCTTTCATTGGCATCAGCATAGTGAGCCACTATGCCTTTACTATGTTTTTTTCAATAACTGCCAGTTCTCCAACACTTTTACCATTTACGTGATCTTCCTCAAGCACCATAACTGACTGAAGCCTGCTTTTTGAAGTCTGCTGCTTTCACTTCCTCCTTTCATTAAAACCATGTGTTCTGTTATTTTGTGATCACTTCCACCCAAATTGTTTTCTACCTTTGGATTCTCAACCAGTTCCTCCCTAGAACCTCCCCCAGTAACAGGCCTCACCTTCTGAAATCAAAAGTTATCCCCAGCAAAATTATTGGACTGTCTCTGCTTTCCAACAGATATCTGGGCAATTCAATTCTCCTGGTACCACTACGCCCTGTTCTGTCTCAAATATAATTATGCGATATACACATTCTGGGCCAGTTATTAAACATACTTAGGCATCTAACTCCTAATTAAATCAGAAGAGAGTACACACACACACACACACACATCTATAGATAGATAGATGTCTAATACCTGGTCCTATATACTTATTGCCAATTTCTCTTTAAGGTCAGAACAGTCAGAAATGCCTTATCAATAAATAACTCGATCAGACCCTTCACATTCCTGAAGTGGGCAATTTAAATGCAAGAGAGGCTCTGATAAGAACATCACCATTTTGACATAAAATCCTCAATGGTGGTGCTGTGAAAGAGAAATGAAAGATGCAAACTTGGCTTGATTCACTTTGTACTTCAATAATCTATAAATTTCAATTTCCAGCCAGACATCAAGTATATGGATGCTTTATTCGTCACTGGAAATTGAAATGAGATACTTCAGGCAATAAGTTAAGTCTCTGAGCTTGTACTCTCAGCGGATCTTTCAGAGGCAGCAGGAAATGGAATCATCCCTTTGCTCCAGCTTCCTGACTAAACTTAGCCCTTGAAGTAAGCAGAAAACGAATGTGTTTCATAATTGTTCCGTCTTCAGTGTCAGGTCCCCATCCCCGTTGATATGGACTAATGACAGAACCAAAGGGAAACTCCTTTTTTTACCCTTTGTCTTTTAAAGCTAAATAATAATGATTTCTTGGGTATAACATTTCAAAGGAACCTTTTACATTTAAATGGCTTGAGACAATTCTTCAAGTCTAGCTGACTCCTCCTAATTAAAACAAATTCAATTAGTAATGCCTGGGTTGTATGTTGAAAGCACCAATATAGTTTGCCCTTCAATACAGTAGCGTTTAAAGATACCTTTAATCTGAACTAATTAATGAGGCAATATATTATGTTTCCCCCCAGGCAATTCCCCTTGCAAACAACTGGCTCTACTTAAAAGCTCGTGCCTCTGTTCAAAAGTGATGTATATAGTAGATATTAAAACTTACATAGAAGAATCTATAATAGCTTTCAGTTAGGACACAATCACTTCTGCACTTTGAAACATGAAATGCAATCTGTGCCCAAATACATAGCCGTTTTCAGCCAACAATCTCAATGCAATAAACCTCCATTATGCCTCACAACACCACTTTCTCCCACAGCGGCATATATATTACAATTTCTATATAACATATTGATGAAGTAAAGCATAATGAATCAATTCACTTACTTAAAACCAGAACTTAGCTCAGTCCCATAACTGAAGGATAAGGCCAACGACAGCTTTTTCTATATTCCTGTTTCTAACTGAAAGACAATATGCCTTTGGTGCTTCTGGTCCACAGAGGTGGAAAACCTGCTGTGGTTTCATGTGCGTTTCCTGGTTAATGCTGGATTGATGTGTTTGAAACATTTCTAAGGAAATGCCCAAGGACATTTCCAGCTCTAGGGTCTGATGTACATTTACTAATATTATCACCAGTATCTCCAGTCCCAAGTGTTCAGAAACCTAGAGTTAGGCTCCCTTTTCTTTTTTACAGATTGTGGAAAATATTTTGAATGAATAGTTGGCAAGTTGTCCCATGTGTGAAAAATATTCCCAAGAGACTGCAGCACTCGGGAAGTTCTTCAGATATGAAATTCTAGCAACTCTTTAGCCCGGCTGTATTATGAAAATGTATGTGTACCAAAGGGATTCTATTTTAATGCATTTTCTTTTCTAAATAGTGCTTTTAAACCTGACAACAGCAAGGAATTCTGAAAAAAACAAGTTGCCATCCCTAGCACAAACGCCAGGTGGCGGTGACAAAACTTGAGCCATATGGCAGAGAATGACATCATCACACATGCTGCTTGTGAGCCCTGCCAGTCCCAAAGTTTCTGTCAACCATCGGCTATGCTGGTCCTATGCAAGTCTTTCAGGCTCCCGAAACTACCCCATTAAGGCTTTTTAAAGTTACTTTTCCACAGGTTGGTTAGGGTTGATTTGGAGAAGGGTAAGGATGTACGTTAACAGGGACTGGAGGGTGTATAAGCAGCATTTCCTTGTTCAGTGGAGCGTTCTTGGAGCCCTACCCCACACATTCCAGCCTATCCCAACGACTCCTTCACCGGGGTAGTGGTCTTTAAGAAAAATGATCAGTTAATGAGATAACAATTGTCAGCAGATTTTTTTTTTTTTGTAAAGCACTTGTTATTGTTTCCAAAGAATAGCACTGCATATGTTGTTTAATTAGGAAAGGTCATTAATGTATTGCCTAATGGTAAAATAGCTCTGGAAGTGAATATGCATTTGAGGATAATTAATATAAGTTTTAGGTTTCTTTTTCTCTTTTGCTTATATTTTATCATAAATGTATTTGGGGTTAGAGTTCAGAGCTGTGAGAATAGTTTTAATTCTAATGCTGGTTTATTCTATGGGCAGCACAAAATTCCTGGTGTCTTCACTGATCATTTCTATGCTCTTATAGGCTCAGGTTTTTACAGTGATGTGACAGGTAAGTGCACCATTGCCACATTGTGTCAGGTATCCCGGTTATAGTCATATTGGTCTCAAGGAAAAAATAATCAGGGTCATGGACAGAGGTGATATCTTTTATTAGACCAACAAGATTTTTGCAAAAAAATTCTTTAAATTAAATTAAAGGGTTTTTTTTTTTGCAAAAATCTTGTTGGTCTAATAATAGATATCACCTCTAGCCATGAACCCTGATTGCTATTGTCACATTGCAACTTTAACTATTTAAAGTTATGAAGAAATGGAGGCTGTGTTTGAATTTAAAACTATCCATTTTCTGAAGGCAATTCAGATGCTGGTATTCTTGATACATCTTTGCTTTCTAAGTATCAGTAGTGTCTTATAATGCTTTATGTTTTCCTCATAGTACCTGCTTTGTTTTTTAACATGTATGCCAAAAGCTCAACTTAATTCTTTCTGCTATTAGCTAACATCATCTTATTCTTGCCTGACTACACTATCTCTGGTATTCCTTATGCTAGACGTGAGATGGCATATCTACTTCGAGATCCTACTCTATTTCCTAGATTAGAATCCAACTATTTTGCACCACTTTGGTGAAACAAAGGATCATAGTCCTGTTTTAACCACCATTTGAGCTGTGGTTATGATTAAGGTCCAATCCAATCCAGTCCGATATGCTTATCACTTAATCTGGCCGCTTGTGTCAGGAACATCTGATTCCAACTTAAAACCAGCAGCTTGCTGCATGAATAGTCTGTACTTTCATTGAGTTACTATTAGGCTCTAAAAACTACCTGAGTGAAAATTTCTCATGTTGAATCTTATACCTGTAATTACTTTTAACAAAAAACAGATCGGTTTTGACAGTGGATTGGGGACCCACAGTCCACTGCTTTAAATCTGTTTTCTATTCTTCTTCTTATTATTGTTACTATTACGCAACTACTACAGTAATACTTCAGTACTATTACAGTAGTGGTACTCAGGCAACTACTGTGTGAGGGTTTGGATCCTATTTTGCTAGATCTGTAGAAAGTGTTTCATCCCCAGAGCTCTCTGCAATAATAAGCACATGACCGCAGCACTTTGACCCTTTATTTTAAGGGTGCTGTATTCAGTGCTGCGGCTGGCAGCCATAAGGTATACTGTGTGCCCAGAGCTGTTGCAAAATTCCCCAAGCACATGGAGCTTCTGGTGTCACTCTCCAAATCATTCCCACCCTCCTACAATTCTTGTTCCAAACTGCAGGGAATCTGCAAGTTATTACAGAAAGGTCCAGTAAGTGACACTCATCATCCTGAAGTTTATATTCATAATGCTGACTTGAAAAATCAGCTAATTTATAGAATTAGTTGCCAGCATTTGATCCTAACAGCAGTCAACTGCAGAGTCTGGCTGGGAGCATGATAATAACGGACTACAAATATGCATTCAGTTTCTCGCATGTTGAATAAATAGCTATCAAATACGTTTCACCTACTAAGAAATTGTTTAGGAATTATGCATTTCTGATCTGAAACCAAGGATCTGACCTAACAGCCTAAATCTGCACCAATGCAGACATTTTTTGAAGAAATCTCAAAATATAAATCAAAACACCTTTGTTTCAAAATAGAAATCTGCCCTATCATTCTATATAGACTTGACGAAGGGCTCACAGCCTTTATAGTGTTTGAAATGAATATTGCTCTGAAATAGCTTTTCTTAGCATACTCAGCAGAGGTTTGTTTAATTAACTTCAGAACGATGCTTTAGGATGAAAGAGTTTGAATGTTCATTAGTACACATCTTTGAAATGCCTCACTTGATGATAATGTAATGACGGATCCTATGGTAACATGTAGAGTACATACAAGGGAAGCTAAAGTTACTGTGGAAGTGTCACATCTACATTTCTTGACTTCTGTGAGACCTCTCAGTGTTATTATCATCTTATTACTCCTCCTGACCCAAGTGGTTAGCTAAGAAATTTAGGGTCTTGCAAGTGACTGATGATGCAACCCTGTTTATTCATCCAGAATGTACAATGTGCTGTTTTCTAGGGAGAAATAACAAGGAGTCGCTTTTCTTTCTCAAAACTCCAAGACACTTTCAGGTGGGACCCCAACCCAAGAACATTTTTTTCTGACTCACATTACCTATGCTTCTGTGGCCCTCAAGCATTAGCTCTTTCTGGCTAGGTAAACTGGTATAAGTGATTGGAAACTGGTCTAGACCTGTAACAGAGCAAAAGTTCAGTACACACAGACCAGTTTCAACATGGCAGAACCCAGTTTAAGATCAACCTGGATGGATATAGTATCAGATTTAATCGGTGTAGTTTAGAACAGCCTATCAAACTCCTGTTTCAGATCCCTCTCCTGACTCAAGTTACCTAACAGTCTCCCAGCATCCCAGGATGTTTTGCAGCCCCACTAACTCCCCCAGCTGGGCAGGCAGGCTAGCCTCAGTCCCCGAGTATCACAGAGCAGAGGCAGCAAAGACTGCTCCTCAGCCCTGCCTGCACCCATCAACCTGGGAGGGGGGAGGCAGGGAATGGGGCCCCCTGCCCCAGCTAGTGGAGGTCTCATGATGTGAGGGTTTCCCTCCCACTCGGTCAGGCCAGGCTGCCCAGCCCCTTCCACCATGATTTGCTGCCTGTGACCCACAGGGGAGGGAAATGGAGCCCACTGCCCCTGTCCTGGCCCCCCTGAGCTGGTGCCTGCCCAGCTGGAGCAGGGGGGACACACACCACAGGGGCTTCCTCCCCTTCCTCACTGCCTGTCTCGCCTGCCCAGCACAGCTCCTCTCTTCAGCCCCGTTCCTTGTGGTAGTGGGGGCATCCCTGCAGCAACCCTCCAGTTCCAGGCTCTCTCCACACCCCAGAGCCCTAGCCTTACTGCAGCTGTGATCCCCAGGGTCCAGGGCTTTCACAGCCCTGAGTCCTAGGGATCACAGCAGCTGTGGTCCTCAGGGTCTGAGGATTTCACACACCCCTGAGCCCTAGGGATCATGGCAGCTGTGATCCATGTGGCTTGGGGGGGGGTTTCACTGGGCATGGTGCACTGGTGGGGAAGCAGATGCCCTCACCATAAGGCCCTGGCCCCCAACAAGCCAGCCAGCAGAGCTGTGGGGGTGGGGGGGCACCCCCACCCTGCTGCTGCTGTCAGGTGGCCACTGGGGGGGGGCAGGAGGGGGCCAGGCTGGCCGGTCAGGGGTGGCCCAGTGTCTGGGAGGTGTCCCCCAACCTGCTGGTCATGGCTAGTGCAGGCATCCAGCTTTGCCCTGCCACAGAAGGGTGAATGTCTGTTTTGTTCCCTCCTGACTTAACCTAGGGCACTTAGGAGTAAAGTGCAAAACTTAAGGCGCTTCTCCCTCTAGCTTTTTGAACCTGTGTACTTAGCCTCTGTTTCTGAACTGCCCCTCCTTTCTACCTTGCACAGGCATGCATGTACCCCTCCCCACTTCCCCCAACTCCCAACCCACTACTCAGACAATGCCCAGTGACGCTTTCTGCTGGGATGGTTCAAATTCCTAAGCAGCCTTGCATATGTCCTTGTTTTGGGTAGTAATATGTGCTGTGTTTTGGTTTGAGGCCCTTTACTGCTTTCTTACATTTAACTTGACTGAAGAGCAGCTGTTACCTTTGCCAGTTTTAATGAGGTTTAACCCAGCCTAAGACAGTATTAATGGAGGTTTCTTTCCCATAAAACTGAAATACAGAATAATCTCACTCCCTTTATTACCTAAACACAAGGTAATAGATAGCACTGCCCAGAGCACTAAATTTACCGCAGTAGTCCTTCCATCTTCCATTCCCGGGAAAGCCTTCTGTTCGTGAAGCCTCGTAACTGATGGGGAAAAAATATTTTAATTAGGCTTACAAAAGCTTGTAGTGCTATCTCCACTAGTCCTCAGCTGAGACATTTCCCCCTAAATTAGAACCTCTCCCCCCTACTTTCACAGCCAGCCTTTGGTTTCAAGGTCATATTCTCTTGCAGAAAGGCCCTTCTGACCAAAAGGTGAGTAAACATTTCATTTAGCCCAGTGGATCACTCTGCAGGCATTGGATGGGAATCTCTATATGCCCCAGTCACAATATTCAGAGAAGGATTTTGTGCCTGGGCTTTCTAAGCTGTTGCTACATTTCCAAGGAAGACCCCAATTTCATTGGCCGTGGCTGATGCAGAGATGACTGTGCAGAGGCAAATGCAGGTGTAAAGCCATGCCCCAACAGGGTTATTGAATTTCCCTAACCTCCATTTGGATAGGGCCCTCTTTCCAGAACACCTGGTTTTGTTGATACAAATGATATCTCCCTTTCCAGCCTTTCTGGGTTTTATTACTAATTTCCCACGCAGACAATTAGGGCTGGTCATTTGTGTCCTTTAATGGCCACCATATGTCAGAAATCTGAACTCTTCTGGGGGAAACAATCAGCGGTGCACAAGCTGCTGCAGTGCGTGAAGGAAATTGCTGGAGTCCTGCCAGAGAAAGTGCTCTACACCCATTCCTGCATATTTGCCTGCACTGATTTCCCACACCGAACCGTAGTGCTAATAAGTGTCTGAGGCAGCATGGCAGCCTCATGGAAACACAGAGAGGACAGGATGATCTTGCAGTTCCCACAGGCGCTCAAGAACTGAGAGGTGGAATCTAATTGCTTATCTGGGATTTCCAAGAGGAATCATCTACCCAACTGCTGTCTGACACCCTGCTCAGTAATAAAGAATAACTATTGTCATCATAGGCCCCTTCAAGATTCTGTGGGTCCTTCTGGCAGACACTACATTTATCACACCATGAATGCACCAGGCATATTTCTCATCTTGCCCTGAGACGGGAGAAGGCTTTTATTAAAAGTGCCACAGTGCAGAAAACTGGTGGGCTTCCCATGCCCTGGTACATTTCCAGCCTTGCCCCTGCACTCTGCATGCTGATGGGTTCCCCATACCACTTTTAACAGCTTTGCCTTGCATTCCACATGTGGGCACAGCTGGAAATATGCCAGGGTGCAGGTAGTCTAGCCATTGGAATCAGGCAGGGGGCAGCCCTTGGGTCCAGGTTGGGGGCTGCCTACTGCCCAATCCTAGGGATCAGCCATGGGGTGGCTGTATCCCAGACCCCAAACCTGCTCTAGCCAATCACAATGATCAGCTGATTATTGAACTCTGGCATAGGGCAACCCTGGGATCCAGATGCTGGGCCTGCCAGCAGTCACGTGACTGGGATCTGAGGAATGTTATGGTTGATCCCAAAAAAGTCACACATCCCGCCATGCACATCTGGCAGGTCAAATGAGTTTTAGGATCAGGCATAATAACATTTCTCAGATCCCAATTGCACAATTTTATTAATGTCTTCCAGAGGCCTGAAAGTTGCTTCCAGCAGGAACTTTATTTTCTGCCAAGTTTGTTGGACTAAAAACAGAGCCAGGCAAACACAAATGGGTCAGTGAACAATAAATCTGTTGTGCCCCAAACTTCAGTGTTCCAGGTTACTCCACAACTGTGAGGTCTTTGGAAGACTGATTGTCCTGAGCACTTCTGACAATCCAGATGGGGTGAACTCTGCTAGGCTGCTATCAGCTAGACTCACTCTCTAGGATGCTTGTGTCAGATGCTTAAAAGAACCCTTTCCTGAAACTGTAATGGTGAATACCTGAACTAGTTCCCTCTTTGCATTATAGACAGTGAGCTGATCCTCCAGAAATTCTTAAAAATCTGTTTTCGCCTATGAGCTTATGGTCCTTTCTCAGACAGGCTGCTTTCTCAAGAAAGAAATGTGATCAGCTGTACCTGAGTAGAATGGTTTGCTGATCCAGTCCACTATGTTAAGAGTGCTACAGTGTGTTTTGCAAACCTTTTCACAGCCTGTCACAGAGGCTTTGTGATGGAGGCACCTGTCAAAGACCAAGACACTTGAGGGAGTTCTTTCATCTTTTCAGTAAATGAGGTTTCTTCCAGTTACTCTGCCTATCTGCAGAGCAAAGGCAAAGAGTGTTAATGGATTTTAAAGGTCCAAACCCTTCTTTCATGGCACCATGCATCTATGTCTATGGGGAATTTTTTTTGGGGGGGGGAAGGAGAGGGAGGCTGTCGCATAGGACCTCCTTGGAAATGGCTATTTCATAGGCTGTTTATCTAACTCTGCAAAAGGCCTTACCAGTGAAGTCTTTGTGCCTGAATTTCTAGACTTCCCACAGGATGGATAGGTTAAGACTCTTGCTGTCTTATCACTTTTCAAAGAGCATGCTTGAGGAATGAACAGCTACCTGGGGGTACTTTGGCAAGCTGTTTAACAGGTGTGTACCGGCCCTTATTTTATGTTCACTTGCAGTCACTGGGACTGCAGGCACTTGCGGTCAGACTTCAGCCTAAACCAATCTCTCTATTTTGCTACTCTGGTACATCTGGACAGTCATTAATGAGAGACAGACTGGATACTCTCCAGCTACAGCAGAGTGTGTGTGTTTGTGGTGGTCATGACATCCTCTATGGGGATTTTAGTTCCCAAGATATGGCCTCTTTCCCTGTACATAGGGGAGTGAAGGAATTTTACTTCTTCTGCATACCTCCAAGGGGTATGTTGTTCCAAGGTGGGCAGGAAGGGATGCCCTGTCTCCTTTCTGCAATGGGCCACAGATTGGATTAGATGCCCTAAATACAGTAACTTTATACCAAAGCTGCTCTAGTCTAGTCTGTGGAACACCCCTGTGTGGCAGGAGAGCACAAGCAGGGATTGGCCAGCTCCTCAAGTCCCCTGGAGGAGGCAGGAAAAGGTTTCATAGTGCCCCCTTCTCGGGGAAGTATCTGAATTGCATGATCTACCCCTATTCCTTGTCTATAGAAGCAGCTGTGTCTTGTTTCCCTCCAGTTGTTTCCCATTGTAATTTGCATCCATTTGAATTTAACAAACTAAGGTTACAGCAAATATAATTTGTGTGACCCAAATCCTTGTCAGACAGACCAGAGTCCCATCAGAAATGTATTATGTATAAAATATGCCAAGTAAGATAGGAGTAAATTACTAAATGGCATAGAGTTTCTCTGTTGGAGAGCTCTGCCCAAGGTGTAAACTTCAGTCTTAGGAAGTTATACATAGTAAACAGGAGACTAGCTTACAGTAGCTACACAGAATTGGGTGTTTCTGATAGATTATTAAAGAAATTGCACAACATTTATTTGTAGATAATGCACAAACATTTAATGACTCTAACCCATTGCTTCTGAAACTCAGGAGAGCACAAAACCCAAAAGAACCTAGCTGTAAGTTTCCAAAATAAGTCTCTGAGCTTCATGAAGATAGATGCCTCATAGTGTTCATTAAAAAGCCAGACTGACAGAGTGGGGTTTTATATTTTTATAGCTGATTTTTTTTCCTCAGTCTTCATGAGTTTTTAGGTGACTGTATGGCTGGAGGCTTCTAATGCATGCTTTTTTAATGTACTGAACCTCAGCTGACAAAGGGTAAATATCTAAAGTACCAAGTATGTGCTCCATATGTGTACTAATGAGAATAAGTAATACACCCTCTAATTTGTGTATAGAATTGCAGCGGTAAAGGCATCTGCTGCAGATTAAACTAAAACAACAGCTGGCCAAAACAAGACCCTGTACATTGGAAGTACTAATTAACTTTTTTCTTAAAGCTGTATCTCACACTGTAATTCACCCCAGGACTAGAGAGGAGGAGGAAGACATTCATAGCAGGAGAGGCATTGCCAGGATTTGTATGCTGTTGGCATCTCTCCAAGAAAAGACCTACAAATTACCTTGACTGGCTCTTCTGGTTCAATATGTGTAAGTGTTACTTCACAATATATCAAAATATGCATAGTTTAGGGGAAAATTTGGGGGAAAATATTCATTATATTTAATAGAATTATTATTTTTCCCTATTGAAATGCAATAGCTTCTGGCCCAACTTTGCTGCCGTTCCAGCTCTGGAAAGTTCTGTCGGTTTCAGCAAGGCCACTAGCAGAGTAGGCCGGTGGTCGTAAACTTACAGGCCAGATCCAGCCCACGAAGCCATTGGATCCAGACTGCAGAGCTGGAGGGATTTGCTTGTGCCTGTGCCTGTGCCTGTGCTCATGCCCCTGCAGGGGCCAGGCAGCAAGGAGCTGTACTAGAGCCGGAGCTGCACTAGGTTTTTCCAGCTCTCCCACTCCTCAGCTGCAGCGTGGGTACAACTTTTAGCTGGTGGGTGCTACAGCTGGGAGTTGGGGGTGGGGGCAGGGAAAAGAACAGAGCAACCACAGCTGGGGAGCAGGGGCTGGAAGAAGTGGTGACAGCATTGACACAGCTGCCTGGTCCCTGCATGGGTGCAGGCATAGACCTATGCTACTGAAATCACCCGGGTGCCATTGAACCAGAGTTTGGGTTATTCCAGCCTACAGCTTGTTAAAAGTTGCCAGGTGCTGGAGTAGGCTCTTGAGTGGGGCTACTAGCTGAAGGAAGCTGGAAGAATCTGACCTTGCTAAAGCATGGTGCCAAGACCTGACGTTCCTTACTTAGGTCCCCAGGGTAAGCAGTAGCATGACACCTGGAGAAAGGAAATCTTTTGAGTGTCATTTCAGAGTGGGGAGTGTCCTCTGCCCCAACCTTGGTCTCCACCAAAGAAACTGTGAGGATTCTGTTCCCAAACCACAGGATCCCCTAGGCAGGATCAGTCACCTTGGAAGCTCCTTGGAATTGCTCACTTGAAGCCGTTGTCCCTGTATTGCGTGCTTTCTGCTATGCTGGCTATGAAAGGTTTGTCAATGGGATAGTGTGCTCCAAACCAGTGACTTATGTCAACAGGAATAAACTTATTACAAACTACATCTCTTTGGAGAAGTATAGACAGTGGTCCCACAATGCTGGATGCAAACATTTGCCCCACTCTGAAAGTCTGTAATGGGATAGAACGAGTCGATGAATCAAATCTTGCAGCAATCTCCACCAAATCAGCACTGATAAATCTTACGGGAATTGTATGTGTAGTGCTTAGGAAACAGAAATCTAAAACACCTCCGGTACATTTAGAATGGAGAGTTGTTGAACATAACTTTAACGGAGAAAATAACTTTGTATGGGTGACAGAATGAGGACAAAAGCATTAAATGTGAATCACGTTATATACGGCTGTGATACAATATATCTGTAAAATGTGATGTAACCATTAAATCATTTTAAAGGTTATGGCCCCAATCCTGAATAAGGGAGGATTTATCAGCCAGTGCAGACTGCCACCCTAGACTGGTATGGACTCTCATTGAAGTTGGCTCTTAAAGGAGGATATGGGTCTAAGTA